>NW_027533117.1:1936546-2239881 GCF_008692635.1 Crocuta crocuta
CCTCCCAGACCCAGGGTCTGGAGAGACCCCCGCCCGGGCCAGCGCGCCTCCCCCTGCGCTCGCGCCTGCAAGCCGGGCTCATTCTGGACTGATTCACCCCGGGCTGGAGGAGAGGGTCCACGAGGTGCCTGCAAATCCCCAGGCAAAGGAGGCGCGGGGGCGTTGCAGGGAGGGGGAGGGGAGAAGGCGGAAAAACTGGAGGTAGAGGCGAACTTCTAGGGGCGTGCGTCCCCCAGCCTCAGGCAGAAGGGCAACCTGCGGACTACCTACAGCCCCACGGTTGTGGAGAGTAGGTATGAAGGAAAGCCACCGGGTCAAGCTGAGACTTGAGGTCTCTGTCACGTGCGACTGGCATCCAGGGTCCCTTTAGTAGTAGGCGGTGGTTCTCTAGTCAGATGGGAAAAGAGGCTGAAAAGAACATTTACTTTTGAGAATTAACTCAACTCAGCATTAGTCATTACAAGTGCAAGTTGGTCACATTTTCGTAGGTCCAGGGCAGAAAGCAAGTCCAATAGTCGACATCAGCCAGGCCTGACCACTCAGGTCAGGGGGGAAAAGATCTGATGTGAAGCACCAAAAAGAAGGCGGTGGGGAGAAGGCTAGACTGGGTCCTGCGGAGAGGGGTGCAGGGGCGGCGTTTCTCGGGACTCTGCCACAAATCCTCGAGCTTCTCTCCTAGACCCCCCACTCCGTCCCTCCAGTCTGGAAGAAGGTTCCTTCCCGGAAACCCCCAGTGAAATCCAGCTGTTCTTTCTACTGGAGCCGGGAAGCCCTTGCACTTCTCTTTGGCGGATTGTCCAGCACTGGGTCTTCAGCCCCAGGAGGCCCCTCCTCCCTCCGCTCCGATCTCCGGGGCCCCGGCAAGGGTCAGAACCCAAAGGGAACGAACCTAAGGGGAAGGTTAGAGCTAGAGGCTGAGGAAGAGGGAAGCAGGCTAATAAAGGCCTCTTCCTGGCCTACTTGGCAAAACCACGTGTTGGTGGCCCCCTCGGATGGGCGCTCTGGAATTCTGTCACCAATGGGCTGGTGCGCTGCCCTGCGGAGGCACGGAGGCACTCAGACAGGAGCACACCCACTGGGCTCACCCAGGCGCGTACGCGTGCACACACGCGCACACACGTGCACACACGCGCAGGCAGGACCCACACAGCCGCCTCTCTGCGGAAAGAAGCCGAAGGCTGGAGGGCTAGAGGTGCCCACAGCTCACCTCCTTGCTCCACTCGGCTTCCCCTTTACGCTCCCTCCCCTGCCCCCGGCTCCTGGTCCGATCCAGGGTTTAGGAGCCCGGCAGCCCTCGCCGCTGCTTTGTTCGGAAGGAGCGCGGCTCTGGGGCGGCGAGTGCTGCGGCGCCCGCGTCCTCCAGGTCTGCCGGCGGCGCGGGGTCCCGGGCTCGGGGGGCGCAGAGGGGAGCAGAACCGCGGACGCCGCGCCGCGCCGGACGGTCGGAGCTCGCGAGCTGGAGCGTCACACACACAGCGGGGGGCTGCGCGACCGCACCTCGCAAAGTAACCCCCGGCGCCAGGGGTGCCGCCGCAGTCCAGGCGAGTCTCCGCGGAAACCGTCAGGGCTTCCCCCGTGCCTCTGCGTCCCCCGAAGTGAAAACACCGAGGGTCCGAGAAGTCTACGGCAAGAGCCTGCGGCGAGCTGGGTGCGGGGAGTCCCCGTGGAGCAGGGAGAGAGGACGGCCATCTCCGTCCACTTTGCAACTTGGCCACTTCTGGGACCTCACTGGAGGGCGGCGGAGGTGCACCGGTCCGGGGTAGGAGCGGCCGAGAGCGAGCACTTCCAAACACTTTAGGACGCGGGGGGACTCCTCTTCCTTCAGGATCGTCCTATTTGCCACCCTTCCCGGCTGAGCTGATAGAAACCGCCAAAGTCCAGGAAGTAAAGGTTTGCGCTTCCTCCTGGGGACCCAAGTACAGAGAGATGTTGAATGAGAAATCCAAAGACCTTACATCGCTGGACCAAATAACTTTTCTTTTCCGTTTTCTTTTTTCCCCCTTTCGTTCTCTCCCTGCCTCCCTTCATTCCTTCTCTTCTTTTTCCTTTCTCTCTCTCTCTCTCTCTCTCTCTCTCTCTCTCCCCTCCTTCCCTCCCTTGCTTGCTTCCTTCCTTCGTTTTCTAGTGTCCGGACACAGGTGAGGAGGGGGCATACTTAACCAGCTGTAAGAAGTCTAGAGTTGAGAACACAGCAAAGTTCAAATATCTTACTATGTGCTTTTAAGAAAAGGTGTGTGTGTGTGTGTGTGTGTGTGTGTGTGTGTGTTTGCCTAAGAAAGATGAGATCAACTTTTCCTTAAGGTGGAGTAATTTTGCAAGCCCTACCAAGCTTATAAAAACACTTAAGTTTTTTTTTGTTTTGTTTTATTTTAGTTTAGCCTTACTGTACGTTATGCATTATATTTGAAGGGGCTTTCCTCTACTTTCCCAGTTATCTCTCATTTCAAGAAAGCACTGGCTGGTAAAGCCTTGTAACTCTTTCTGTCCATCCACATACAGTGTGTTTGTTCCTTTCCCTCCTATGGAAGATGATTAGAGTTTGAGCTTTGTTTTACAACACTCAGTAGAAGGTGGCAAGACTTTCAAGGAGAGGCTAGGATACTCTTTCCCAAAGGATCTCAAAGTTAACAAAGGGTGATTTTTATTTTTATTTCCTTCAAAGGAAAAAGGGCCTATGAAAGCAAGAGAGATAGCAATTTCTGGTTTGCCTGTATGGTTATAGTAGACACTAACCAACTATTGTAATTGGTGAATTTTAAGAGTCCAAACAAATTCTTTGTAGAACAGAGTCCATTTATACAGTAGCAACTAAAGAGAACTAAAATCTTTTTCAATAAACAATTTACTCTTACTTTACTCAGTTTATCTGCCTGACTTTCTTAATTTATTCTCAAATCCAATGTTTGTGCCAAATCACTTTTAAAATTATGTCAAGCCTTTCTCTCCCAGGTTGTGATCATGGTCATATCATGGTCATAAGTGTTGCACTGTCTTCCCAGAATAATCCACAATTTGAAAAAGTTGTGTTTTGCCAATTTGAGCCAACAAATGGAAATGTGGATGTTTTTCAGTTAAAATAATAACAACTAAAAGGTGACCTGAGTTTCTGGTTACATTATTATTTGGCATTCAAATTTCTTCTTAGGCAGTAAGATAGGCAGGATTTACTCTAAATTTTTTTGTTAACAGGTTACTCCGTGAATTTTCTGACTTCTGTGGATCGATGTGTGTGATAAATTGTTTTTTCAGTTCATTGTGTGTTGATAAGCTTCAAAAATCTTATTTAGGTTGGGGGTAGCTCCAATTTTAGTGATGAATCGCTATTATGAAGAGCTTTTAATTCTTTTTACTAACATAAAGTTCTGTTAATTAAAGACTGGAAAATGGTATGAAGAAACAACAGGGCAAGACAAGTTTCTGAAATGAATAACATCAAAAAATTAATTAAAATAAGTGAAATCCAAACATCAAGATTTAAAAAAAATAACTGTCATAGTTGTGCCTTACATAGTTTTGAACTATAAAAATAGATGTGACTATCTTAGAAACATGTTTCTGATGTTGTACCTGCCTATAAGTTCTAAGATACAAACTGTGTTGCAATTTTTTGGCAAAAAATTTTACCAAAAAAAAAAAACAGATTCAACTGATCTCTAAACAGAATTGAAGACCCAGCATATTTCTTTCATAAGTAAAGATAACATACTTCTCATGTATCTATTTTGGATCATCCACAAAAATCAAACTTATTTACTATTTTACATTTTTTCTAGATAGAGAAGATATTTTCCATTTATTTTTAAATAAAAATTTTTTCTTGATTTGTAATATTTTTACTGTGTAAAATATACATTTACCTTTTATCTTTTTAACCTTGATTGTTGATGATAACGGTATATTATGTGATCAGGGTGTACCTCATGAAAGCTGGAACTAACACCCCAATAAATTATTGGACAAAGGTGACCACTTTTTTTACTGAGAAAAGTCTTTACTGTAACTTAATTATTAAAAACACAAATGTAATGACTTTGTGTCAAAGGCAAGAACTTTTTGAGAGAGTTCAAAGAGAAGGGGTTATTTCAGAGATTAACACTGGTGGAGAGGTAAGGCAATTCTTAGGCAATATTGCAAGCAAGAGGTAGAAATTATCTTTCATATCCATCCATCTGTTTTTCTTCCTTATTTGCTTATATCCTGGTATTGATTCCCTGTTGTCTGGTGCTTCTATTTAGTTACCTGGAAGCCCCAAAGCACAACATTCTACGTGGAAATATCTAATCCAGAGACAAATGGTACAATATTGTGATTTATTTTCCTCTTGTGATCAAAACCTCTATTTAGTTATATTATTAGATGGATCTAATTAAATTCTTAAGAAAATGATCACATCATGCTAATTCAAACTAAAATGTCAATGACTAGTTGTTTACCCTCTTCAGAAATATGAAGCAACCTGATATCTAAAAAGTAGAATTTCTGGCAAAGTGTGTTACGTATCTAGGAAGCAAAGGCACCATGGTCATTCTTAAAATTGCATGTTAAGTATGGTACTAATTTTATACTCTACCATGGGGGAGAAGAAGGGGGGAAATAGTAGGGGAGAGGGAGAGAGGCAAACCGTGAGAGACTCTTGAATGCTGAGAACAAACTGAGGACTGTTGGGTGTGGGGGGGAGGGGGAAGATGGGCATAGAGGAGGGCACTTGTGGGGATGAGCACTGGGTGTTATATGGAAACCAACTCGACAATAAACTATTTGTAAAAAAAAAAAAAGTATGGTACTACTTTTTCTATATTATTTTTAAAAATTTTTTAAAATGCTATGAACCTAGTTTTTAATCTTGGTGGAAACATTTTGAAAGTCTTATATTTATAGATACAGATAGTATTTTATGAACATTTCCACTTGATTATTTTTAAGTGAGCTTTGCCCAATACGGGGCTTCAACTCATGACCCCTGAGATGAACAATCTCACGCTCCACCCACTAAGCCAGCCAAGTGTCCCACAACCTGATCTTGACATTCTGTTTTAAAGTAAAGTCAGTCATTACATAATTGTCTTAAAAACAAAGTATCTTAAAAAGATGCATTACTATTCTTATGACTTGATTTGTGAGTACTGGTAGGCACACCAAGTCATATCAGATGGAACTGAGAGCTGTTGAGTGTATGGACTTAACTTCTTCAAACTGTGTATATTACTCTCAGCTCTAAAAAGAAACGTGATACTAAACTGTATAAGAAAGCTTTCACTTTTATGTTTTAGTGTTTTATGGAGTCTGTTTCTTAAGGTTTATTTTTCTCCAAAATCTGCCCCTGAATTTCAGTCAGGTGGCCACAAGTCGGCAGTAATGTGACATACTCATGTGGTTGAAAACACAGGGTTTGGCTATCTTCTTACAAGCCATCACAGATTTAGAAATAAGAACTATTTTCTATCTATTATGAAAGATGCATTTTCATTAAGATAAATAATGAGAGATAAGTTTTTCATATAGATGAAAACAGAGAAATATTTTAGAACAATTACTTGTTAACATAAATTCCTAAAGCATGATTAGGTAGTTTCCTCCTAATCTCTTCACCAGTTCCCTTCTCCTTTAATTATGGTCTCTTTAGGAAATTGAGTTACTTCTCATTAGTCTACTCATGTTTTACCTCCTACTCCTTCAGGTCCTTTCACTGACTGCACATTCTTAGCTACCTTGGTAGTCAAGTTCTCTTGGAGTTAATTTCTCAGCTGTAGTGCCAGTGATTCCTGTAAAGAACAAATCACTTTGTGATTGTTTACCATAAAACATTTTCTCCATAGAATGGCATTTTTCTGCATGCAGTGCTGTTCATTTCATCGTCTTAGGCACTGCCCAACACCTGGCACTGGGGAAAGAATAACCATAATTCTCTGGGTCTCTGTCCCCACGATAGCACGCACTTACCATCTCATACAGATTATAAACCAAAGAACAATATGACCTTGCTTTATTTCATAATGACGATTTGCTATTAAGCCCAAATCTTCTTTGGTTAGGCCTCTGGAAGCCATCTCCACTGACTTCAATTACAGCTTTGTTATTGCTGTTAGTTTCTAGTTTGTTTTTTCCCAAATTTATTCAAACTGTCTTGAAAGGTAGCCTGTGAAATATCCAGACACAATCTTTTACCAAAGTACAAGGTACAACACAGTGTATACAATAAAATTTTGGAATATAACATGTCTGAATTCAAGTCTTGGTTCTGAAATTTACTGCATTACTTGTGGAAATCATTTCACTCTAGCCTGAGTCTTTGACTCTTCTGTGCCTAAGATAAAAATGATAATACTCATGTTTGGGGTTAGTTAAGTGATTGTAGTGATTTTGTCAGTTTAAACTACCCAGTAGAAGCAAGTACTCCATACATATCACTTCTGTTCTTTGTCTTTAGTCTAAAATTATGCAATGAGTAACCAGTTTTACTGAAAGTGTATTATACATCATCTAGTTTCTTAAAATAATCTATTTGTAATCAATAAAATTTGTTATAAAAGTGAAATAAAAACCCGCAGGAAGATGCCTAAAACATTCTACTAATATTTTTATTTTCCTTCATATTAAATATTCTGTAATTCTGGTAACATATTGTTGAGCAAAATCTTGAATACTCAAGTTGCTCTCTTCAGATACTATTCACTCTCAATATGTATTTTAAAAGTTAATACGTTTCTCTTTAAGAGAAGTACTCTTGCAAGAATATAATCAAAGAAGCTTTCTTTAAATTTATGCAGCTTAATCCTGGCTCAGAGACTAGTTACTATATATACAATGTCTCTTGGCCATTACTTGGGTTGTTATAAAAATGAAGAAGTATGTTGAGAATATGAAAAGTTGAACAAAATGGAAATAAAAACAGATGAATTATTAAGTACACATTTTAAGTTATTTGCCTCAGATTTATTAAGATCCTTATTAACATTTATATTTGTAGAAAATATAATTATTTTTAAACACCTTATCTTTTTATTATGTTATATTGCTATGTGATAGTATTTTCCCAGTTTCTCTGAAGTGAATTTGTATCTTGGCAACATTAACTTAACTATTATCCATCTGTTGTATCTTTTGTTTCTGCTTGAATATGCCAAAACCATAAAATATTCTTGTTTTGTGTTAGATTGACGTGTTTTAACCTTTTCATAATATAAAATTAGAATCTTTTTAAACCAAAAACACATTATCGAATAATTAACATAACTTACTGATTGTGGAGATACAGTAGATATTTTATGTTGTTTCATTAGCAACAGCATTTAGGAACTAAGAAGAAGTTAGGTGGGAAATCACTGTGAAAAATTATATGAGATTGCAACCTTTCTATATGTTTTTCAAACGTGGTCAACAGTAATTATGGTTAGCTTTTACAATTTTATAAATTTGAGGACTTGCTACACTTTACGATGGAAATTGTTTAAGACTTGATTTCTGTAATACTGATAAATGTAACCAAAAATGTAAAAACACAGGCATTGAATTCATTCATTTGTTCACTTATTTTCATACATATTATGCTCCAAGAATAGGTCCTTCCTGTTCTTGACTCCACTGACTAAGAGGTCTTATTGTTCTCTAGTTTCCATTCATACTAAAAGGGACAATTTGTCTTAGGGGGAAAAAAGAATGGGAAGCAAAGAATGTGGGCAAATTGTAAAGTTAATAATTACTTAGAACTATAAAAACAATTCCTTATATATTATCTAAGAGTGCTTTTTTACCCCACTTCATACATTAATTTTCTATTTTCAAAAATATTTTCATACTATTCCACTGAAATGCTTGTTTTATATACTTTTAATAAGATGGAGATAAATGAATAGTCAATCTGCATGAAATGTCTATATAACGCATTAAAGGTTTAGTAGAAAGTTTGAAATGTAGTTTTTTTTTTTGTTTTTTGTTTTGAGAGAGACAGAGAGAGAGAGAGAGAGAGAGCCAGAGCAAGAATGGAGAAGGGGCAGAGAGAGGAGACAGAATCTGAAGCAGGCTCCAGGCTCCGAGCTGTCACCACAGAGTACAATGCAGGGTTCAAACCCATGAACCCTGAGATTATGACCTGAGCCGAAATTGGACATTTAACTGACTGAGCCACCCAGGTGCCCCTGAAATGTAGTTTTAAACCTGAACTGTGAAAATGCTCATAATGCAAACAATAAAATACATTTTTTATTAATTTTGAAAGATGGACATTTGTTTGATGCAGTGAACTAGAATAACACTGTTTCTTTTTCTAGTGACCTCATCTTGGAAATTTTGATTGGATTCAGCAGTACTAAATTTACTCATTCATTTAGAAAATTGCCAGTGAGGTATGAGATGGATTCCTTGACCTCCTGAACTCATTTCTGCCTATTGTGTTCTGTCTTTACAATAAGCAACTAGCTTCCCTTCCCTGCTTTTGTTATTTAATCAACTTCTGGTTTCTCCTTAGCAAGAGAATACCCTTTTACAGGTGAAATGCATGCCTGTTTTCCAACACCAGGCAACACAGGAATGATTCTGCTTGGAATTAGAAGATAATTAGAAAAACTTCTTTGAATAGTTACAAAAGAGCCTTCTAGAAAATTTTGCAGATAATGCCCCAAGTGGAACTTACACTGAAACAACAGTATGTGGCCATACTTCGACTACTTTCTGTAAATGTTAAAGGCATTTTTCTTTATAAAGTATGCAAGGTAATTTTTACCCTTATAAAACAAATGGTCAGTTCAAGTGGCAACTATGCTTTGAAAGCTAATTTTATTTTCCTTGAAATATTTTTTTTTTCTGTTTTATGAAATATACAAACACACAGCTACGTTCTTGGACTGTATGTTGCTTTGATTTTTAGGTATGAAATCTCTCCCACTGTGGTTCATTTGCTATTTTTTGCCTTAAAACAATGTATCTGTGCTACAGTGTGCACTAGGTAGCAAATGCTGAAACAGAAAGGCAACAGTAATAAATAGCCCAAGAGAGTAAACCCTGGATTTGAACAAAGTCAAATTTTGGAAAAGAAAATAAGCATTATCCACCATATACCCAAGTGTGTTTGTAGTTTCAGCTATGGTCCAGTCAGCAGCACATTTAGTGTTTCACATTCTCTGTAGATCACATTCACACACACAAGGTGATAACTATTTTAAAAATGTAATGAATGCAAAGACCCCTTTAATTTTTGTCTTTTCAAATTTAGTATTCCTATATCTCAGAAATGCTGCAGTAAGATAATATGAATATGTATAAGATAATGTGCCAGGTTTTTTTCTTAACCGTTTAGTTTGTGATTTCAAACAGCTCAGTTTCTCCTTTGTTATTTTAATCTTAGAGTTATATATATGTATGTATATATAGTTATATATATGTATGTATATATAACTATATATACATACATATATATAACTTACATAGAGCAAACTGTTCAATAGAGGTACAACACTTATTTTTTAAATGTACTTTGGGGCGCCTGGGTGACTCAGTTGGTTAAGCATACGAGTTCGGCTCAGGTCATAAACTCACAGCTTGTGAATCTGAGACCCGTGTCTCAGGCTCTGTACTGACAGCTCAGAGCTGGAGGCTGCTTCAAGTTCTGTGTCTCCTTCTCTCTATGACCCTTACCTGCTCATGCTCTGTCTCTCCCTGTCTCTCAAAAATAAATAAACATTAAAAAATTTTAAATGTACTTTGTTTTACTTTTTCTAAGCCAGCACTGTCTCGTCGGTAAAACAGAATACCTGACTTTAAGAAACTGCAGCCCCTGAAAATAAAAAGTTTTTTATATTTAGCAGTCATGATGAAAAAGCAATTGACACTTTGTTCCATCTTCTGTTTCTGGTAGTGTTTGTGTTTCAAGTGTTAACAGCAGGAACTGATAATGAAACATTCGTGGAACACAATCTATTAGTGGTTACCTCCAAATAAATAAGTACTTTTGCTATCTAATCTGGCATTTTATTGTACTACATCTTTGATTTACTCAAAATTAAAATCAGATAATTGACATGTACATTAATACCATAGATAGCCCTATACTTGTATATGTATGTTACTATAATCAAAGTGTTTTGTTGTATTTGCAGCTAGAGAGGGAGAAATTCATTAATATATTTTACTTTATACTTGTACAAGCAGTGATATATACCATTAAGTATATACACATATATGTGGTGATCACTAATAATTACTTTCTAAAGGATACCGTTTATTAACAAAGTGTTTTGATTTTTCAAGAACAGAAATTTATAATTAGAAAGGAATTTACAGACTACTTAAAAATCTATTCTGTTATAGTTGACACATAATGTTGTATTAGTTTGCAGTGTAAAACATAGTGGTTGAACATCTCTATGCATTATGGTACCACAAGCGTAACTACCATCTGGAGACTGGCTATTTCAACCACTGATTTTGTTTGTACAAACTGCCAAGCAGACACCCTAAGCTAATGTTTCCATTCTTCAAGGAGAGAAGTAAAGGCAGGGTTGGAAGTGACCAGATGACACTGACAGCTTCTCCCACTCTCCACACTTGTTAGTAAGGCTTCCTCTCTTGTGAGGAAGAGAGAATCAGCTGGGCTACATTTGGATAAAAGAAGTTGGTTTAAAAAATACTTGTAGAATTTGAGTAGGGAAAGGTAAATTGTGGTTCCAAGGAATCATAGCGATATATGGTACAAGTTGAAGGCCATGAAGAGAACCATTAACTTAAATAAGACACGATTTATGAGTGAAACGTTAAGTAGGGAATTCATTAGACTAAAATGATTCTGATGCCCTGTTAGCCTCCACAGGCAAATCAAAACCTAAACCAGAGTCAATGTATTTAATGTGAGAAAATGAAACTTAGTACAACCAGTCATAACTGGCCAACCTGGCTCTCCCAAATAAGGCAACTGCTCAAGCTATGGCCAATCAAATAATTCCCTTGCTTTACTCCATATCTTCTCTATAACTGCACCCCCCCCAACCCCCCACTCCGGGGCACCTGGGTGGCTCAGTAGGTTAAGCCTCAACTCTTGATCTCTCAGGTCAGTATCTCACTGGTTTGTGAGTTCAAGTTCCACATCCTGCTGTGCGCTGATAGCTCATAGCCTGCTTGGGATTCTGTCTCTCCTTCTATCTGCCCCTCCCCTGCTTGTGTGCTCCCTTTCTCTCCCCCTCCCCCAATAAATAAATAAACTTAAACAAAAGACAAACTCTCTCCGAGCTCTTCTAACCCCCTTTGGCCAGGTGTTGCCCAACTTGAATCAATGTGTTCAAATAAACTTAAAATTTTTGATATGCCTCAGTTTATCTCTTAGCGTGAGCTCCTTGACATTTAAAAGAGGAGTGATATGAACTATAATAATTCTAAGTTGTCCTTTTTCCTGGAGAGAAAGTGAAAGAGATTATGGATTAACACATACACCAGTGGTTAATCGTTAGGATTCAGGAAATCTAGATCTATTTTAGATTATACTAGTAACTTCCTGAGATTATTCATGTTATAGTAAATAAACGCTATGTAAATATTGGTACATTGTTCTTTATCAACAATAACCTCATATTCTGGAAAGAAGGAAAAGCATTTAAATAAAAGAGAGTAGATAAATGTGTATGTGCAATGTATTCTTTTTTTTTTTTTTATTTCTAGGAGACAGAGAGAGAGACAGCGTGAGGAGGGGAGGGTCAGAGAGAGAGGGAGTCACAGACTGAAACAGGCTCCAGGCTCTGAGCTGGCAGTCAGCACAGAGCCCAACACGGGGCTCGAACCCATGAACCGCGAGATCATGACCTAAGTGAAAGTCGGACGCTTAACCGAATAAGCCACCCAGGCGCCCCTGTGCATGTATTCTAAAGAAAGGAATAGGGGCACCTGGGTGGCTCAGTTGGTTAAGCATCTGACTCTTGGTTTCGGCTCAGGTCATGATCCCACAGTTTGTGGTTTTGAGCCCCACGTTGGGCTCTACACTGCTGGTGTGGAGCCTGCTTGGGGTTCTCTCTCCCCCTCTCTCTGTCCCTTCCCTGCTTCCTCTCTCTTTCTCTCTCTCAAAATAAATAACTTAAAAAAAAAAAAGAATTGTAGAAAGATTAGTCCTGCAATAATGTAGAAGATAAAGGAAACGTAAATAAAAACGGATACTCTGAAAGAGAATTAAAGTAGTTAAGAAAGATAAGTATATGACTGTGGATTGGAGTAAGGATTAGATTCAAGAGTAGATAGAAAGTTAACATCCATATGGCTTAAGTGCCATCATTGGAAAGGAGTAAATTAGGTTGATGTCCAGCTATCACAATTTGAATTTGCAGGTTCTATACAGGAATATCTCAGTAATCCAAGAAAAAGATGTACGGAAGAATTTAAGAGTTGGGAGAAAACAGGCCAGATACATACTTACTAGGGCAATACAGTTTCTCATTCCTACTGCTTTCTTCATATGGGCTTTTTATGAAACTTTCCTTTTAGACTAGCTTTTATTTCAGCTTAATAACTAAAGAATATGGCCCAGATATGAGTATCACATCCTCTACTAATATCACACTGCTGTCTGTGTCTCAGATTCAACCCCCAGGAGAGAGAACAGACTAGGCCAGCTGTACTGAGGGGATGGGCTAATACGGCCTGCTACCTACTCAGCAAACAGCCATAAGAGTCAGACTCTGGCTGAATTTCTGAAGAAAGTCAAGTAACTTTTCTGAGAAGTGGGTCTAGAGACAGGAAAATTTACATTCAGGTCTCTAGTCTACCAATACATGGATGTAGAAAGAAAGCCATTTTAGATGAGAATTTATTCAGTTTTATATACAAACTTAAGAGGGCTAGAAGAAAGATTCTCAGGAGGTTTCTGGATCTATACATTGAGCTCAGAGTAGCAATCTGGGATGGAGATAGCCATTAATTTGTAGGTGACAAAATCATGGGATTAAATGAGAGTGCATGAGTAAGAACATATGAGTAAAATGGACCCCAGAAGTACAAAATAGCCAAGGAGTTGATGAAAAAAGAGATGGAAATAAGCTGAAAAACAACATATCTTAATAGGGAGATGGAGCAAATGATATCAGGCAAAGCAAAGACAAAAACATTTCAAGAAATGGGTTGGAGAACAGTGTCAAGTGTTGCAGAGAGATTGGTGATATAAAGAGTGAAATGAGGGGAGATCTCCTGGGCATCATTAGTGATGTTAGCAAGACCAGTTTCAGTGGAATAATATAAGAGGATTGCCCCATTTTGCAGTGGGCCAAAAATAAAACGAGAAATGAGAAATCTAAAAAAGAGTAAGAAAAGAGAGGATAGATTTGTTAATTAATTCAAAAGGAACAATTCTTTCATAATATCTATGTATAATGAACCGTCACAGTGTATACTTGGAATGTGTTAAAATTTAACTTATCAACTATACCTCAATAAAGCTGAAAATTTTTTTAAAAATTAAAATAAAAAAAAGAGTATGTATTATGCATTCAAATGAAGAGACCTAAGTGACGATAGAAGGTATTGAAGCATCTAAGAAGTCAGATCCCATTAAGAAATAGAGCATAAAATATGGAAACAAATGAATAATTGCTGGAGTACAGCATCCAAGGAGTTAGTATAAGATCTTATCTACAAGGGATTAGCTCCTGGCAGAAAAGACTTCTTTCAAGAAGCTTGACAGAAGCTGGTCCTATTGTCTAAGCTCCTCCATAAATATTTTACTTTACTGTTGCATACATTTTCCTACTGATATTTTTAATTGAATAGAGGATAATTGCATATAGTAAAAAATATTTAAATATCTGTCTTTTGAGGTGCAGAGGTTCTGTGATAGATGTATTATTATGAAAAAGTTGTGCATTATAAGGAAAATTTGCAAAGAACCAGTAGCTGACTAATATGTTTAAAAAACTAAATAATCAAAGACAACATAAAAATGTAATTTAAAAGAAACAAAAAAGATGACAAGACAGTTTAAAGACACCCTTGTTTTCCTGTCAACAATTATCACAAATTTTACTAGAATTCACATAGGTACAAGTTTTTCTTCTAACAGCACACAGGGGCACTTGATCTTCCAAGGATAAATACTTTATGAGAAAACATTATGGGAGAATTGGTTTATAACTTAAGAAACAATAAATTCAGAATCGATGTTTGAGTTACTGAATTTCAGAAAATATGCAATTTTCTTTGAGAAAAGCTAAGCTATTTGTTTTCATCATAGGCCAGCTAGTGGTGGGTATGTTAGAGGAGGTCATCAAGGGGACATGAGCACTGACTGACCCTCCAGTTGGACCGAGGCATTTGGAGGCTCCTCACCCACTCCACTGACCTTGGAATGTCCATTTTGCCCACTGTTCCTACACTGCAAGTCACTTCCGAGGAAGCAGCCTAAGAGAGCAATGTGTGACAAGACCGTCTGAACTGTATATGTGTCTGACCCCGGTTACAGCCTCTGTATCAATTTTTAAGACTTTAGCAAAGGTGCTGAGGTTTATTAATTAGGCAACAGCTCCATGAATGTTTCAAAGATTTGAATAATTTGTCAGTGTGAGGGTGGCTTGCCTTAATAAAGTCAGTATCAAAAAGACCTGTACCTTTAGAGCAGTAGTTAGCATAGTTATGACCTCTGGATCGTTATTTTGTGAGAAATGCAAATTCTCAGATATACTCCAGATCTACTGAAATAGAAACTCTGGATTGGGGCTTAGGACTCTTTTAACAAACCTCAGGTGATTCTGTGCTTCCTATACTTTGAAAACCTTTGTTTTAAAAGTTAATATTTACCTATAATAAATTTTAAAGGGGCCAACTGATGCAAAACAGATATTCCAATTTTACGTTAATTTTATTTACTATTAAACAATTTTTTATCAATTCTGTTTAAATGATAAAACACTTTAAATACTGAAGTCCATTGATTACTATATATTTGAATGTAAAAGCACAAGAAAAGCACCGTGCATTTTGTTTAGATTTAGTTTAATTTTCTTTTCTTTTTCTCTCCCCTCTATTCTAGTTGAACTTGTGCTTTTAGTTTAAATTATTTTTTTTAAAATGCTTAAAATATGTAGATGGTTCTAATACTCTGTATTACCTGACAAATGAATATTTGAATCAAAAATAAAATTGTAGCTTTAAGGTAAGTACATTGATTTAAAATTTTCTTCCAACTGATTTCACAAGATTGCAGAATCTATAGAATCAATTTTAAATGCCAATATTTAATTTTATGGAAGATGACAAATCTTAGATTTTGAAGTTAGAACTCATGTATTAGATAATGGTTTTCATTTATCACGCACAATTCTGTAACAATGTGGACATTATGAGTATAAAAACAAAAATAGAAGTTATAGATTTCTGTACATGTATCACAGAGCCAGAGAATTACTGGTAGGAGAAATCTCAGCAGTTTGGACAATGTTGCACAGAATGCACAGCCAAAAAGGAAATTTGCTGCTGGAAGGTTTTTTATAGGTTTAAAATCGTTACTGGCTATAGTGCACTGGTAAATGTTTAACAACCAACTTGGCAAGAGGGTATAGGGAAGGGAAAGGGGGATGTTTTGATATATAACCAATTGGTTTGCCAATCTCCATGGCTTAAATGATCCAACCTTGGGCAATTTCAATCTGCTATATGAGGTCAGTGAACAAGATCTGGGAAGAGATACACACAATTGGCTGCAGCTAGCCAATGTGCTGGTCCCAGACCAAAAGTGGCTACAGGGTTCTAGAAGTGTCCTCACATGGCTCCATTATTAAACATTCAATAGATTTTGCCAACATATTCTCTGCCAAATTCTCTCAAATCTGGGTGGTGGTGACTTTTCCCAAATGGAACCATGTCTCTGATGTAATACTGAAAGATAATTGAAAAAAATCTGCTTTACATTTCGTAGGCTACTGATTACATCCTTCATAAAATGTAAAATATCTGTAATTCTCCTTTCTTCAATTCATTATTATGTTTTTTTTTAAGGTCATGGGCATTTATTTTTCCTAGCGCTCATACAATTTGCATTTGTTTCATACTGCTTACCTCAACAGTATATAGAGCCTAATGAAACTTTAAAAATAGACCAATCTTAATTCATATATTATAGAAAATAACTTCAGTAGTATTACTTTTTATACCTGCAGATGCAATTTTTCAGGAATTTTAGAAAAAATTCTTTCACCTAAGTTGTTTTAAATAAGTAAGTTTTAGGATTTTTAACTGAATTACTTGTGTAATCATTATTTAGAAAATCTGAAGTAATTTGCTTAGTATTTTCTTTAGCTATTTTGCACCACTGAAAATGCTTAATATTTGTTTAAGTATCGAGTCAAACTAAGTTGGAGAGATAATTACTGAATACTGTTATTAAGTGATGAAAATATAAGAAAAAAGACCATGAGTAAGAATATCATTTTTAAAGCATATAGTCAAATAAATGGAAATTTTATTTTCTCAGAACATGTTAAAAAGCATCTGATACGCATGGTATTTGTTTATCTTTAAACGATAAATTTTAAATATCCAATTCTCTGGGATATTTTCAGTTTCCTCAGGGTTTTATGTTCTGAGAAGACCATGTAGAAATAATGGATCCTTTGGGGACAGGTACATCAGTGATAAGGTTTAGCCTCTTTACAAGAGTTAGGTAAAGAAGACAGAATTAACAAAATAAAATATTGACACCGTTAATATTATTTATCAAAAGAATTCCAGTTTATATTCTTTAGTCTGTAAGATGGGGGAGCTATTGCATTACATAAAATACTGGCCACTTCTTTTCCTCTGAGCATTTTTCTTTGATTAAAACCATTTGTAGTAAATGATGACCCAAGCCTTTGTAAATGACATTTTAACTGGGGTTATGGTCTAATGAAATTGTATTTTTAAAGGAGTTTCAATTATCAGAACTATAAAATATTTGCTTACTAGTAATCTACTTAAAATGAGGTATCAATTCCTTCTATAACTCCACTACATATTGATTATGATTCCATTTTTGGACTAATGCTTTTGAGGCTTTACATGGCAGGGTTTGTCTATCTGAACAGCATGAAACTACCTTTCCTTAAAAAATAAATACTCTGCTGTTGTTTAGTTATGCTTCTTAAAACCTGATAGGTCTGGCAAGTCTCTTCATCCCTGTTAAGGGTAGAAAGGGGAAGTGATATGCATTGTAAACTTAACCTTGAATGAATCCAAGTCAAAGAAAAAGAAGTAGAATATCTTAAAATTTTAACCCTACAATATAAATGTTGAGAGAAAGAAAAGTGTGAACACTGCATAAATTATAACTTAAAGTCTTGCTAAACAAGGTTCAGAATGTGTTCATGAGCAGCCAGTAACATGTTACCTTTATATCATAGAATTCTTGTCACAGAAAGAATTTCTGTGATGCTCTAGGACCTTAATATTAGCTCATGTTGTTCATATGGGAAAACTGTGACAAGGCTCTTTGCAGTATGTAGTTTCTTTTCTTTTGCCTTATCTTGGTATTAATAGAAAGCTTTGAAGAAGTAAGAAAAGTTTATTGCCAGCCCTGTTCTGTTAGCTTAAAAGCTTAAACTTTTTTAAAAAGTTTATTTATTTTCGAGAGAGAGAAATAGAGTGCAAGCAGGGGAAAGGCAGAGAGGAAGACACAGAATCTGAAGCAGGCTCTAGACTCTGAGCTGTCAACAGAGAGCCCGACAGGGGACTTGAACTCACCAGCGGTGAAATCATGACCTGAGCCAAAGTGGGTCGCCTACCCAACTGACCCACCCAGGTGCCCTAAGTTGTTATTATTTTCTTAAAGATACCCGGCTAAAGATCAGCAATCACAGTGCTCTATGAATATCAATTTTTTCACCTTTATTCAAAAACTATGAGAGAAAATAGCTGCCTATGTGACGTAAGTTTCTGGAATAGAAAATGTATGAAAGTAACTTGTAGCTATCAAATGTTATAAAACTGTTAGTTCTTGGTGCCTCACAGCCACGGTAAGTGGCTGATCATCACATATATCTTTATGTGAAATTTATTTATGTTTGTAAATGCTCTAACTGCAACTCTAAATACACAGGAGAAAAAGTTGAGTGGTAGATGCTTGAATGTAGGCTCACTCTCTTTCCTTGATGTCCAGTCTGTAATGTCTAATGATTATCTACTTGGATTGATGCATGGGGAAAGATGGGAACACCTATTCATTTAAGATTCACAAGTTTTGGGGGCGCCTGGGTGGCTCAGTTGGTTGAGCGTCTGACTTCAGCTCAGGTCATGATCTCACGGTTCGTGGGTTCGAGCCCCGCACTGGGCTCTGTGCTGACAGCTAGCTCAGAGCCTGAAGCCTGTTTCAGATTCTATGTCTCCCTCTTTTTCTGACCCTCCCCTGCTCACACTGTCTCTCTCGCTTTCTCAGAAATAAATAAAACATTAAAAAAAAAGATTCACAAGTTTTTAATTTACAATTATATTTATTCAATTCTGTTTGAAAAGGAGTAAGTACTTTCTGTTGTTAACCATGACTTTAAAACATCATTACCAATTAATGCAAAGAAAGCTACTGAAAATAATTTTAGAAATAAAAAACTTAATACTCATCATAAAATATGTGTGATGATATTAGACATATAACTACATAAGTAATTGAAGCTTATTTGTAGGAACACTGCCTCTTTAAGTTATTAATATAGTATAATTAACCATAAACTAAATCATCCTTCTAGTAATGTCCCTGGATGATTTGACCTGTCAATAAAATATTAGTGTTGGACTGTAGTTGGATGGTTTTATTTTGTGCACGTGAGAGAGAAAGAATAATAACTGTTGACAATTTTCAAAGCCCAAAATGTGCAGTATAGGATAATGATTATGATCAGAATTTAAGAATCAGATCTCAAGTGCTTTTTCTGTGTCCACTACATTTTAGCTATGTGACTTTGGGCAAGCTGTTTAACTTGAGTTTCTTCACCTGTAAAATGTAGATGACAACAGCCACTGCCCACAGTTGGTAGAATGATGAAATGAAGCGATATTTGTGGAACACATAGAAGAGTGACTAGTATAAAATAAGTGCATAATGTAAAAGTATATTTAAAAATTTGATACTAAGAAGACCTCAAATGTGTATGGTTTTGCTTGTTGTTGTTTTCATTCAGACTTTAGGAAAATTATAAATTTATCCTAAATCCATAAATTAATGCTTTAGTCAGAAAGGTCTCTGACCCAACTATAACTATTAAGTTAGTATATACCTGAGAGAACCATAATTTTCATTCTTTCATAAAAATACAAAAAGTCATTTTTGGAGTCTTTAAAAGCATTACTTTTTGTTTAAGATTAACCTTGTATTTTGTCAAATCAATAAGAAAGTGCTTTTAAAATTTCAGATTTTAGGGGCACCTGGGTGGCTCGGTCAGTTAAGCATCAGACTCTTGATTTCAGCTAGTCCTGATCTCATGGTTTGTGAGATCAGCACAGAGCCTGCTTGGGATTTTCTCTCTCCCTCCCTTTATGTCTCTCCCCCACTCTCTCTCTAAATAAATAAATATATATATTTTAAAGAAATTTAGATTGTAGGTATCTGGCATCCAATTTTAGATAAACCAGCCACAAGAGTATGTTTGATGAATTTGTACGTCCAAATCCTGCTTTAATTTACTATTTTATGGTGAATAGAGCTTTAATCATTGGAGGAACTCTGTCTGACATCCACTAAATTTTATTAGTCTAAGTAAATGTATATATCTTTATTGTTTTTTTTTTTTATAGTACCATGTATCTGTCTTCAGTCCACTAGAAAATATCCATTTTTGATACTGAATGCAATTCTTCTACTGATAACAATAGGTAACAACAGATAGTAGTTGATCCCAGGTTCCACCATGAGGTTGCTTGAAGTTCAATCCTGGGGCACATTATTTAACCTGTCTCTTACCTCTGTATTTTCTACTGTAAAATGCAGTAATAATTATATCTAAAAGATTGTTATGAATATTAAATGAATTGACACATGCCAGGGACCGAGAATAGTGCTTGGTCATAGAAAGTGCTCCTTAATGCTTGTTATTGTTTTTGTGTAAGAAAATAAACACATAAGAAATCACATGGATAAGATATTTCAAGAGCATGTATTGATGTTAAAGGTAATCAGTAATTACTGAGGGTATGGAACATATCCATGTTCTATTTTCATATCATTAAAATTAATTATGTAAATTCCTTAACAAGATTTTTTTTTAAACTCATAGCATTTTCATCTAAAATGGGCTTTCCTCTCTTCCTCTGGTAGGAGTAAGGAAATTGGTAAGAAATGTATAAGGTTATATCATGGCTCTCTGGAGATAATATAGTTTTTCTCAGAGGCAAAATTGAAATGAGGATATGCCATTTCTAGAATCAGATCATTAAGCACAACTTCTTAAAAGTTGAAAAATGTAAGAAAAAAAATCAGTCACATGCATTATTAATTCCTTAACATGCTAAGACTAAAATCAGACTTCAGAGTAAGGCAAGAAAAGATAGGGAAGAAAACCTTTTTCAAAGGGAAGAAGTAAATTAAACAAGTTTTTCCCATAAGCCATTAAATCTACCTTGAAAATAGATAAAGGGGAAAAAAAGCAACAACAACAAGAAAACAGAGATTGGAAGGGAAGAGCAATTAGCCCAAAGCTACAAGAAAAAAAAAAAAAAGCACTTTTTGTTTGTTTTCAAAGCAATCAAATCTGGTTCTGAAATAGCTTTTCCATTTTCTCCTTCTTAGTAAAAACAAACACCACACAAATCCCCATGTGAAGGGAATACTGAGAGAATAACTCCTCCAAGCAAATTTGCATGTGCCCACAAACCAAAAGCATTTGAATAGGCACTTAATTTATTTTAAATTATATCAGCTTTTGCTTATTAATTCACATTGTAAGTCTTCGTGGTTAAAGGATTCTTTAAATTGTTTTCAGACTAATAAAAACCACTTGGAAAAAGGATACATATTACCATGTATATTGTTGGCAGATCTTTAAATCATGTGAGTATGTGAATATTTTTGACTGGATTTGATTTGAACTTTCACTGCTTGATTATGAAATCACTAGCAATTACTTAATAATGTTTCATATGTTTAACATAAATGATCACACCATGAATCCATCTACATTTTAATCATATATTGTTCCCCAGCTTCTTTTTTTAAAGTTTATTAATTTATTTTGAGGCATAGAGCTCATGTGTGAGTGGAGGAGGGGCAGAGAGAGAGAATCCCAAGCAGGCTCTACACTGTCAGTGCAGAGCCTGATGCTGGGCTCAGACCCACAAAACACGAGATCATGACCTGAGCCAAAGTTGGACACATAACCAACTGAGCCACCCAGCCACCTCTGTTCCCCAGTTTAAGAAACTGGGTAATCACAGTGGACCTGTTTTCAAATTGATTTATGCCACCTGCTCACATCTGCTTTTATTACTCTAGTAGATTTTTTATTTCAGTTGTTGTACTTTCAACTCCAGAATTTTTATTTGATTCTTTATAATATCTTTTTATTGATATATTCTATTGGTAAGACATCTTTCTCATACTTTCCTTGTATTCTTCATGCAAGATTTCCTTTAGATCCTTGACCATATTTAAAATGCTGATTGAATGTCAGTGTCGTAAGTACCCATTGTCAGATTTCTTAGGGGCATTATCTCTTGACTTGTTTTTATTTCTGTGCATGTTTCAAGACTTTCCTGTTTTTTTGCATGTGTCATATATTTCATTGTTGGAAAAATGGACATTTTAGATAATGTAATGTTCTAATTCTGGAAATCATAGTGTCCTCCATTCCCTTGGGTTTGTGATTGTTACTGCTTGTTTATTTAGTTACTTTGCTGGACATATTTTGGAGAGTATGTATTCCTTGTCTGATGTGCTACTGAAGTCTCTGCTTGCTTCCATTAGAGATCAGCTAATGATTATGAAGAGATTTCCTTCAATGCTTTAGACCAGTAAATCTGCTGGACACTGCTGAGGAGATCTGCATTTGTACTGGGGTGTTCCTTTAGTGTTCTAGCAAGAGGTTGGTAAGGCATCCTTAGTATTCAATTTGTGCTTGTGCAGACCCTCAGGATCAACTGGTGGGCAGAGATTAGGACCTTCTCACATCTTTCCTTAATATGTTCACAATGAAGCACATGAATATGACTTTCTAGATTTCCAGGAATATGCTGTCATTTTTAAAGCCCATATGGACAAGTCATTTCTCAGTGTTTTCCTTTTATATTTTTTGATTAGCCACTTATTGGCCCTACTGGTAATGCTACCCAGAAGCTATGATGACAATTACTACTAATTGGTTTTGGTAAATATCCTGAGGATAGAGCAGTTTTCACAGAGCAGGCCCTGAATCAGATCAAATAAAGGCATCCCTTGAGAATGGAGTTTTTTAATAGCTACCAGACAGTTCATATCAAATAGTGGCAATTCTCTGGGGGCATGGGGGAAGTCCCAATTTTGTCTTATCCAGTAGCTTCCAAGTGTCTGGTTTTTCACAGCATTTGTAAGTGCCATGCTGTCAGTTTCTAAGGCTACTTCTGAGCTGGGGAGATGGGGAGTGAGATAAAGGTAAAAGACATATAAGCTTGCTGCTCTTTTTGAGATTCAGCCATTTTTCTTAAATAAACACAGTTTAGGTTGTTAAAGGTCTTTACCTGATTTCCAAATGCTGAAAAGCTTGATTTTAAAATTTGTTGACTTTGGAAGTTTTTTTATGTTTTCATTGCTTTTATAGAGGTTTGGATTTTTGGATTTTGGTGAATTGGCCCTCTCAGTAACTAAAATTGTAACCTAGATTTCCTGACTCTTAACTGTAGAGAACAACCTGATTCTTATAAGAGAAGAGGGGGTGGAAATGGGTGAAATAGGCAATGAGATTAAGGAGTGCACTTGTTGTGATGAGCACTGGGTCAAGATTCAAATTGTTGAATGTATTGTACACCTGAAACTATTATAACACTATGTATTAACTGTACTCCAATTAAAACAAAATAAAATACATTTCCAGAATTTAAATCCATGCATTGTCTGAAAACACCATTTTCCTCCACTATATGGTATTTATTTGGATAACCTTTCTTCTTTCCAAACAATGTTATGACAGCTGCTAGTCCTAATTAACTATCTCTCTGAAAAATCACCTTTGTTTGGATTTCTCATTGAGTTGACTACACTATAGCAGCCATGCCTGGTTTAAAGACGTGAGGATGACAATTTATGCTTTCACTTTGTTTTGTTTTTGTATTTAAAATCACATTCTAAAGCTATACAATTCTTCATATTCTATTCTCTTCCTTGTTTAAAAAAATTTTTAATGTTAATTTATTTTTTAAATTATTATTTTATTTTATTTTTAATGTTTTTTATTTGTTTCTGAGAGAGAGACAGCATGAGCAGGGGAGGGTCAGAGAGAGAGGGAGATACAGAATCTGAAACTGGCTCCAGGCTCTGAGCTGGCTGTCAGCACAGAACCTGTCGCGGGGCTTGAACGCACAAACCGTGAGGTCATGACCTGAGCCGGAGTCCAACGCTTAACTGACTGAGCCACCCAGGCGCCCCTAAATTTTATTTTAATGTTTATTTATTATTGAGAGAGACAGAGTGCAAGCATGGGGGGTGCAGAGATAGACGGAGATGCAGAATCTGAAGCAGGATCTAGGCTCTGAGCCATCAACACAGAGGTGGGGCTTGAACCCACAAACCGTGATATCATGAGCTGAGCTGAAGTCGGATGCTTAACCACTGAGCCACCCAGGTGCCCTGGTTCTCTTTCTTATTTTTGTTTTGTTTTGTTTTGTTTTATTTATTTCTGAGAGAGAGAGAGAGAGACAGACAGACAGACAGCGTGAGCAGGGGAGGTGCAGAGATAGAGGGAGATACAGAATCTGAAACAGGCTCCAGGCTCTGAGCTGGCAGTCAGCACAGAGCCCGTCGCAGGGCTCGAACCCACGAACCGTGAGATCATGACCTGAGCGAACTCGGATGCTTAACTGACTGAGCCACCCAGTAACCCCACTCTTTCTTATTTTTAAAACTGAGGTCTCATATATATTTCCTTCAATCCTGTTAAAGTAAAATATTGGAGGAATGGCTGCAGAATATTCAGCATGATAAGCCAAACAGATANTAGCCCCACTCTTTCTTATTTTTAAAACTGAGGTCTCATATATATTTCCTTCAATCCTGTTAAAGTAAAATATTGGAGGAATGGCCGCAGAATATTCAGCATGATAAGCCAAACAGATATAATAGAGGTTTTAGTTGTTGACTGAGGTTAAGGTCTTTACCAACAAGGGGAAATGACACGGTGCCATAAAATTATAGCAGAAAAGAGTGTGAATAGGGTCTAGGTCATCTCCCAAGTCCCATATTTAAATCACCATCAGTGGTAAATATTAGAGAAAGAATATAGACAAGACTATTACAAAGGATTCCAAGTCCTTAAGAATGTAGGTTTGAGTTACCTAATCTCCATTAAGAGTATAAAGCTGTGAGAATTTACATGTTAGATGAAGGCAGGAAATTTTGGACAGCTGGTAAAGAAAGATTTATAAATATGGTAAGGTCTAAATTCAGTGGCAGAAGCACTGACCTTATTATGTATAATAAGTTATGTATAACTGATTTCCTGTAAATGTTTTTATTCTTTAGCTAATTTCCATTTTTTTCCTTATCTTATTTCTCCTCCACTCTAATTGTGAAGGTTTTCATTTATAATCTATAATAGCAGTGTCTATAATGCTACATAAAATTCACTACACCACTATTTTTACTAAATTGAGAAATTTGGAAAGTTTCCAAGAGTGCCTATTCCTTTAAGGACAGAAAATTGATATTTTAATTTTACTAAAATCTTTGTTGCCTAAATATCAGTAAAGTGATCATTGTCTAAGTACCACAATTTTATTATGAAAAATATTGGTATGCCTAAGGTAAAAATAATTAGTTCAACTTTAAAAAAGTTTTCCCAACATAATGATTTAGAGTGTGTGGGTGAGTGTGTCTGTGTATGTGACAGAGAGAGTGAGAGAGAGAGAGAGAGAGAGGAATGGAGGGAGTAATATTGGAGTATATTGTATATTTGCAATAATAGTCATTTTCGACATTCATTTGCTGATGTTTAAAGTCAAGAATTCACCATTCTATCATAATAGTGGTATAAAGTTCCAATGAGACTTTTCAGATATTAAAGTTCAAATATACTAAAAATTGTTGCTAGTCATCTGTTCTGTAGAGAAGCAGTTTGTTTTTGAAGCTTGAATATTATGCCAACAGAATTTTTCCAGATGTTACATATGTACACAATTTAATGTTATCAGCAGAATATAGGTACATATAAATAGAAAATGTTCAAATTTATCTTACTGCCAAATATGCACCATCGTATTATTTAATGCCTTTCCCTTCTCTTCCATCTCCTCTTGATACTCACATTTTATGTATTAACTGATTATTAAAACTTCTACCAAGGTGTTTGTAGAAAAATATATGAGAGATATTGGTTTCTTTAAGTAATAGGTCAGGGTATAAATCAGCATAAAATTTGAATTTTAAAGTTCAACAAAACTGTACAGATGGGGATATAAAATTAATTTCAGAAATCGATTGCATTTCTATACACTAAAAATAAAGTAGAGAAAAATAAATTAAGAAAACATCCCATTTACAATTGCAACAAAAAGAATAAAATACCTAAGGGGCACCTAGATGGCTCAGTTGGTTAAGCATCTGGCTTTGACTAGGTCATGATCTTGCTCTTCATGAATTCAAGCCCCTCACTCGGCTCCACACTGACAGCATGGAGCCTGTTTGGGATTCATTCTCTCTCTTCCTCTCTGCCCCTCCCCCTCTTATGTGCATGCTCTCTCTCTCTCTCTCTCTCTCAAAATAAATAAATAAACTTAAAAAAAAAAAAAAGAATAAGATCCCTATGAATAAACTTAGCCAAGGAAGTGAAAGACCTGTACTGTTAAAGCTATAAAACACTGATGAAAGAAATTCAAGATGACACAAACACCTGGAAAGAAACTCCATGCTTATGGATTGGGAGAACCAATATTGTTAAAATGTTCATAAGGCCCAAAGCAATCTACAGATTTAATGCAATCATTATCAGAACACTAACAACATTTTTCATAGAATTAGAACAAATAATATTAAACTTTGTATGAAACACAAAATCCCCCAAGTAGCCAAAGAAATCTTGTCTTAGGAAAGGAGAACAAAGCTAGAGGTATTGCAAACCTAGATTTCAAGGTACACTACAAGGCTTTTTATTACAAAGTAAGTCAAAACAGTATGGTACTATCACAAAAATAGACACATAGATTAATGAAACAAAATATAGAGCCCAGAAATGAATAAATAAAAACCCACACTTATATGGCAAATTAATCTATGACAATGGAGATAAAATATACAATGGGAAAAAGACCAAATGACGTTAAGAAAACTGCACAGCTGATGCAAAAGAATGAAACTGGATCCCCTTCTTACACCATATACAAAAATAAACTCACAGTGGATTAAAGATGTAAATATGAGATCTGAAACCAAAAAACTCCTAGAAGAAAGCATAGGCAGTAATTTTTTTGACATTGGTCATAGAAACGTTTTTCTAGATATGCCTTCTGAGACAAGGGAAACATGTAAAAATAAACTATTGGGACTCCATCAAAATAAAAAGCTTTTGCACAGTGAAAGAAACCATCAAAAAGGCAACCAAACAAAAAGCCAACCTAATGGATGGGAGAAGATATTTGGAAATGATATACCCGATAAGGAGTTAATATTCAAAATATATAAATAACTTGTATGACTGAACACCAAAACACAAATGCTTTGATTAAAATTGGGCAGAGAACCCAAACAGACATTTTTTTCCAAAGAATATGAACAAAAAGTCCACAGACACACGAAAAGATGTTCAATGTCACTAATCATCAGGGAAATACAAATCAAAACTGCAATGAGATTATCACCTTATACCATCATAATGGCTACAATCATAAAGACAAGATATAATAAGTGTTGTTGAGGATATAAAGAAAAAGAAATTCTCCCACATTGTTGAAAGGAATGGAAATTAGTGCAGCCAACGTGGAAAACAGTATGGAGGTTCCTCAAAAAATTAAAAATAGAATTACCAGACAAATACTATATGATTTCACTCACTTGTGGAATTTAAGAAACAAAATAAAGAAAAAAAGAGACAAAAGAGAAAAGGATTCTTCAATACAGAGAACAAACTGGTAGTTGTCAGAGGAGAGGTGGGAGAGGGGGATGGGTGAAATAGATTAAGTGGATTAAGAGTACACTTACTGTGGGGGTGCCTGGGTGGCTTGGTGGGTCAGTTAAGCATCTGACTCTTGATTTTGGCTCAGGTCATGATCTCAGCTCAGGTTGTGATCTCAGGAAGCATGAGATGGAGCCCACATCAGGCTCTGTGCTGTCAGTTCTGAGACTGCTTGGGATTCTCTCTCTCGAGACCTCACTCTGCCCCTCCTCTTCTTCAAAATAAATATATACATTTTAAAAATCGCCTATCATGCTGAGCACTGAGTAATGCATAGAAATGTCGAATCATCATATTGTATGCTTGAAACGAATACAATGTTCTACGTTAATTCAATAAAAATAAATTCACAAATAAACAACAATAAAAACCAACCAAACCTGCCCCCTCAAAAAAACCATACAGATGGTTGGCCCTTCTCAACACTCAATCAGAATTCATAGAAGTGGGGCTTGGACATCTATCTACTTTTATAATCTACAGGTTCTTGTTACAACTAATCTTAATCAGAGATTTCTTTTTTTTCTTTGATTTTTTTACTACTCAAAAAAGCTTCCATTTTTTTTTTTAATTTAGCTTTCTGACTCTGCTTGTGCCTTCAACTCTTTCACAGTGATTTTCTGCTCCTCAAACAGGAAAGCACGCTTCATCCTGTCATGAACACACATAGCACACGTGGAATCACCAGAGGGGCTGCTGAAGTTGTTTTGTTTTGGACAACCTCATAGCCACTTTGGGTGGCATGGCACGGACTCCCCAAAGTCAGCCTGGGTGCGTGCCATATGCAGATTGTGGTGCTTTCCCAACCCGCTTGGTATAAAGGTAAATGATTCTATTACCAAAGGTTCAGGACAGCCGAGTCTTGTTAGAGGCAAATTGTAGGACAGGCTACGGGTGGTATGTCAAACACTCAACCATTCCGAATGCCTAGAGAGGCTGTCCCAGGAAGAAGAAAAAGGAATAAAATGTTTCCCATAAAAATTTCTATAAAATTGACATGAGTTCATTCAGGTTAGGTAAGGACTTTTTTTTTTCATACAGTCCAAAATATAATTAAATTATAGATATAAAAAGTATATTCAAACTTCATGTATATATGATGCATACAGAAACTCTTTATGAGGACATTAATTGTAAGTGTACACTTTCATATAGAGCCAGTCTTTGGGATGTGCAGAAAATGCAACTACACAGCGGATACATTTGGGGAGACAATGCATGAACTGTCCCTGTCTTAGTGTCTGACATTTTCACATTACTCACTGCCCTACTCTCAGCTGAGAAGAGAGAGATTTTAACGTATGAAAACTTATTTCAAAATCCTGTTTCAGATTGTATAATTAGTTATGCACCAATAGTGAACCCAACATGTTAAGAAAGAGGAGGAATAAAATCTAGAGCAAATGTGCTATTCAGAAGGGCAGGCTAAGGTAGGACACTGAATGAGGAAACAGAATGAGGTCTAGGTAACAGAAGTGAGTGCCTGGAGCTGGAGAGAACAGCTGATATTTGGGGGCAGTTACCATGTATCAAGTATTACTAAGCCATTCTCAGATCAAAGTGGGAGAGCTGATATAATGACTAGCATCCTGTAGAGATATAGTAATTTAATTTTAAAAACTCATGTTTATATTCACCTGTTATGCACACACATTCCAATGACACCTACACATTAGGAAATTATCATTTGGCACCTGTAAGCAGAGGTGTCAAGCTCATGAATAGAGATAGGCAAGTTCTATCCCTAGCTTTTTGACAGCTTGGTCTCATCAGGCAGTATCATTTCTTTCTTCATTAGTAAATTTTTGCCTCCCCTAGGATTCATATTACCTTGAGAAATTTGATGATAAGTGCCATTACATTTCTGTGTTTGAAGACCATGTTCTAATATAGTAATGTCTCCTTAGTGAGTGTCCATTTAATGGCGATTTGAAAGATGTCTAAAAACTAACTTCTTTTCATGGACTCTGTAGTTGGATTCCATTTTTCTTTTGGTTATAAAAAAACAGTTTAGATCCTAATGACTAAAGTAAGAAGCATTTTACTGTACTTGTTTAAAAAGATATAAATATATGCTGTTAACAATCTAATTTTTTTCTGGTCAGGAATCATATATTTACAGTGTACTTCTGATCTGGTACCATTGTAAAATCCTCTAAACATTCAGGTTTTCTGTATTTTGGAACATAGCCTAATAAGGATCATAGACTAAAGTAGAAAATAAAAACAATCATGTAGTAAACTAATATTTTTTGAACACAAGGTTTATGTCAAAGATGTAGCTTAATTGTGGAATCCTATTAGCTATTCTCAAAAGCATAGGAGGAATGCCCAATAGGCTAGGAAAATGCTTGGAAGCAAGATAAATAGTCTTGAATTAAGATATTTCTTCACTACTTCCTATATAAATTTAACTTATTTAAAAAATCAAATACAATATGCATGTGACTAAAGAAATGATATAGTTGTGGTAAAGCAATGGCGGGAAGGGTTTGTTTGTTTGTTTTTTTTACACTGAAGCCAAATACCATTATTATAATATAGAATTTTTAAAAGAACGTCTACTTATTTATTTTTTTAAAGTAACCTAAGACTCTAATTCACAACCCCAAGATCAAGAGTTGCTCACTCTTCTGACTGAGCCATTCAGGTGCCCCATAATACAGCACTTCTGTGACTCATCATCAACTTTATTTCTCTTGGAAAATAATACTTCCTGTCTTTATATCATCAACCTAGATTCTAAGCACTAAATTTATTGTAACAAAGAATTATATCATTTTATAGACATCATCTTACCATCTGAAATCTGTATACTAACACTAAAATAACTAAGATAATGTGATTTAACAAATATATATTTTAAATGTTTATTTATTTTTGAGAGAGAGAGAGAGTTGGGGAGGGGCAGAGAGAGAGAGGGAGACAGAATGTGAAGCAGGCTCCAGGCTCTGAGCTGTCAGCACAGAGCCCGATGCAGGGCTCAAATCCATGAACTGTGAGATCATGACCTGAGCCCAAGTCAGAACTTCAACTGACTGAGCTACCCAGGCGCCCCATAAATATTTTTAAATATCTTAATGGCCATAGAAATTCTGTTATCTATTAGAGGTTTCCTGAAAGTCATCTATTTTTTTCCTAAGGATCTATTAACTTACCAGAAAGAATTATATAAATAGAGCTACTTTTTTTTAAACCAAGGAAAAAAGTGCAGTGATATATAAAATTAAGATTAACTTTTGTCCTTAAATAAACCAAAAAAATTTTACCAAGATTTTTACATGTACATCATTACTCAGAACTTCATGACTTTAACACAATTTAGGATTATACTCCAATCTGTCAATAGCTGTAATTCATTTTCAAATGCTGAAGACCTGCATATTCCATGACAAAATCTCCACATTTATTATTATTATTATTATTATTATTATTATTATTATTATACAGGAAGAGATAATGGGAATGTTCACATTAGCCAGCTTGTTATAGGTTGAATTCTATGTCAATAATTGCTTACTTTATTTCCATTCTTGGTGAAAAGAGACAATGCCACCATTAGAAAGTTATGAATACTGTGCCCAAGTGCCTTGCAAGTGTCATATTTTGTTTCTAAAATCTGGTCGGTCTGGATTCTGTGTTGACACTGGCAGGCAGCTTTAATGAAAATCATCTCCCAAGCAGCTGCAACTTCAGTTTTAGTCACAGCAGCTCTCCTGATTAGCCCCTGCAGGAGCTGCCACAAGGCTGATCTTAAATCTGCTTTCCAGAATCACAGACATGCGTAATACAAGGCCACTCGTTACCAAAATTCATAAGCACAACGTGATAACCTTTCTGTTTGGCTTAATCATTTGGTGTGCTCAGAATAGCCATAGATGTTCACATAATACGCATTGTCTAAGAACTTTAGGCATAAGGCTAGTAATTTGTTATTATGTGATTTTTGCCCACTAATGATATATGATGTACAAGAGCATGGAGAGTTAAAATAACAGCAGAAACCATAGCCACCTAAGGTTTTTATTCTAATCTTTTGTACTTAATCACATGCACTTGCACTCTTGGTTTCCTGTAGATTTTCTGTATAACTCAACAGGTGCAGGATCTGCATAGTTCTCTCCAATTCTTATGTAGAAATGGCACAGCATGGAGGTGAGGTTTTTTTTAGAACAAATTCTACCATCAAAGAGTCTAATTGAACAGTCCTTGGGCTGGCAGAATTTTTTTTTATGAACGTGCGAGGTTTTTCATGATACAGTTGTAAATTTGTGCTTTATTTGGGCTTTCTGATTTAACTTGCTATAAGGTCTTAGATTCTGACTAATTATTCTGGACTTCAGGAAAATTTTACACTCATGGGGGTACAAGCATGAATACATATATCAGTATGTATGCTCATGAACATGCGAAGTTTTTCAAGATACAGTTGTAAATTTGTGCTTTATTTGGTCTTTCTGATTTAACTTGCTATAAGGTCTTAGATTCTGACTAATTATTCTGGACTTCAGGAAAATTTTATATTCATGGGGGTATGAGCATGAATACATATACCTGTGTGTATGCACTTAGCTCAGAAAATAGACTGCGTCCTCAAGACACTTGATTAAATTGGGGGCAAAAGCATAGCAAAAAGTGGCAATCATGCAAGGGACTACATGATGGAATATTTTTTAAAGTTTATTTATTTATTTTGAGAGAGAGAGAGCATGCAGGAGAGGCAGAGAGAGAAGGGAAGAGACAGAATCCCAAGCAGACTCCAGGCTGTCAGCACAGAGCCTGATGCGAGGCTCGAACTCACGAACCATGAGATCATGACCTGAGCTGAAATCAAGAGTCGAATGTTTAACTGACTAACGCACCCAGATGCATCAAGGGTGGAATATTTTTAGGAAAGCAAAGGGAAACAATACTATGGCTTGTAGTGGGTAGGGAAGATATGAAAGAGGTAGGCTCTGTGTATTGAACAGAAGATCAATGGCCTTTGGAAGGCAAAGATGAGCACAAAAAGACCAAATAAACAAACAAAAAGCTTCAGGAGGAATTTATATGGTACCTCCACATGCCAGTAAATAGTTCTATGCATTTCCCCCACCACTCTGTACCCCCAACAAACACACATTTTGGTTAAAGAAGAAGAAATTATTCAAGGTAGGCTACACAGCACAGGCAATTAATGCCAGGTAAAATCCTGGATCTGGGGTCTTCCCAGGGTTTGGAATGGGTAGAAATAAAATAATAATAGAAGTTGATATTACTGAATGGCATTAATGAGCCAGATATTGTTTTAAGAGCAAGCAGCAAAGAAAATAAAACTTAAAACAATTTGTGGTCCTGAAAAGTGGAGAGAAGCTGGATACCAACCAACGAGCACAATGGGTAAAGCTATGCTTAGACTAGATATGTGAGTGATGGTGGGAACAGAAGGAAGGCAGAAAAGGGAAAAGAGTGTCAGCAGAATGAAGAAAGGGAGAGAGGGAGGAGATGAGTATGGTTCTCAGAAAAACTGAGGCTGAAATCCACATCATCAGTACATGCAGCTATGTGGTGTAGCTCACAACGTTTGAACAGGAGTACAGTCTTTGTTCAGCCCCCTGATCTAGACAGTGATGCCAGGCAGAGTTACGGTCACAGTGTAAACTAACAATGTTGTATGCAACACAGGACTCAAATTAGACACAATGTGGTTGATTAAAAAAATGCAATCTGCAATGAGAGATAGAGAAGTATTTCAGGATTCAGACCATCTAAGCAAGTGAGCGAATCATGGGAAAGTGGCCACCTGCCCTCTAACCTGATGTAAGAAAGCAGTTCTTTTTATCACAGCTGATTAATGTCACAGATGCTGCAGCGAGGCTGAGCTGTTTGTGAAGAGTGTAGACTCTGCGTGCACTGACAAGGGAGCTCTCTCAAACCAGATAGAGATTCAAGCATGAGAAGAGTTTTGCAAATCTGAGAGAACCTTCAAAAGAGTGAGAGAGATCAGTAATGTGAAACAGTGTTTAGAATTATAGGAGATGAGGAAATAAACTATTTATTTAGAGACTAAGAGTTTGTGCTAACTAATATATGATTTCAGAGTATTAAAGAGAAGAACGACAAGAAGCAGAAAATGGATGAAGAGGAAATTGATTCAGGAAGCATAAACTGCTCCATATGATCCTTGCAAAAAGAAAAAAGGAAAAGGAAAAGAATACTAGTGTGTCTGGTAGGAAAAGCTGAGTCAAGATAAAATGCCAGTGTGAAAAGAAATCTAGATGGCCATATAGCAAATCTTAAAGTCAGAGGGGTTGAACTACATAGGCTAGGAAAATTCTACTGGAATGAATAATGCAGTTTGTCAAATTTGGGTAAAGTAATGGGAAACAGCCTGAACAAACAAGAGGAATGTCAAATTAAAGTTCCACAAGCAATTTATTGAGCATCTATTAGCAGAAAGTCTTGTCCTAGATATTGAGATGATAAAGGCAAGTCAATATCCTGTAGTTCTGTAGGGTTAAGGAAGCCTAATGGAAAATATTGTGGAATAGGCACAAAATAAAGTGGGGGTACATCATGACAACATCTAATCCAGCCTTCAGTTGGGGAGGGAGGTCATGGTAGATTTCTGAAGGTAAGTACTTGAGATCTCCATGGAGGATTTTTCCTAAAAAGTTCTGGGATAAGGGTAATTAGGACATGATATCTATGTGAGTGAAAAATCTAGGTTTCCTTAAAGTAATTTCCAATGTACCAGGGTTACCAGAGGAATTATCTATGTGAGGCATGAAGGATCTTCTATCCTTACTTTTACTCGGAAAGATAAATCTTTCCCTTAGAGCTCTCTCACTGATTACAGCTTTCTCTACCACATTAGTTCAGGACTTAAATGGTACTCCTTTTAATATTCAAATATGAACTTATATAACCTTTCCACTACATTCCCACTGTATACCAAAAACCAATCTAAAATTTCTGTATGGGAATTTACTAATAAATTCATTGTTCATATGAGAACAACTATCTTTAAATACTTCTTTCTGGGATAACTTTTCCCCTATAAATTTGGGTCTAAACAACAGAGCCCAGAGAGGTACCATTCTTTTCTATGTAAGTTAGACTACATAGGATTAACACCAGGACTAATATAAAAGGATATTAGGAATGATTCTTTTTCTTTTTTTAAATATTTTTTTTATTTATTTCTAGGAGAGAGAGAGAGACAGCGTGAGCAAGGGAGGATCAGAGAGAGAGGGAGACACAGACTCTGAAATAGGCTCCAGGCTCTGAGCTGGCAGTCAGCACAGAGCCCAACGCGGGGCTCGAACCCACGAACCGCGAGATCATGACCTAAGTGAAAGTCGGACGCTTAATCGACTAAGCCACCCAGGCGCCCCGATTCTTTTTCTTAAGTTCTGCACCAGATATATATACAAAAAGTAGTGAGGAAGAGAGAGGGAGAGGAGATAGAGAATCCCAAACAGGTACTGCACTGTCAATGCAGAGCCTGATTTGGAGCTTGATCTCATGAACCATGTGATCATGACCCATGCCAAATTCAAGAGTTGGATGCTTAACCAACTGAGCCACCCAGGTGCCCCTTTTTATTAAATTTTTTTTTCCTAAATAGCCTCCATATCCAATGCAGGGCTTGAACTTACAATCTTGAGATCAAGAGTTATATACCTCACCGACTGAGGTAGCCAGGTCCCCCTAAAATAGTGTTTAAACAGAGAGTGGGAATCAATACTGGGATTTAGCAACATGATTCTAAGAAGATGGATTAAACAAGGTAGAACCACCATAGCAATAGAGATATTGAACTATTACAAAACAAATCAGAGCCAAGATTCAATTACTGAAACTGAAGGATAACAATGAACTTGATCACAAAGAATGAAAGCAAAAAGCAATACAAGAGGTGAGTTTAAAACCATAACATGGAAGGAATTCTGATAGGATGGAGTAAAGACCTGTGGAAATATGCTCTTCAATTAAACCAATGAGAACAATTTACGGTTCTGAAACAATAAAATTTATCAAAGGCTTGCAACAATTCAAGGAGCATTATTCGAAAAGAATGACTGAATTTCAGAAATCAGGCCCAAATAGTATAGGATATTAGACTTGGGTCAGAGTGGAATCATTCTTGAGTAGGATGATTTTTAGTCTTCTGGACCAAACTTTGCCAGCCCAATTTTGAACTAGGTGAGTTAATATATATAACGCATCACCTCTGTAAGCTATACTGCCCTTTCTCCCAAAAGCAGACTTTCTTCTAACATTTAGCACAAGGCTAAGGATACTATTAACTTCTGCAAACAACCCCACAAATAAGGGAATGTATGAATAAATGGGTGAATGATGGCTTGCTCTACCCTTGTATGAATATTATCTGGCTGGCTTATTGTTCATAGAGAGACTCCATAAGGTGTGTTTAATGCTTACCATCTTGGGCAGTTACTTAAAACCTCTGAATCTTAGTTTCTTCCTGTATACACTGGAGTTGATAAGGCAGTACTGTCAGTTTTGCATAGTAGCAGTATCATACCAGTGAGGATTATCCAAGGCATGATTATTGCTAATTGATAAAAATAGTATTACTAATAGATAGATAGATAATATAATTGGGAAGGCCATGCGAGAATGCCCAATACAGTACCTGGCATGGAATCAATTTCAATAGATGTTTCTTAAATGAACATATGAACAAACGAAAGAACAGATCAATACATGAGATTCCTTTGTGAAGAGGGATAGTTCATGAATATTGGGCCACCTTTTTGCTGATCCACTGATGTACTTGCTGTTTTACATTCTTTACATTCCCTTACCAGGTATAGAACTCATCCAAGGAGTGAAGAAAGGTCCTTCAGGCAGTTTGGGGCTTAGAAGAGAGTGGAAGCTGAAAGTCAGATTGGAAAACAATAAGAAGAGGGGTGAATAAGATAAGAGATTGCATAAGGAAATGAGGGTGAGATATTGTTAGTTTTGAAACAGGGAATAATTTAAAACAGTATAATGGGAATTAAAATAGAAAAATTTTCAAATGTAAGCATTATAAATTCTGAGGTTATAACACCAACAATTTCACACAGAATTATCAACTGATTCATATGAAGACAGTTTAACTTATTTAAAATAATATGATATTGCCATTGTCCTGCCCTCAATAAGCCTACAAGTGATGGGATTAATAACATAAACCAGAATACACTGTATTCCTTTCTGCCACTACATCGTATTCCTTTCTATTTTCCATACTCTGAGTCATAAATTTATACCTTAAAAATGCTAACACAGGGGCACCTGAGTTGCTCAGTTGGTTGAGCATCTGGCTCTTGATTTTGGCTCAGGTCATGATCCTAGGGTTGTGGGATAGAGCCTTGTATAGGGCTCCACAGTGAGCACGGATCCTGCTTAAGATTCTCCCTCACTCTCTCTCTCTCTCTCTCTCTCTCTCTCTCTCTGCTCTGTGCTAACAGTGAGGACCTTGCTTGGGATTCTCTCTCCCTTTCTCTCTGCCCCTCCCCTGCTCACGTTGTCTCTGTCTCTCTAAAAATAAATAAATTTTTAAAATTTTTAAATAAAAAAATGAAAAAATTTAAAAATGCTAACACATGGTTTATATGTTTTAAATATACCATAAACACTCAAAAAATGTACTGTATACATATTTAGAGGTAGATACTGGTATTAAAGTTTAATAATAAAATAAAAAATGATGATCAAAGTTTAGGTATGTGGATCACTGTGTGCCTGGCATTGTTGGAAGTTTTAAGGTTTTTTTAGTCTTAGTCATACACTCCTCACAAAAACCCAGTAACATGCTACTAATATCCTCACTTGGCAGTGAGGGAAACTGAGGCATGGAGAGGTTAAATAATTTGCCCACATTTACTCAGGTTAGGGCTAAAATTTGAAGCTAGGAAGTCAAATACCATAATTTTTTTCACAAAATTTACTATCTTCACTTAGAAAATTTACATTATCGGGGCGCCTGGGTGGCTTAGTCGGTTAAGCGTCCGACTTGCGCTTAGGTCATGATCTCACCGTTTGTGGGTTCGAGCCCCGCGTCGGGCTCTGTGCTGACTGCCAGCTCAGAGCCTGGAGCCTGTTTCAGAGTCTGTCACTCCCTCTCTCTCTGACCCTCCCCTGCTCACACTGTCTCTCTCTCTCTCTCTCCTAGAAATAAATAAAACATAAAAAAAAAAAGAAAAGAAAATTTACATTATGCTTTGTAATTGTGTAATAGGTTTTGTCTTTTTATAGTGTTTTGTGAAAATAGAGGACATGGGAAGTTGTGATTGACACTGGGAGAAAATAGACTTAAACATGATGCCCAGAAGTGAGACTTTTACTACACAATGTCCTCTGCAGCTAACTATGCCTCTGCCCTCATGTTCATGCTAACATCAGAATCACAAGCAGCTGCTTATACAATTGTGTGTACATCTACTTTTATATTTGATGAAGTTTGTCTTCTTTTCTACCTCAGCTCCAGGAATTTTGCTCAAAAAACACCTTGTAAAAAGAAATATGCAATGCTACATGAGAAAAAGCCTGCCAGGAGATATAACTCTTCCTGAATTGGTCCATATTGGCTGTGTAATATGGGACTGATCATTTACATTTGACTTATCTTTGCTGGTCTCAAAAATTAACATATCACAATACCGTATTATATATTTCAAAGTTACCAAGAGACTAGAACTGAAATGTTCTAACCATGCAAAATAAATGATAATTATGTGATGTCCTAGAGCTACTGCTATATTAGTGATCATATTCTAATATATATTATATGTGTACCAGTCAATGTTGTTCAAGATGTTATGTGACACTTTAAATTTAGGGGAGGTTATATGTCAGTTATATCTCAATTTAAAACATTTTAAAAGTGCATTGAAAGGAATAAAAATTGAGGGGTCCCTGGGTGGCTCAGTCAGTTAAGCATCCAACTCTTGATTTCAGCTCAGGTCATGATCTCACGGTTCCTGAGTTCAAGCCCTGTGTTGGGCTCTCTGTCCCTCTACTTTCTCTGCCCCTCCCCTACTCTCTCTCTTTCTCTCTCTCTCTCATCTCAAGCAGACTTAACATTGTCAGCATGCAGCCTAATGCTGGGCTCAAACTCACAAACCCTGAGATCATGACCTGAGCTGAAACCAAAAGTTGGACACTTAACTGACTGAGACACCCAGTTGCCCCAGCAAACTAATAAACGTAAAAAACAATGAACACATCAGACTGTGCCATGATATGGATTCCTCTCAGCAAGAATGTATCACTGCTAAAAGGAATACTCCTCCTGCCCTGCCCTGAGCCTTCTTATAGTTTAGTGGCCTGTATCACTTATCTCTGAAGCTTCTGCTGTTACATGCTCTTGACTGGACTGTGTTATGGCTTATTAGCCATTGCTTTCAGCAGAATCAAGTGATAACTGAAAATAATTCACAGTTTCTGTTAGAAGGCCTCAATGCACAGACTTAACATAGAGCCTTCTACAAGATTCTATAAATCTTGTAACAAGAATTTCTAGGAATTTCTCTTCATGTTTCTTCCTTTTCAAATTTGTTACAAATTCTTGGACTTTAACACATTCCATCTCCTTTACACTGTATGAAACTTACTGAAAATATGTTCACTGTATTTCTTATTCTAAAGTCTTTCTTCTGGGATAAAGTGGATACTGTGTGTGTGTGTGTGTGTGTGTGTGTGTGTGTGTGTGTGTGTGTGTGTCTGTTTTAGAAGAAACACAGTAAGAACATAGATTTCACATTTTACTTTTAACAAAATATATGGTTGGAGAGAGATGGATTCAATAAAATACATTAAGCTAGTTAACACAATATTCATAAAATTCAATCGTTAAATCAAATAGTCTAAAATCAGTTCAACATAATGGTAGGTAGAGAAATGTTGGTCTGAAAAGGAAATTTCTAAGTGAAAAGAATTGTGACTTGAAGTGGACAAAGTCTATTTTTTTGAGTGCCCGTAACTGCCGTCCTAATTTTAAATGTCTTTAGACTTAAAAGACACGACTAACTCACGCTTTGATTTTTTAAATGCAAGCTTTTATATTGAGAATGCAAATTTATGTGTTTTAATTCTTATCTTATTTTAGCATAGAACAAATTTAGTAGAAGATTCTTTCATCTTGGCAAAAAAATAAAGGGCATTTATCTCCCTTTATATCTAATTCTTTTGAGGCAGAAAGTTCAGTGTGAAAGAATAGTTACATGATAAAATTATGAACAAAACCCTAAAGTTAGTCTGAAAAGAAACAATAAAATATATTTGTTGTTATTTGTAAGGTTTTTTCTATCGGAAAACCATATATGAAGTTAGAACTATGTCACTGTAACTGTTAGTTATCCAAACATTTCTTTTTTACTTTTTAAATACATTCCTCTTACCATATCAAAAACAATTATTATTTTCAGGTTTATCACAGCCACTTGGTAATACAGAAATAGACTGGTAAAAGTAGAACATTACCCTTCCAGAACTTTGTTCTTCAAGTCATTCTTTCACTGAATATGTAATTTTTAACAACCTTGTTTACTAGACATTAGAAACATCAAGTTAGCAATGCGGATCTTAAGGAGTTTTAAATTCTAGTAAAGAAAAAGAGATTGACTGGGGCCCCTGGGTGGCTCAGTGGGTTAAGCGTCCGACTTAGGCTCAGGTCATGATCTCATGGTTCATGGGTTCGAGCCCTGCATCAGGCTCTGTGCTGACAGCTAGCTCAGAGCCTGGAGACTGCTTCGGCTTCTGTGTCTCCCTCTCTCTCTGACCCTTCCCTGCTCATGCTCTGTCTCAGAAATAAATAAAACATTAAAAAAATGTTAAAAAAAGGAAAAAGAGATAGAGAAAAAAAAGGTGTTATGATAAAAGACCACAAGTGATGGAAAGAAAAGTGGTTAAGAGCATACATAGTGGTGGTAGCTCTTAGAATAGTTTGACTGACAGGTAGTTTGTATCTGCCTGACTGGGGTTGTGATGGGGTGGAGAGAAAGCTATTATATGGGAAAGGAACAGTGTGACCAAAAGCCATGGAAACCTGAAACAGTGTGGATTATTAGGAAAAGGACTGAGAGTGAGAGATATCTATATTAGTAGGGGACTAAAGTAGGGTGGAGGTAATGGTAAGTTTAAAAGTGATGGGAGAAAGCTTATGAAACTGTTACAAGGATATTCAAAGGTTTTCAGCAGAAAAGTAACTGATAACATTTGTATATTAGAAAATCACTTCAATAATACTGGGAACAGGAGATTGAAAATGGTAGCCTGGAGACAAGTGGCATCAATTAGTGAATTTTACAATGAACTAGATGTAAGTGATTAGGAGGTGGCAGCTATTTGGGTAGTATCCAGATTTCTGGGTGACTGGATAGACAATGATATATATTTTTTGAAATGTTGCATAAAGGAGACAGTACCATTTGGACCAAAAAAAATCTCACTAATTTCATCATACAGAGCGTGAGGTACCTTTGACATATACAGGTAAAGATGCCAGCATTGTATAACAATATAGAAGTTATTGCTTTATAGCTGATGGATAGAGTCATGGGTATGCAGTAAGACAGGAGGAGTGTATAGAATGAAAACAGGAAAGTGACTAACATTTAAACCCATGTTTAAAAACTTATATAATATAAATTATTTTATGTTTCTGGAGTATTTTAATATTCTAATATCAATAAGCACAATTGTTAATATGAAATTAAAATTTTCAGAATGGCAAAGTACACTTGCTATACTTTCATGTAGAAATACACAAGGTATATACGTGACTATATGGTTATTACGATAGATGAAATGATGATCATAGATGACAGATGGTTTAGAAAGAAGAGAACTGTTTGTGCTTAGAAATCAGGGCATTCAGGTTAAGTAAAATTGCATATTCATATTTAAATAGCATACAGACATAATTTCTTACTATGAGTTTCCTTTTAAAAAGTAAAATACTGCTATTAACATCAGGGTGCATGTATCCCTTTGAATTAGTATTTTTGTATTTTTTGGGTAAATACCTAGTAGTGCAATTGCAGGATCATAGGGGAGTTCTATTTTTAACTGATTGAGGAAGCTCCAGGCTGTTCTCCAGAGTTGGCTACACCAGTTTGCATTCCACCAAGAATGCAAGAGGGTTTCCTTTTCTCCACATCCTCGCCAACACCTGTTGTTTCTTGTGCTGTTAATTTTAGCCATCCTGATAGGTGTGAGATGGTACCTTATCACGGTTTTGATTTGTATTTCCCTAAAACAGATCCTAAATTATGTTTTCCAGATGACTTAATTCAATGTAACACTTTTTTCTTGAACACAAATAACATACTATGTTTTCAAAATACTCTATCATACACTGTAACCAGTAGAGTTATCACCACAACCCCATGAAAGAGGTAGGGTTATAGTATTTCTATTTTGCAGAACAGAAACTGAAGTATTGAGAGGTTAACTGATTTGCTCAAGATTGCACCTTCAATGAATAATTTAAATGTAGGAATCCTAACTCAGAGTTTTCTGAGCTTTTTTAAAAAATTACTCTAGACTCCTTTGTCTTTTTACAAGAAGATAGGTTACAAATGCTTATATATTTATGATTAGCCATTATTAAGCAAAATTATTGTTATTCTAAAGTTTTTTAAAGTTTATTTATTTTGAGGGAGACACAGAGAGGCAGACAGAGAGGGGAGAGAGAATCCCAAACAGGCTACGAACTGTCAGCACAGAGCCCAATGCAAGGCTTGATCCCAGGAAACGTGAGATCATGACATAAGCTGAAATTAAGAGTTAGAGGCTTAACTGACTGGGCCACCCAGGTGCTCCTATTATTCCTAAAGTTTTGATATACTATAGCAGCATATATACATATCTTGGTTGATTTTATAAAATACATATAAAAACATAAGTATATAATTAGTAAATATGAGTGTTAAGTTTTGTATTGGATATTTTCACTGTCACTGAAGATCTGTTCCCTGACCTTCTCTATCCCACATTCTTTCCCAGAAGACTATATGACCGATAGGGCTAACTACCAAGTTTCCATGCTCTCTGACTTTCCAGCTGGCTTAGGCCATTCTGAGGCACTGAAACAAGATTAAAAGGCAAGGGGATAGGTATATAGGGTTAGTACTTTTATTCTCATCCTCTGCAATTTCCTTAGGCTGGTATGTGTAGTGAGAGTAGGCCACTGCTTATTCAGAGTGGCTTTTTCTATACAACTGTCATCCTTCCTAATTCGAGGAACCTCTCTCTTCCCTTATGCACACAGGACTGGGGTGGTAACACCTTTGAATTTATACTCTAGTCCTTGTGATTCCCCCCACACCCTTCCCATGTCTTTGCAATTAGCTGCTTCACAAATACACTCCTCTCAGATAAACCTAATTTGAATGTGCCATCTATGTGCTATTAGTGTCATGGATAATATAATCTCTAAATCAAGAATTGCTTCTAAAATCATTAATTTCAGGGGCACCTGGGTGGCTCAGTTGGTTAAGCAACCAACTTCAGCTCAGATCACGGTCTCACAGTCTGTGAGATCCAGACCTGCGTCGAGCTCTGTGCTGACAGCTCAGAGCCATGAGCCTGCCTCAAATTCTGTGTCTTCCTTTCTCTCTCTCTCAAATATAAATAAACGTTAAAAACAATAAAATCATTAATATCACTTTTGAAAGAAGATATATTCGAGAAATCATCTATTATTATTATATTAACAATTGAAATACTAAATATTCCTTAGATAATTCCTTGGTAGAATGGGGAGATTTATAAAAAATAAATAAAATATGCATTTTTAATTATTTAAGTGAAAATCTAAATAGACTCACTTTAAAAAATCCCGAATAGTGAGTACTCATTTCCAAAACAAAACTTTCCAAATATTACATGGTGATATCATTTTCTTAGGCTATTGTCTTTCTTAGTCTTTTATGTTTCCCAAGAATCCTTTGGATTAGGACTAGGAAAACAAAGACTGCTATAAAATGGTCAATTTTGTGTCTGAGATTCATCTATCTACAAGAGTAAATATAGCAAAGTTTAAAATGAATAAGGTCTTAATCTATGACAAATATCAAAATAATGGGCAGCTTGTCTACAAGTCATTCAGTAACAATGACTTATCATAGAAAATGGACTTCTAAGTCAAACAGACCTGGTCTAGAACCCTAGTTCCAATACTTGGTGATTAGATGAACTCAGACAAGTCATTTAACGTGTTCCATTGTTCATAAAATGTAGCTATCAGGACTTATCTCACAGTGTTGTTGGAATGACTAAATAAGAATGAAATGAATGGCAGTGCATGTATTAGAAATAACAGAGACTTAAGAGTCAAAACAATTAATGCTATTTACTAGTTGCATTCCCTTGGGTACCTTATTTACCTAACTTCTCTAAGCATCAGTTTATCTATCTGTTAAAAAATAGGGGAACATATCTGGTTTATAGAACCATTGTAGATATTAAATTAACACACTTACGTATGACTGAATGGGGTCTGAACTTAGGCTGTAAGACTCCAGAACACAGGAGACTTCTGTATCCAAGGCCTTTCTTTGTAAGTTCCAATAAGGCAGAATCTCATATCAGTTAAGAATGCGGACTCTGATGTCAACCTGCCTGATACGAGTCCTGACTCCAACATTTCCTCTGTATGTGACGTGTTCTTAAGCAAATTACATAATTTCAGTTTCCCTACTTGAAAAATGATTACAGTAATGGGACCTACTCTTAGGATTATTGTGAAAATTAAAAAAATATAATGTCTCTAAAGCATTTGCTGTATCACTTCGTATATTTAGTATAATATACTAAATATAATATATGTATAATGTAATATATGTATATTGTACACATAATATATGTATAATGAATAAAGATGAGATTCAGAAAATTAATAAGAAGGAACACATATCTGTCTTGATCCCAAGAATGTTATCTTCCTTCAATATTATCTTTCTTCCAACTAAGAGGAATATTTAGAGGAACATATATAATTATGCATAATTAACTATAAACTTTGGCTTAGTAGAAATACTATTTAAACAATATATTTGGGACAGTATAAAAAGACAAAAAACAATAATTATTATGGATTTAACATTGTGTACACACACACACAAACACAATTAAATTTAGATTTGTTCAGATTTAGATTTCATAAAGAGGAAAGGATTTTTCAATCCTCAGTAGAAATGTCTATATATCCTTGAGTTTCCCTCTGAAAATGTTATAATTTGCCATAGGTTTTGTGGGAGACACAAATTAGTGGTAAACCTGATGTGTCTGGAGCCAAGTTCTGACTCTGTGAGATGGCTTTCACTGCAGAACCAAGGTAATCCAATTCCTGAACCTCCATTTCTGGATACATTTCTTATAATGTCTCTTTTAAAAGGGATATATTGAGGGGCGCCTGGGTGGCTCAGTCGGTTAAGCGTCTGACTTCAGCTCAGGTCATAATCTCACGGTTTGTGGTTCATGGGTTCGAGCCCCATGTCGGGCTCTGTGCTGACAGCTAGCTCAGAGCCTGGAGCCTGTTTCAGATTCTGTATCTCCCTCTCTGACCCTCCTCTGTTCATGCGGGCTTTCTTTCTCTCTCTCAGAAATAAATTAAAAAAAAAACATAAAACAATTTAAAAGGGATATATTGAGAAATTTAGAAGTAGTTCATTATGAAATAAACCTATCTCCAAGAGTTCTAAATTTCAGGGACTCTTCATTTAGGTGATGTTTATACTTACAGCAAAATGAAATGTAGAATGATATCTTTCTTTCTCTTTAATTTTTTAACATTCATTTTTGAGAGACAGAGCATGAGTGGGGGGGGGAGAGAGACAGAGAGAGAGAGAGAGGAAGGAGAGGAAGGGAGGGAGGGAGAGAAAGGGAATCCAAAGCAGGCTGTCAGCACAGAGTCTGATGCAGGGCTCAGACTCAGACAGTGAGATCATGACCTGAACTGAAGTCGGACGCTTAACTGCCTGAGCCACCCAGGTGCCCCAATATCTTTCTTTCTAAAGCTTTCTTTTAATCACTGTTTACCCCTCTTCCCTTTATAGCCCGTGAGTACCTGCTCGTTAGCAATCTGAATAATCCATCTTTAGTAGGCATCTTTTATAAGTTTGGTCAATCTGCTTTCATTTCTTGTGGCCTCCTCATACAGGGCTCCACATCTTTGTACTTGAGTCATTTCCAAAGTAGTCTCTGAGGATTCTTTTAGAATTTCTTAAAAAGTCACCTGTTTGTTAGAAGATATGGTTTGGATCCTTGCTGACTGAATCTCTAGGCCATCATTCTTGTTTTAACTACAATTTCATGATTTATGCGAATGTAGAGTTTGTCGTGTATTACACACAGACCTCCTCCGGGGATTAATAAATGTCAAGTCTCTAGGGCAGCTGAGTGTTGTAAAATCCTGATTACCAGAGCTGGAATTGGTTATATTATCAAGAGAAACCATGTTACAGTTTAATGGGAAGGATAAATGATTGAATATTTTAAAAAATTGATGTTTGATTATAAAGGGTTTGGAGAATGAACACTCAACAAGAAGGGTGCCTGTGCTTTATAATTTTTAATTTGAGATTTTTCAAATCACACCTTGCAGCCAGCCTAGTCTCCTCAGAATCCTGAACGACACTACACATTGTCAATTATAAAATAAACAACACCTTATGTATTTTAATTAACAATAATACATGTTCTATTAAAACAAGGTAAGAACAATTGCAGAGATACTTATCCAGAGGTCAGCCCACTCCGAAGTGTCTAATTAGCTGCCCTAAAAAGTTAAACTGTCTGACAAGTAGTGGTGCTAGTTTCATTGTGCCAAGCACAGCTGTGGCCTTAATAATAAAAACTTGGAAAATGTCACTTAAATTACTTGGCTTTTATGAATATTGTCTCCAACATTAAACATTATAGGCATTGATCTTTTATAGATTAGAAAAGTGAGGTAGATGGATGGCAGCAATAATTAAGTAATTTTTTAATATTGAAAGCCATAGACTGTATCAATGTCCAATACTCTCATCTTTTATTAAATTAGCTAGATAGCAATGGGTTACTGGTTAGTACAGACATTCTCTAAGTTTCTTTCTATATGAATCTTTACAGTCTTGCAAAAGGAAAATTCAGTCATAATCAAATCGAAAATGCTAAAGGGCAAATAACTTTGGTAAACATTATCACAGGTAAAGCTTCTAATTGAAATTCAATAAAAATATTTACCAGGAGGCTTATAATATTGCAAAGCTAATATTGACAGGCTATAACCTAGAAGTACAAATATAAAAATTAAATCATATCCCTGATGATGGCTTTCACCTTTCCTCTTTGACATGAGACACTCTGAAGGTATCTTAATTTTAATATTTATCACATTACAGGGGCATCTGGGTGGCTTAGTCAGTTAAGCGTCTGACTCTTCATCTTGGCTCAGGTCATGATCTCACGGTTCCTAGGATCGAGCCCTGCACTGGACTTTGTGCTGACAGCACAGAGCCTACCAGGGATTCTCTCTCTCCTTGCCTCTCTGTACCTCCCTGCTTTCTCTGCTTCTCTCTCTCTCTCTCTCTCTCTCTCAACGTAAGTAACTTAACTTTAATAAATATATAGAATCTTAAAACTGCTTACCATATTTAAATAATAACCTTTTCCTGGTGCTCTCTAGACTAGTCTACATAGGCTAAACTAGGAGTTTCTGGAGCAGAAAAATCTTTCTCTATTTAGAAAAACAAACAATAACAGCTGATTTTTATGTAGCACCTGCTATGTTCTAGACACTATTCTAGGTACCTCGCATATATTAACTCAAAATATTCATAATGCTTTGAAGAAATTTTTATTACTATTAGCATCATCCCATGTTTTACTAATGGAGGAACTGAAGGACAGATGAAGGAAGTGAATTCCAAGGAATGTGCTAAAGACACAATGTTGATAAAGTCCCAGAACCCAGCTGGGATAGCCCTGGCATCTGCGTGCTTAACCACTGCAAAATGCAGTGCCTGCTTCTCAGTTTCATTTAATTTTGGTTGAATTAAAATAAGTAACTTCATATTTCCTGATTATAGTTTACAAAGATCTTTGCTTCAGGATCTAGAAGAGTAATTTTGGAGCTGCAATGTGGAGAAACTTCTCTTTCCTTCTGTTTACTTTATATGACAAGAAGGTATTAATTTCTTCTCTTGAGATCATAAATTTCCCTCTACAAGCTTATGAAAAACTTATTATTGAATGATAGTTTCTAAAATTGGTTTGGTATATATAGTAAAGATCATTATATTTTATCCTCACTTGCTTTCAAATGCTGCATCATTCAACTGTGCTTACTTTTTATGTGCCTGAAAAAGTATTTTAAAATATATTAGGGGCACCTGGGTGGCTCAGTAGGTTTGAACAGTTGAGTGTCCTACTCTTGCTTTCGGCTCAGGTCATGATCCCAGGGTCATGGCATTAAGCTCCGTGTTGGGCTCTGCACTGATCATGGAGCCTGCTTAAGATTTACTCTTTCTCTGATGCTCAGTGTCCCTCATCCTCAGAGAAATACAAATCAAAACCACACTGAGATACAACCTCACGCCAGTCAGAGTGGTTAAAATGAGCAAATCAGAGAAAACTCTAAATGCTGGGAGGATGTGGAGAAACAGCTACCCTCCTACATTGTTGGTCAGAATGTAAACTGGTGCAGCCCCTCTGGAAAGCAGTATGGAGGTTCCTCAAAGAATGAACAATAGAACTCCCCTATGACCCAGCAGTAGCACTGCTAGGAATTTACCCAAGGGATACAAGAGTGCTGACACATAGGAGCACATGTACCCCAATGTTCATAGCAGCACTATCAACAATACCCAAATCATGGAAAGAGCCTAAGTGTCCATCACCTGACAAATGGATCAAGAAGATGTGGTTTATCTATACAGTGGAACAATACATGGCAATGAGAAAGAATGAAATCTGGCCATGTGTAGCAACATGGATGGAACTTGAGGGTGTTATGCTGGCAAAATAAGTCAGGCAGAGAAGGACAGATACCGTATGTTTTCACATATAGGAGGATTAGAGGGAACTTAACGGAGGACCATGGGGGAGGAGAATGGGGGAAATAATTGGGGAGAGGGAGGGAGGCAAACCATAAGAGACTCTTGAATGCTGAGAACAAACTGAGAGCTGATGGGGGTGGGGGAGAGGGGAGTGGGGTGGTGGGCATGGAGGAGGGCACTTGTTGGGATGAGACTGGATGTTATATGGGAACCAACTTGACAATAAACTATTTAAGAAAAAAAATATTTACTCTCTCTCTCTCACTCCCCACCACCTCTGTCTGTCTCCCCGACTCATGCTCTCTAAAATAAACATTTAAAATTAAAATAAAATACATTAGAGAGTACATTTCTCTAAAGGAATTTTTTTCCTTAAAGGAATTTTAGGGGTGCCTGGGTGGCTCAGTTGGTTAAGTGACTGACTTTGGCATAGGTCATGATCTCACCATTCTTGAATCCCAGCCCCACATTGGGCTCTGTGCTGCAGAGCCTGGAGCCTGCTTCAAACTCTGTCTCCCTCTCTCTCTGCCCCTCCCCCACCTATGCTCTGTCTCTCAAAAATAAGTGTTAAAATTTTTTAAAATAAAAAAATAAAGCTATTTTATTTGATAGGATAAACATGATAAATTATAAAACAAGAATATCTGACATCATATTGTGAACTGTTTTGTAGGATTGGATAGTCACATATTATATTTCAGTAAAATCACACATAATTATATCACTGATTGGCTATATTGTCCTAAATCATGTTTCTATGTGCATAGTGGTATAAAATACCATTGTAATAGACCAGCTATGATAGATTATGTTATCTCTCCTCTCTTCTGTTAATGGAATTCAGCCATACTTGAAACTATTAATTGTTGTATGCTCCATTAAATAAAATGTGTATTTAACATACAGTGAAGTTCTTCAACCACAATAATTTAGAACTTGTTTTAAATTTAAAAATATTTTAGAAAATTCTATAATTGCTCAGGATTTTATGTATATTAAGAAAAATCTGTTTATTATTAGGAAACTTTAGTCTGGTTTAATTTTCTCATCAGTTCGGCATTTAAAGTTTCTTACTCTTTGAGGGTCTAGCAACAGTTTTGTGTTGAATTATTTTGATGTTTTTACTTATTATTATTTAATGTGGGAATTTTAGAAATTGTGAAGTTTCCAATGAATTAATGAAACGTATTAAAAAATATGCTATTAAATATGCCCATCTTTTAAAATAGGAAATATTTTAATGAATTTTATTTAGTGCCTATCATATAACAGATATTACTTGGGTATTCTTATATTAGCTTACTTTTTCATTTATATAGTGTTTTTATAATACCACTTTTTCTCCAGATCAGATAACACTTTCAAAGCCTTACCTATATTCAGTAACTGTGACATTTATATTTCACAGTCCCCTTGATCTCTATGTGCAAGGTCAGTTCTCTGGTTCTATAACAAGTCACTCTTGCTACCAGGTTAAGAAAAAATCTATCCAGGTTATCAGATACCTGAGTGTCTGCTTTTTTCCCAATCCTTATATCCTTGTCTTAGTAACTTTGAAATAGAACATTGGCCTTCTAGTAGACTCTATCTGGTTTTTGACAATCTTTTCCTTTTGCAGACAGGGTGGTATTACACCAAAGAGGGCAGCCTGGGTTTAAAACCTGTTGCATCACAAAGCCTTGAGGCAAATGGGGCTAATCGCTTAGCTTCAAGGGCTGCTATGCAGGTATGTTTGTTTTGGTTTGAATGACAGCCACATCTCCCAATATGCATGACTGCACATGAATATATTTGTTTTCTTGTAAATTTAACTAAGATCAGTTCTCTAAAACGTGGGATGATGTTTGTTAACATCTTTTTTACAGGAAAAAATGTGAGTGTGTGTGTGTATATATATGTATATATATACACACACACACACACATATATATATATGGCACATGATATACACCAAACAAATGTTAGTTTACTGTCTCTTTCCTGTGTCTCTTTTATTTTTTAACATTAAGTGTGTATGACTTAATTGTTTTACATTTCTGTGCACGACTATATTCATAGGCACTGACTAACTCATTCTTCTTTTCTCTTCTTTTAAATCTTTCATTATCCTACAGATATACTCACAAAAGTGTCCAAAGTTGTTATATACAAGAATGTTTATTACAGGTTTTTTTGAGGGGAGGGGAGAGGCAGAGAGGGAGGGAGACAGAATGAATTCCAAGCAGGTTCTGCACTGTCAGTGTGGAGCCCAATGCAGGGCTCAAACTCAAAAACTGAAACATGAAATTATGACCTGAGCTAAAGTTGGATGTTTAACCAACCGAGGCAACCAGGCACCCCGTGATTTTGTAAATAATAGCAAACAACTGAAAATAATTTAATATTTATCAATATGAAGCAAGTTTAATAAAACACTAGAAATCTATTTAACTGTTTAAAAATATATACTAATAATATGAAGACATGTCCAGGATATAGTAACTAAAATAGGGGGAACACATAAAATTTTTCGGGTAGTGGAACTACTCCGCATGATAGTGTCTCAATGGATACATGCCATTATAAATTTATCAAAACCGGGCACCTGGGTGGCTCAGTCGGTTAAGCGTCTGACTTCGGCTCAGGTCATGATCTCAGGGTTCCTGGGTTCAAGCCCTGCATCAGGGTCTGTGCTGACAGCTAGCTCAGAGCCTGGAGCCTGCTTCAGATTCTGTGTCTCCCTCTCTCTCTGACCCTCCCCCATTCATGCTCTGTTTCTCTCTGTCTCAATAATAAATAAACATCAAAAAAATTTAAAAAATTAATTTATCAAAACCTATATATACAATATATATAATATCCAACCCATCATATATCATATCCTAGAAATCTTGGAATAAACCCTTATACAAGTGTACAAACATATGCATGGGTTTGTACACGTGTCTTCAAAAGCACTTATTAGTTTGCTTTTTATCAATTGTGAAACTGAAAAATTGAGAACAAGCTAAAGGCCCATTAATAGAGCTCAGGTTAAGTAAGTTATGGGAATGCAAGACAAGAGCTACAAAATAGGTAGGTTTGTCACACACTGCCTGGAACGGTGTTCATAATTTATCATTGAGTAAAGAAAGCAAATGGAACCCAATTTAGTAGAAACAATTAATAAATAGATACCAAAATTCTTATGGAATTGTATTACATTGAAGTCCTTCCAAACAACATCAACAACTAAAAACACCTCTTTTAGTTTATATAAACCAGGCTCCAATTAGAGATAGTTAAGATTATGACTTCCTAAGTAGATGGTAAACTTCTTGGGAAAACTTTTATTATTTTTCTTCATCTTCCTCACATGGTGAAAACACATAAGAGATTTCAATAGAAACTGCTGAATGACTGATGCTTCCCATGTTCACTATTCTTCTTCCTAAGCGTATGGGTTCTAGAATCAGAATGTCTACATGTGAAAGCCCAAAACTTTCCAAAACTTCTTAGCTAAGTGGCCTTAGATAAGCTATTTAACTTCTTTGTGCTAGTTTCCTTATCTATAAAATAGGAAAAAGTTAATAACCATCTCATAGGTTGTAATATGGATTAAACGTGCTCAGAACATTAACTGCCACACTGTAAGTACTCAATAGTTGTTAGCTATTATTACCAATTAGTTTTTAGAATGATATAATGACTGCATTTGAGAACAGAATAATGTTACTTTCCCTGACTACCAGATGATGCATGAAGTCAGTGTCTTTGCGTTCTATTTAAAACAAAAAACACAACATTGTGAAAGACAAGCAAATTGTTTCTATTAACACTGAAAAATCTGTTTTCTTTTTGAGGTTACAGATATGCTCCTTGTCTCCTATCTTTAACTTATCACACAATATCACAATATCACATAATATAATAAACCCTAATATAATCATTACCATTATTATTGGGGTCAGACCACAGATCTAGCCCCCTGGGTCCTCTAGATCCTCATTCAGTCATCAGAAATCCACCTGGTCCTTTATGCATTTGAACACTGATCCCTGACTTTGTTTCTCTTGGCACTCCATCGCTAAGCCACTTGAACTTCATTTGATTCATCTTTTCCCCCCCGGTTTCCTGACCATGATTATATACTTTTGTATGGGAAAAAATACTTATATATTTACTCAGTTCAGCTTCCAATATCAATAAAATAATATAGTAACAACATAAAGTAGAAAAATAAAGTAAATTTTTCTAAAAATAACAGGGTGCAGGATAGATAAACAATGAAGGTTGACAAAGATAATGCCAGCTACCTACCAAAAACACAGAGAAACGAACAAAGCTGTTCTTGTTCTCCACTGATTAATAAGTAAGTAAGTAAATAAATAAGTAAATAATGTAAACACTTAAAAACACAAAAACAAACAAAAAGGTCATTTACCACAAAAAGAAACAGAAAGCCACCAACTGGGTGGCTCAGTTAGTTAATCGTCCAACTCTTGGTTTTGGCTTGGGTTGTGATCTCACAGTTCGTGGGTTTGAGCCCCATGTTGCCCTCTGTGCTGACAGTGTGGAGCCTGCTTGGGGTTCTCTCTCTCTGTCTTTCTCTGCCCCTTCCCTGCTCTCTCACTCACTCTCTCTCTCTTAAAATAAATAAATACACCTTAATTTTTTAAATAAAAGGACATTTAACACAAGCAATTTTATGTTTTTAAGACAGTTCTATTTTTAAGTTTTGTAAACTTTTTCCTGTTTAACTTTAACAGTCTTTTCACAGAAACTGTTTTCCATTGGAAGCAAATCTACATAACTTTTTTCTTAAAAGTTTATTTTATAATTTTTTATTAATAGATATAGCAAGAGAATGAGGCTTTAGTAAAATTTTCCTTTAGGGGATTATAAAAAGATAAAAAGAAAAAGATTTTCTCCAATATTTCCATGAAAATTTTACATAGCCAATTTATTCTAAATAGAATGTCTCATCAAGAGGACCAAAAGCTTAATATTGATATTTCACATTTAAATTGTCCTTATTTATCTAAATTTCTTGTAGGTAGAAGCTTTAGTTTTACATGTAGCCTTATGATTTTTATCAGCAATCTATTGAGATCAGCTTTCTCGCTCTCTCTCTCTCTCTCTCTCAGAATAAATAAATATTCTTTAAAAAATGTTTGGTACTAAAAAGCATGAAGTTGAACAATGTTAATCACTTGAAATTTCACACAGCTCATTGCTAAATGTTTTATTTTTATACTGATGATTGTGATGAGAATAATAATGAAGCATTATTCTTCACAAACATCTGAATTGCCTCCAGTATATTTGAAAAACCTCCTATTAAGAGTCCTTTCAAAAAAACATTTTTAAGAACAAGTTCTGTTTTTCCTTCTAAGATATTATTGTTCCAAATGAGAGGAGTTCCTGCCAGGTTCCTATCATGTTCACATTACTGTAAAGGAAACAGTCAAGAACTTCATGAAATTGTTTTTTTGCCAGTCAATGAGAACCAATTGTGAAAAAGGCCATTTTCATAGATTTTTGTTTGTTTCGTTTTTCCAGATTAGTCTTATATTTTTAGTGAAGCTTTCAGTCCATTTTGTCAAAATAGCTATTGGAAATAGGAAACATTATTTTAAATGCTGTATGAACAATGACTATGCCACCAATGAAAAAGAAAGGTGATGGGGGACTTGGTGGCTCAGTTGGTTGAGCTCCTGGCTCTTGATTTTGGCTCAGGTCATGATCCCAGGGTTCTGGGGTTGAGCCCTGTGTTCAGCTCCATTCCTGGTCATGGAGCCTGCTTAAGATTCTCTCTCTCCCCCTCTGTCCCTGGTTCCTCCACCGCCATGTGCGTGCTCTCTGTCTCTCAAATAAAAATTAAAGAAAAAAAAAAAGATTTTTTTTTCATCACTCTCTAGGGAAAAGAAAGAACTGACTTCCACTAGAGAGAGCTTTAGTTCTCAGATGTGAAGATAATGAAGCTCACATTGGAGCTGCAGTTTCTGTGATGCCTAGCAACCTTGTAGGCACCCTTTATTTTTCTATCATAGATAAACAAACAAATTACTATGCTTGGGTGTGAGTGATGAAGGAGAGGGGTGATTAGAAAGACGCAGAGGGGGTTGATATTTGACTTGTCCTAAAAGTACAATAAATTAAATATCAGTGTCTAGAAGGACATCAATTGATCTCCAAAGAACATGGGTCTGAACAGTGTGAATTGTGAGTTTATACTCCAACTCCAAAAAGTGGACTTTTTTTTTTACATTACAGTACTGTCAATATATTTTCTATTCCTTATGATTTTCTTATTAACATTTTCTTTTCTCTCATTTATTTTTTTAAATCTTTTTTTAATATTTAGTTACGTTTGAGAGAGAGTGAGAGAGAGAGAGAGACATAGTGAAAATGGGGGAGGGGCAGAGAACGATCTGAAGCAGGCTCCAGGCTCCGAGCTGTCAGTACAGAGCCCGATGCAGGGCTTCAACTCACAGACCACGAGACCATAACCTTAGCCCAAGTCAGATGCTTAACTGATTGAGCCACCCAGGTACCCCTCTTGTTTATTTTACTGTAAGAATACAATATATGGTATGCATAACATACAAACTACATGTTAATAAACCATTTATGTTATTGTTAAGTCTTCTGATTAACAGTAGGCTATTCGTGGTTAAGTTTCTAGGAAATCAAGTTCTACCAGGATTTTTGACTGCACAGTGGATTGATACTCCTAACCTCTGTGTTGTTCAAGGGTCAACTGTGTATTTTAAATATGATCATTTGAGATGGTGTTGCTAAAATAAGAGTAACTAACTTAATTTGTTGTTTTTAAGATTAGTAGATAAAACAAGATCATGTTGTTTTTTTACATGTATGTGCATGTAGATGAGTAATTTTTTCAGTATGAAGTTAATTTCCATGTGAATGCATATCATACAGCAAGTATTGTTTACTTGTGACAAATCCTCACTCTCAATCTTGGTTATACCCTTTCTCTACCTTCCCCATGTTCACACCAGGTAGCTCAACATGGTTGGAGAAAGACATAACTGTCTTTCACTTAATAAAATTAATGATCACAAACTTACATGAGCCTTAGGCAGTCCGGTAGGTTGAATACATTTCCTGGTGTGTTTCACACTCCCACTCTTAGACAATATTTTGCTTCCTTTCTCCTCTCTTGAATCTTCTAGCTTTCCTTCCCCCTTCTTTACTCCTTGTACGTGATCTTTGCTGTTTTCCCTGAGAAAACCGAAAGAAATGAAATGATTTATACACATTACTAATCCACCCGTATTCTCTCTCTGCCCTCCCTGCTGTTAGTATGGTTGAGTTGCCCATTCACAGTTAAGAACAACCCTTCCTTTGGTCATACTGGCTCTTATCCTCTCAAGTACAAACTTCAGCAACATGTCCTGTTCTAATCTGTGTCATCCAGTTTTCCACTCCACTCAGTGATGATCTCATGATCATACAAATATGATTGAATACTATTGTTTTAAAACAAACAAACATCACTTCTCGGCTTCTTGGCTAAGATCAAGTGTAAAACAAACAAACAAAAACCTTGAGCACACATATACCCCCAGATACTACATAATCTATTAACTTTAAAGCAAAATTTATCAAAATAGTAGTCTACATTTGCTATTTATAACTCCTCTCCTCTTATTCTGTCGAACCTTCCCTAATTAAGCTTTTGCAGAGAATTCTGCAAAACAGATTTCTCAAAATCACCAGTGACTGTCATATCAATTCTCAGTGTTCAGTTTATTTAACCTACTTGTTCTCATTTTAGTGATGTACTGACTTCATCACTTTCTCCTTTTTTGTTTGTAATTTTAAGTAGGCTCCGTGCCCAACTGGGGCTTGCACTCACAGACGAGATCAAGAGTCAAATACTCTACCAAATGAGTCAGCCAGGCACACCTATAAGTTATTTTTTAAAATAAGGATATAAATAACACAGATGAAAAATATTAAGGCTGTTTTATTGCGGCTTGAAAAAATGTTTATTTATTTATTTTGAAAGAGAGAGAGAATGTGGGGGAGGGGCAAATAGAAAGGGACAGAATCCCAAGCAGGCACCTTGCTGGCAGCACAGAACAAAACAGGGGGTTCAATCTCACGAACCGTGAGATCATTACCTGAGCTGAAATCAAGAGTTGGACGCTTAACCAACTGAGTCACCCAGAGACTCCTATTACAACTTCTTTCATTTAAGTATATACAGTGAACCCTTGGACATTGGGGGTTGGGGAAGCTGACTCCTTGTGCAACCGAAAATCTGCAAAGACCTTGTGACTCCCCCATAACTTACCTACTAATAGCCTACAGTTGACTGGAAGCCTTATCAATAACATAAACAGTAAATTATATTATACATTATTTATATTATACACTGTATTCTTACAATAAAGTTAGGGAAAAGAAAATCATAAGAAAGAGAAAATATATTTACAGCGTACTGTAAAAAAATCTGTGTATAAGTGGACCCATACAGTTCAAACCCATGTTGTTCAAGGACAACATGGTTTGTACATTGTTTTGTTCATATGCCAATGCTAAGACAACAGAATGTTTTCTGTGTCACTTTGGGGGGCTCACTTGTGAATATTAATTGTTCATTAACAAAGATGTTTTACTTGGCTTTCAAAAGACTGATAACAGAGTAGTGCCAAATAAAATCGTTCTTATTATTTCATTATCAAACTATTATCCAAATTCAAGCAGAAAATGCACAACCAAAATATTGTCTATGCTAATTAAGAATTGGAGTTCTTGCTGGGAGGATCCAAGTGGCTCTCCACTCTGTTCATGGCTAAAAGCCCACTCTAATCTAGTTGTTAACTGTGTTCATCACCCCAAAATATTTCTGTATAGTCTAATGCAATCAGAGTCTTTACTTCAATGTATATATATTTTTTGGTTTACTTGTTAACAACATGTGATAAGTGTTTCAAATAATTTCCAGCCTTTGTCCATTAAATTTTTTAATGTTTTATTTACTTCTTTTATTTTTTAAAATTTTTAATGTTTTATTTATTTCAGAGAGAGAGAGAGACAGTGTGAGCAGGGGAGGGTCAGAGAGAGAAGAAGACATAGAATTGGAAGCAGGTTCCAGGCTCTGAGCTAGCTGTCAGCACAAAGCCTGACGCGGGGCTTGAACCCATAAACTGTGAGATCATGACCTGAGCCAAAGTCCGACGCATAACCGAGTGAGCCACCCAGGTGCCCCTAGCCTTTGTTCTTTAAAGTGGTCAGTCCTTTTTGTTAGCAAAACTGAAAAGTAGAAACCACATTTCAAAATAGATTCCTTGTAAGGCTAACATTCATTAAGCTATCCATTTCATTGGAGATGTGTAACCTGTAATTTGATATACCATCACTAATCTGAACTACGGATTTGAAGTTTCAAAACAAAGGCTTCCTTCTAGCGTCACTGCCTAAGCAATAGGTAGTAAATTATTGATTTATAATATTGTTTTCAGATATTTTATAAAATAAAATTTAAAAATTACATTAATGGGGTGCTTGGGTGGCTCAGTTGGTTAGGCATCCAACTCTTGATTTCAGCTCAGCTCATGAATTCACAGTTCATGAGACTGAGTCCCATATTGGGCTCTGTGCTGACAGGCGTAAAGAGCCTGGTTGGGATTCTCTCTCACCTCATTCTCTCTGCCCCTTCCCCTGCTTGTGCTCTCTTTCTCTCTCTCAAAATAAATAAATATTTAAAAATTACATTCATAACACAAAGATTGTGCCAACAGGCTCTAACACATTAATTAGACCTTTAGTGCTCAAAGGAAAAAAGCACCCAATTTCTCATCATAGCATTGAAGATCTTTCAAAACAAGCCCTCAATATATCTTTTCAGCCTCTTAACCCATCACTTATTTTAGTACATGTACTGCCGAAGTGAGCACAATCCACCAGTTATTCTAAACTAGCTGACCATAATGGATTTATACTATTTTTCAAATACATTACTTTCATGTTTCCCAGACTTAGTGTGTGTTGTGTTTTGTAGTTTCCTTATGCTTCTTCTCTCTGTCTTTCAAGTCCATGTTCATATTTCACTTCCTCTGTGGAATATTTATTGATTTTGCTTCCTACTTTCTCCTCAGAATTATTTTACTGTGTATTCTCATAAAATTGTCTTGAAGTTTCTCTTATACTAATCACAATCTGCTTTAAATTGGGCAAACGAGAATAAGATGTTAGCAAATCTTTCTTCCCCACAAGATGGTATGCTCTACTACAATCTAGCAAAGTGGTTTTCAACTAGAGTGATTTAGTCTCCCTGGGAACTTTTGGCAATCCCTGGGAACACTTTTTTTTACCATGACCTGTGGGTAGAGTGAGCCTGGCATCCAGGGTATAGAGGCCAATGATGCTACTGAACATTGTACAATGCACAGACAAGCTACCACAACCAAAAATTATCTGGCCCAAAATGTGAAAAGTCTCAAGGTTAGTAAATCCTGCTCTGGCATATGTCCATATGTCATTTCTCCCTATATGAAATAAGTTTATTAGATGTGGGACATATGAATAGTATTACTAAATGCCAACATTTTTATTTTTTTCATGTTATAAAATTTAAATTACTATCATTTTCATTTTAATAGGACTTATCAAGACTTAGGACTCTAGGGGCACCTGGGTGGCTCAGTTAAGTACCCGACTGGCTCAGGTCATGATCTCATGACTCATGAGTTTGAGCCCTGTGTTGGGTTCTGTGTTGTGTCTGTGCTGACAGCTCAGAGGCTGGACGCTGCTTTGAATTCTGTGTCTCCCTCTCTCTTTCTCTGCCCCTCCCCAACTCATGCTCTGTCTCTCTCTCTCTGTCTCTCAAAAATAAATAAATGTTAAAAAAGTAAATAAAAAGACTTAGGCTTCTAAGTTGCCAACTTTTCTCTTGCTCACCAACTTTCTCACCATCTTAAAAGTAGAAAAGAAAGGATGGAAATTAAGAAAAGATCACACAGGGGCACCTGGGTGGCTCAGTTGATTAAGTGTCCGACTTCAGTTCAGGTCATGATCTCACAGCTTGTGAGTTCAAGCCCTACATCGGGCTCTGTGCTGACAGCTCAGAGCCTGAAGCCTGCTTCGGATCTATGTGTCTCTGTCTCTCTCTCTCTCTCTTTGCTCCTCTCCTGTTCATGCTCTGTCTCTCTCTGTCTCAAAAATAAATAAACATTAAAATTTTAAAAAAAAAGAAAAAAGATCACACAGTTTATATTACACTGACATAGTTAAAAAAGGGAATGTAATGTTGTTTTCTACAATCTGTTGGGCTTTAGGCCTCATCTTATTACCATAACAGGAGACAACCTCCAGCCTCGCCTGCTCCTTTCAGATCAATAATTTCATCTATTTTATTTCCTTGAAGATTTACCAGACTGCCAGATTAAAAACTTTTTGAATAGAACATAAAAAGATTTAGAAATAAAAATACAAACTGCTTTAAATGTGTATTAATTTATTTTGAGAGAAAGAGAAAGCACACATGCACACATGGGGGGAAGGGCAGAGAGAGAAGGAGAGAGAGAATCCATGCTGAGTGTGGAGCCTGACGTGGGGATGAATCTCATGACTGTGAGATCATGGCCTGAGTTGAAATTAAGAGTCAGATACTTAATTAAGTAAGCTCCATATATGAACTGTTTTATTTTTTAATTTAAAACTTTTTAAATGTTTACTTATTTTTGAGAGACAGAGAATGAGCATGAACAAGGCAGAGGCAGAGAAAGAGACACAGATCTGAAGCGGGCTCCAGGCTCTGAGTTGTCAACACAGAACCCTATTCGGACCTGGAACCCACGAACCCCTGAGATCATGACCTGAGCCGAAGTCGGATGCTCAACCGACTGAGCCACCCAGGTGCCCCTAAACTGTTTTAATAAGACTACTTTAGAGTAATAAACCCTGGAACAAGATTATAGCAAGAATACTGTGGGAGAAACATCTTGGATTTCTGACTTGGGGAGTGAGAAGAAAGAGGGCAGGAGAAGACTCTAATTGTTACTCTCATTTATGCTCTTCCTCTCCCAAGCCCCTTGCCAACACCTATCACACTACTTTGTTTTTTGTTGTTTTTGTTTTATGTTCCAAGATTCCTGACCACAGAATTTGTTTCCTCTAATTTTACTCTATTTCTCCTTTGGGCCTTGGTGCATGCTCATTATTTTTGTCAGAATACCCTTTTAACCTTTGTTTATTTGCCAATTCCAACTTCTCCTTTTGGATTATGCTCAGGTTATCTCTAAGAAGTCTTTCCTGACTGTCCACACCTCCTGAAGGAGACATAGGTGTCCTTCTTACGCACTTTCTTAGCCCTTCATGTTGTTTCCTAACAAATTACTGACCACACTGAATTATAATTGCTTACTTGTTGATCTCCTACATGAGGAGAGGGACTATGTCTTCCCTCCAATGTATAGTAATTACTTTCTGAACAAATGGATAAAAGAAACAATAAAGAATAAGTGAATAAAGCCAGAGAGCTGTTGCACTCTTTGGAGGTACTGGATATTAAACTTGGGGGATGACAAGGGGTGTCTGGGTGGCTCAGTTGGTTAAACATCCAACTTTGGCTCAGGTCATGATCTTGCGTTTCATGAGTTCAAGTCCCACGTCAGGCTCTGTACTGACGGCTCAGAGCCTGGAGACTGTTTTCTGATTCTGTGTCTCCCTCTCTCTTGCCCCTCCCCTGTCCTCACTCTGTCTCTCTCCCTCTCAGAAATAAACATTAAAAAAATTAAATTTGGGGGATGGCCAAGAAGTTATCCCAACCTTCTAAGACTATGTGACAATTGAACATGCAAAGGCTGTAAACAATGTCATTGTGTGGATTTTATTTTACATGAGATAATACTTTCTCATTTATTCTCCTACTAAATCACTATTTAGATAAAGTATAAGAATTACAGTTGCTTGCATCCCAATATCTCTGTGAAAGGAGTGAACAAAAAATGACTATTCTATCTATGACACTAATTATTTGGTGAATTTATGTAAAATGTAACTTATAAGAAAATTACATAAGATTTCAGATTATGAGCAGATTCTCCATAACCACATTCTCACAAAGGCGTTTGTATTAATTATAAAATCTAACTATTTGAAGCGAACTCAGGTATCATCTAGACCTTTCCTTTTATCCTACAAAGCAATATAACAAACACTTGCATGGAAAAACAAGACTTATATTGAATGGTTGGAAACATTTTTAGGAAGAAGAAGTGGATGAATAGTTCTAAAGAGAAGAGCTGCTTTCAAGAGGGTATGCAGCAACAATGGGTAGCTCAGTATTAGGCACAATGAAGGTATTTGGCTTCTTATCCTGATAGTAAACAACACTTGAGACTCAAACCAAGGAAACATGATAGTACAGTAGAAGATGGATTGACCTGATGGTCTGAACAGAATAGCTTGGTTCCTCAGAAAAGTTTTCTGCTCCTGAGTCTGGATAAGAAAGAGGGTTCAAGTGAGGGGCTGACCCTTTCTACTGACCTATTTTTAAGCACCAAGTGTAGGAATTGTTTGCCCCACTCACAGTGTGAAGAGCTAATATTAAAATATGGAGAAGACAAAAGTGAGCATGGTGTAAATGTCATAAAACCACATGTTGTTTTCTGTAAGTAATCATGCCTTCTGGAAGCCCAGCCCACAGCATCTCCCTACAGAGCCTGGGAAACTTCATGGAGAGCCTGGCCCTAGTAGGAGTAGTTTTTTCTAAAGTCTCTGTGAGTGATGTGAGCTGTTCAAGGAAGCTCATCCTTGGAAGAGAATCACTACAGTCATACATGAATGAAAAGAAGATACCAGCTGAAGAAACCAATTCTATTTTGAGGTGGAGGAAAGAAAGGCAACTGGGAAGAATGAAACACAGAATAAATTATGTTTTTATTTCTTATTTTTAGTTTTCACATTGCACTAGGTTTTAAGTGGAAAATAGAATCATACTCAAATGGTGATAATTGTAACTTTATTTCATGATTCTATTGCCCTACATAGTCAAACCAAAAACAACATTTCTAACAAAGTATTGCTTTAGCTTGGTTTATTTTGAAATAGGCAAAGAAAGCAAGGGTCAGGATATTGGCTATTGGCCAAATAGTGTGTTGGTAGTATTGGTCTGATTCAAAGAGTATCAATGGTTGATGCAAGTAATATGAGTAGAGCAGAAGGTATTATCACTTAAGACTTGGCCACGTAAGAGGAAAAAAAAATCTAGGAAATAGATTCTATATGAAGTTTTCTTTCCATTATGGGAAAAGCATATATTTCTTATAAAACAAATGTGCTTTTTACTGGCATAAACGGCAATATAAACACTTAGCCACATTAGGTAAGGTAAAGTCTATAATACTACCTTAAAATTGATGGTATTTTTCCAGACTTTTTCCAAACTGCAATAGGAAATATTACAGGGTTTTTCTAAAAAAAAAAGTTCCAAAGTTACGCTTATCAAAACAAGAACAAAATTTTCAATAGCAATATGAAGGTTACAGCTTTCTATGTAACTGAAAAAGGAATGAGACTTCAAGTTTCTTTACAAGAAACACTTGTACTAGCTAAAAATCAACAACTTTTCTTGGACCCATCAGAGAATTGAGGTTTCAGGACAAACTATTTTCCTATATCTAGATTCACAGGTGAATTTGTGGAGTCACTGTAAATATATGTTTGTCTGGAGAAACAAACAAGCAGGTAGGAACATTTAAATGGTAATCTTGACATATTTCTGGTGGCTGAGTGTGGACTAACATGATACTTAGAAACTCTGGGGACCACACTTTATTATAGAGTCCTTCACATTTTCATGGGCTTTCCTTTCAGAAACTCTATAATGTTTTTTTGGTAAGGATCTGACAAAGATACCTTCCTAGCTCTGTCAGGGGGTAAAGAAAGAGTAATCATGGTGAAGTATATCCAATGTGTTATATATAATAAAGGCCTCTTCTCCAGGGGAAAAATCAGAGCCCTATCTCACCTGGAGGATAGAATCTCCACCCACCTCAGCCTCCTCTAGGCTTCCTTCATCACCTAAGGAGAGATATATCTAATATTTATACTACTACAAAAATACCTGTGAAGGTCACAGCCAAAAGACACAGGCCCACTAAAAGACTGAGATTTAATCACAAAGTTATAGAAAGCTTCCCCTGTCCCACATTGTAACACGACATCAATTGGGCATTGATATAAGAATGGATTACAGTTAAAAGAGCAGAAAGATACAGACTTTGTTTCAAGAGGAGTACACAGGAAGCACAAATTCAAGAATGGAGACAAAAATAAGAACACTATAAGCATTTAAAGTTCCTGGCTCCAAACATGAAACATTAAACACAGCTCAGCTCCTATCTAGGTTAATATACACTTGTATACTAATGGTCTATTTATTTCAGTTCTCATTATCCAATCTAAGACTTTATAAAAAACAACAACAAAATTATAAGGCATACCAAAGAAAGGCAATACAAGGAATGCAAAGAATATATACAGTCTGAAGAGACAAAACAAGCATCAAAGTTAGACTGAGATATGATATAGATGTTGGAATTACCAGACAGGGAACTTAAAATAACTATGATTAATATGTTAATGGTTGTAATGTAAAAGCAGGCAATCTGAAAAAATGTCATGGTTATGAAAGCAGAAAGATGTAAATTATAAGAGATAACAAAAGAAAATTCTACATTTCAAAAAAGAAATAACAGAAAAGAATACCCTTGGTAGATTCATCAGTAGACTGGACACACCTAAGGAAAGAAGCAGTAAACTTGAAGATGGGTCCATACATACTTCTCACACTGACATGCAAAGTGAGCAAAGGAAGAAAAAATCCTGAACATGATATTCAATAAATATGTGATTACCTTAAAAGGTAGAATATATGTCCATAGGAAGGAGAGACAATGAGACAGAAGAAATATTTAAAGTAATAAGAGCAAAGAAAAAAGAAATAAGAGCAAAAGTGAACATCTAGCAAATAAAATACCAAAAAAAAATCTGAATGTTTACATATAATATTCAAAGTGTAGTAAACCATAGACAAAGAGAAAATCTTAAAAGAAGCCAGAGAAATAAAGCATAGAAACCTGCATAAGAATACAGTGGGCTTTTAGTCAGAAACCATACAAACAAGAAGAGAGTGGAGTGAACTATTCAAAGTATTGAAAGAATGTCCCCCACCAACAGAATTACATATCCAGTAAAATAATTCAAAAATAAGAAAAAAGATGAATATAAACAAAAAACTGCAGGATGTGACAGTAGATCATTCTTGCAAGAAATATTCAAGAAAAAAATTTCAGGGAGAAAGAAATTATATAGGTCAGTAATCTGGTTTCCACAGGGAAAGGAAGAGTGTCCAAAAAATAAATGAAATAAAGTAAAATCCTTTATTTTTCTCATTCTTAATTGATCTAATAGATAAGTCTGCTTGCAATAATAAAAAGAGCAATGTTTGGGGTGATTAAAGGGTATGGATAAGGGAAATTAATGGCAGCAGCGTCAAAAAGAAGAGGAAGGAGGCATTGGAAATATTCTGTTATAAGGTATCCACACTATACGTGAAATATGCTAGCATTATCTGAAGCAGACTTAGACTAGTTGAAAATGTATATTTGAAACTCTAGTGAAACACTAAGAGATTCCTTTAAAGTATAATTGATACGATAAAAAGTGAGATAAGTGTAATCATATAAAAATACTCAATTAAATCCAGAGAAGACAGAAAAAGAGGGGATGGGAAGAAGGAAAAAAAAAGAAATACAGTTAATAGAAAACAAAAGTGTGGTATATATTAATCTGACTCTAATTAAAAAATCACTTAAATTGAATGATATACATTTACCATAAAGTGACAGAAATTGTCAGTCTATAACAAAACAAGACTCACCTATAAGATGTATACAAGAAACTACTTTGAATATAAAGACTTTGAGATATACTTCAAGAGAGCTTTGGAAGATGGTGGAATAGGAGGATCCCATCCTGTGTTTTCAACTAGATTATATTCTAAACTTACATTGGAATTTCACAGTTTTTAGGTAAATTTAAAGTTGAACTAAAATTCTGTATATCGACTCACATCCAAGGCAATAAAGAGATCTCAATAAGAGATCTGAAGACTGGTGGAGCAAATTCCACAAGTAAATATGGAGAATAAATTCCATCTGAAAGGTTAGGAAGGTCAGAAAGGTAGAGGAGGCTGCCCATAGGTGGGAGGGAGCTGTGCATGTGGAGAGGGCAGAGAAACAGTCCCTAGTACCAGGGAGCTCACACAGGGAAAACTAATCCTCATAACGTTTGGCTTTAAAAATCAGAGGGGCTAAATTCCATGAGGTTTTTAAAACCAATTGGACTTGGGGCACCTGGGTGGTTCAGTCAGTTAAGCATCTGACTCTTCATTTTGGCTCAGGTCATTATCTCATGTTTAGAGAGCTCTGCCGCTGACAGAGGGGAACTTGCTTTGGATTCTCTGTCTCCCTCTCTCTCTGCCCTGCCCCTGCTCATGCATGCATGTACTCACTCTCTCAAAATAAGTTAAAAAAAAAATTAAAAATAGAACCAAAGGGACTTAGAGCCTGGAGTTTAAAGGTCAGCTGCCTGAGCACAGGAAGGCAGGAAGGCAAATGATATCAGGGTTGACCCCCTTAAAGAGGCAGCGGGCTACACAGAAAGGCAACATAAAAACAGAAGTTTACACCATTTTTACTGGGGGCAAAGAGGAGACAGGTCTGTTCATACTGATTTCAGAGCATGTTGCGGGAATTCTCTGAAAATAAGGAGCTGGTAGGTACCATTTTCCTTCCCTATCCCTTAGCATAAAAAAAGAGCCACCTGTAGGAGATAGTGCTACCCAGACACTTACTAGCTAACTCGCTAGCAGTGTACCATGTCCAGGAGTTCTCCTGAGGACTTGCCCACTCCAAACCTATAAGTCATGGCTTTGGGCTCAGAGCAAATTTTGTTTTAGCCTTGCAGACAGTATGCCCAGCCTCTGGGTGCATAGCTGCCACCATATGCCACATATAGCTTCAGCTCCACATCTGGCTGTGTGCCCTCAGCCACAGTCTCATCCTGCACTCAGCCTTGCCCGTCCTCAGATCCCTGGATGCTTCAGCGCACAAACCTTGGCCCCTGTAGCACTTCAGGGGATCTGGTGTAGGTCTAAAGGCCCAGTACAAATTTTGCTAATAACACTGCCCAACACCCAAGTCCCCCAACAAACACACCCCATCAAAGCTGGCGTACTGAGGTGCCACTATACCACAGACAGCCAGCACAACCTACAAAAGGCAGAGAGTCAGTGCAGATGACTGCACTGAAAGGAAAAGTGACTTAGACAAAATGGCAAGGTGCAAGCAATGTACTTAGGATACTCTCCGGAAGTGCCAGTTTATGGTCAATGGGGAACACTGCACCACAGGGCACTCTAGGACCTGTTATTCAAAAAGTCACTACTTTATGTGTTATTATACACAACAGAAGGCATTGCTGACTTTCTTAAAACAGAAACAGACAGACATACAGACAAAATGAGGAAACAGAGAAATTTATCCCAAATGAAAGACAAACAGGACAAGGCCACAGACAGAATCTAAGCGCAACAGATATAAGTAACATGTCTAGTAGAGAATTTAAAGCAATAATCTTAAGATCTTGAGAAAAGAGTGAAAGACATAAGTGAGACCCTTAACACAGAGATGAAGAATCACATAGCAAAGATAAAGGAGTCAATAAATGAAAAGAGAAACATAACTGATAGAATGAACAGAATGGAAGAAGCAGAGGAATGAATTAGTGAACTAAAAGATAAAGTAAAGAAAAGTAATCAAGCTGAACAAAAGAGAGAAAAATAATTATGCAAAATGAGAATAGACTTTGGGAACTCAGTGACTCCATAAAATATACGAGCATTTGTATTATAGGAGTCTTACAGGAAGAAGAAAGAGAAAAGGGAGGAGAAAATTTATTTGAAGAAATAATAATTGGAAACTTTTCTAATCTGGAGAAAGAAACAGACATCCAGATCCAGGAGACACAGAAAACTCCTGTCAAAATCAACAAAAGCTGACACATCAAGACATATTGTAATTAAACTGGCAACATATAGTGATAAAGAAGAAGATTTAAAAGCAAGAAGACAAAAGAAGTCAATAACTTACAAGAAAAAACCCATAAGACTGACAGGAGTTTTTCAACAGAAACTTTGCCAGCCAGAAGCAGTAGCATGATATATTCAAAATACTGAAGAGGAAAAATTTGTAGCCAAGAATACTCTATCTAGCAAGGTTATCATTCAGAATAGAAGGAGAGATAAAGAGTTTCCCATGTAAATAAAAAGTAATTAAGGTGTGTATATGTGTGTGTGTGTTTACCACTAAGCCAGCTCTGCAAGAAATATTAAAGAGGATACTTTGAGAGGAAAAGTGAGACCAAAAGTGCCAGTATAGTAGTAGAAAACACAAAAGCAGTGAAAATTAATATTTCTGTAAAAACTCAGTCACAGAACTCACAAAAAAGGATATAAAATATAATAACACATATCTAATAACACACAAAACATAGGGAAGATAGGAGAAAAGAATGGGTTCAAACTTAAATAACATCAACTTCATATAGACTTATACATGTAGAAGAGATTATGTACAAACCTAATGGCAACCATATATATATAAAAAAAACTACTAATAAATATGCAAAGAATACAGAGAAAGAAATCTGAATATATCACTAAAGAAAACCATCAAAATATGAAAGATAGAAAGATAAGAAAGGATCAGGGAAAATCTTCAGAAATAACCACAAGAAGAAATGTAATGGTAATAAATACATATCTATCAATAATAACTTTGAATGTGTATGGATTAAAATGTTCCAATCAAAAGATGGTGACAGATGCATGTGAAACAAGACTCATCTATAATACTGTCTCCAAGACACTTGTTTTAGACCTAAAGAAACCTACAGATTGAAAATGAGGGAAACAATGGCTTTGAATGACACACTGGAACAGATGGATTTAAGATCTATTTAGAACATTCCATCCTAAAAAAGCAGAATGTACATTCTTTTCAAGTGCACACAGAACATTATCTAGAATAGATCACATATTATTTCATAACTCAACAAATTCAAGAAGTTTGAAGTCATACGAAACACCTTCTCTGACCTGAAGACTATGAAACTAGAAGTCAACCACAAGAAAAAAATCTGGAAACCACAAAACATGAAGGTTAAATAACATACTACTAAATAATGAATAGGTTGACCAGGAAATAAAGGAAGAAATTTTAAAAACATGGAAAAAATAAAAATGAATACATACCTGTACAAAACTTTTGGGATGCAGCAAAAGCAGTTCTAAGAGGAAAGTTTATAGCAATATAGGACTATCTCAAGAAGCAAGGCAAACCTCATATAAACAAACAAATTTTATACCTAAAGGAGCTAGAAAAATAACAACAAACAAAACCTAGAGCCATCAGAAGGAAGGAAATAATAAAGATAAGAACAGAAATAAATGATATAGAAACAAAAAAATGAAAAGATGAATGAAACAGGAGTTGCTTCTTTAAAAGAATCAATAAAACTGATAAACCTCTAGCTAGACTTACCAAGAATAAAAGATCAAGAACTCAAATAACGAAAATCATAAAGGAGAGAGGAGAAATAACAAAAAATGTAAAAATACAAAACAATTATAAGCAAATATTATGAAAAACTATATGCCAACAAACTGGACAACCAGAAGAAATGGATAAATTCCTAGGAACATATAAACTACCAAAACTGAAATAGGAAGAAATAAAAATGCGAACAGATTGATAATCAGCAAATAGAGAACATTTACAAAAAGCCTACCACTAATATCAAACTAAACTGTGAGTAAACTTTCCCCCTAAGATCAGGAAAAAGGTAAGAATGTCCTCACTCAACATTCCTGTTGAACATTTTATATGAAGCCCTAGCTGGTTTAATAACACAAGAAAAAGAAATAGTAGTTATAAAGATTGGAAAGGAATTTTTGTCCTTTTCACAGATGATGTAATTGTATACGTAGAAACTCTAAAATAAATTGGGGCGCCTGGGTGGCTTAGTCGGTTAAGCGTCCGACTTTCGCTTAGGTCATGATCTCGCGGTTCGTGGGTTCGAGCCCCGCGTCGGGCTCTGTGCTGCCTGCCAGCTCAGAGCCTGGAGCCTGTTTCAGTCTGTGACTCCCTCTCTCTCTGACCCTCCCCTGCTCACGCTGTCTCTCTGTCTCCTTGAAATAAATAAAAAACATTAAAAAAAAATTTAAAAAATAAATAAAAACCATCCTGGAATTAATAAACAAATTTAACAAGATCACAGGATTAAAAGGTTAATATATAAAAGTCAATTTCTTTGTTTTAACTATCAGCAATAAACAATTAAGGTTAGAAACTGAATAAGAACCACTTATATAGAATGAATAAAATTAAATAGGTCTCTGTCTAATACAGTATATATAGGATCAATATGCTAAAAACTAGAAAACACTGATGAAGGAAATCAAAGAGAATGTCAGTAAGATGAGAGATGCTCCGCATGTGTGGATTAAAGGACTCAATATATTTAACATGTCAGTTCTTCTCAACATGATCTATACCAGGTCTTTTTTTTTTTTTTTAAGTTCTACAACCAGTATGGGACTTGAACTCATGACCCTGAGATCAAGAGTTGCATGCTCTACTGACAGCCAACCCAGTGCTCCTTCTCTACTTGATCTATAGATTCAATTCAAACCACATACAAAATTCAAGCAAGTGAAGTTATACATATCAACAAACTGCTTCTAACATTTGTATATTAAAGGAAAATTCCTAGAGTAGCCAGCACAATACCGAAGAACAAAGTTGGATGATGCACACTATGCGTATAAGTTTTCTCTTACTGTTATTATAAATTACCACAATCTGGGGGGCTTAAAGCAGTGTAGAGTTGACCTTTGAACAACATAGGTTTCAATTGTGCAAGTCCTCTCATATGCAGATTTTTTACGGCAACATACCATAAACGTATTTTCTCTTCCTTATGATTTCCTTGGTAACATTTTATTTTCTTCAGCTTACTTTATTGTAAGAAGACAGTATATACTACCTATAACATACAAAATAAGTGTTAATCAGGGTATGTTACCAGTAAGGCTTCTGGTCAATAGTAGGCTATTTGTAGTTAGTTTTTTCATGAATCAAAAGTTGTATGCAGATTTTTGACTCTGTGTGGGGTTAGCAACTGTGTTGTTCAAAGGTCAAGTGTGTTTAAATTGTCTTGGAGTTCTGGAGGTCAGTAGTACCAAATGGGTCTTGCTGGGCTAAAATCAAACTCTGTTGCTGTGCTCCTTTGAACACTCTAGGGGGAATTCTTTTCCTTGCTTTATTCAGCTTCAAGAAAATCCCTAAATCCTTGATTGTGGCCTTTTCTTTTTTCAAAGCCAGACATTTTAGGTCAAGTAATTTACATACAGCATCACTCTGACACTTCCACTTCAGTCTCCCTCTTATAAGAAGCCTTGTAATAACATTAGGTACCTCCAGATAATACAGGATAATATCCTTATCTTGAATTCACCTAATTTGTCACTTTTTTTGTTAGGAAATTACAAATGTCTTTGTGTTTCTTTTCGTTAACAGCTTTATTGAGGTATAATTAATATTGTCAAATGTCACATACTTATATAAATTGATGAGCTTAAATATCTGCATACACCTTTGATACCATCACCACAATCAAAATAATAAACATATCCATCATCTCCAAAAGTTTTCTTGAGTCCCTATGTTTTCTTGTTTGTATGGTTTTTGTTCATTTGTGGTAAGAACACTTAACATAAGACACATTCTCCTAATTTTTAGGTGTGCAATACTGTATGGTTAACTACAAGTACTATGTTTTACAGCAAATCTCTAGAGCTTACTCATCTTGTATATTTGTGACTTTATACTCATTGAATAATAAATTCTCATTTCCCTCTCACGATTCTAGTTTATACTTTTGTAAGCCTGACTATTTTAGATATCACATATAAGTGGAATCATGTAATTGTTCTGACTTATTTCACTTAGCATGATGTCTTCCAGGTCCATCCATTATATCACAAATGACATCAACCTCTTATAGAGCTGCAAAATATTCCATTGAATGTATATACCACATTTCCTTTATCCATTCGTCTATCAATGAATATTTGGATTTCTCCCTTATCTTGGATATTGTGAATAATGCTTCAGTGAACGTGAGAGTGGAGATCTCTCTTTGAGATCCTGATTTCAACTTTTTGAATTCATATCTAGAAGTGAGACTGCTGGATTATATGGTAGCTCTGTTTTTAATTTTTTGAGGAGCCTCTATACTGTTTCCTAACATTTGTTATCCCTGTCTTTTTGATGAAAGCCATCGTAACAAATATGACGTGACATCTCATTGTAGCTCTGATTTGTACTTCTCTTATGATCAGTGATGTTGAGCACCTTTTCTGTGACACCTTTCTGTGTCTCTTGGCCATCTATAGGTTTTCTTTAAAAACAATGTCTGTTAAGATCTTCTGCCCATTTAAAGATGGAATGCTTGGTTTTTGCTGTATATATGCATTCTTTACATATTTTTATATTAAATCTGTTACTCATGAAAGTAAAATAGATAAGTTGAACTTTATTATGATTAAGAACTTCTGTTCTGTAAAAGACACTATCAAGAGAATGAAAAAACAAACCATAGTCTGGAAGCAAAACACATATCTGACTAAGGACTTATATTTAAAATATAAAAAGAACTCTTAAAACAGCAATAAGAAAACTAATGAAAATGATTTAAAAAGTCTGAATAGTTACCTCAATATAGAAAATCTATAGGTGGAAAATAAGCATAAGAAGAGATGCTCAAAATCATTTGTCATGACTGAAAAGCAAATTTAAGCAATAAGGTACCATTGTACAAATGTTAGAATGACTAAAATCCGAAACTCTACCAATACCAATTACTGGCAAGAACATGAAGCAACAATAATGCTCATTCATTGCTTGTGGCAATACAAAGTAGTACAGCCACTTTGCAAGACAGTCTAGAGCTTTCTTACAAAGCTAAATGTAGTCTTATGAACTAGCAATTGCACTCCTAGGTATATACTCAAGTTATTTAAAAACTCATTTCTAGGATGCCTGGGTGGCTCAGTCAGTTAAGTGTCTGACTCTTGATTTAGGCTCAGGTGATTATCTCACTGGTTTATGGGATCAAGCTGGTGTTGGGCTCTGTTGCTGACAACAGAGAGCCTGCTTGGGATTCTCTCTCTCCCTCTTTCTCTGCCCCTCCCTTGCTTATGCACGCAGGTTCTCGCTCTCTCACTCTCTCTCTCTGTCTCTCTCAAAATAAATAAATAAATTAACATTAAAAAATAAAAACTATTCCCACACAAAAACCTGTACATAAATGGTTAAATCAGTTGTATTCAAAACCAGAAGCAATTAAGATGTCCTTCAGTAGGTGACTAGATTACCAAACTGCCATACAGTCACGTAATGTTGTATAGTTTAGTGATAAAAAAATGAGCTATCACCCCACAAATGAATCTTAAATGTATGTTGTTTAGTTAAAGCTAGTTTGAACAAGATCTTTAATATATGATTCCAATTATATGACATTCTACATAGGCAAAACAAAGACAATAAACAGATTGGCATTTGTCAGGAGGTGGACTGGTGGGGAGGTAGGGTAGTTTGAATAAGTCAAACAAAGGATTATTTCAGATAATGAAACTATTCTGTATGATTCTGTGATGTTGAGTAAATAACCTACACTTTTATCAAACTCTTTAGGACTTTGTAGCACAAAATTTGAATCTAATTGTATACACGTAAAAAAAGCCATTTAGGAAGTTGAATGATACAAGGATAAAATGCAGAATTGACAAAACAATTTAACCACTCAAAACACTCATGAAACAACCTTGGTGAAAGGGTGGAAAATAGGTTGCTCACCTAATAACTCTGGAAATGAGTGGATTTTAAAAGGACTCAATGCAAGAGAAACTGTACAATAGCACTGTACTCTAATGATGAATCTGTTTTCTCCTGCAGAACATGTCAACAACTATGAGCTGCTTGTATTACTTTATAGAGACTGCCATAACAAGTACCACACACTGGGTAGCTTCACCTCTAGAAATTTACTGTCTCACAGTTCTGGAGACCAGGAATCTGTGATCACAGTATACTTAGGGCTATGTTCCCTCTGAAGGAAATAGGGAAGGTTTTGCTCTAGATTGTCTTCTAGATCCTGATAGTTCCTTAGCTTGTAGCTGGAAGATATTTATTCCACTCTTAACGTGGCCTTTGCTGAAGGAGATCGTTGAGAAGATGTGATCAGAGTTGACCTACAAGCTGTACCTCAGCAATCAAAGGCTCCACACTCCCTCCCCTGTCCTTTGAATGGATGCCCTGTGCAATATTCCCAAAGTGGGAGCTGGTTTTGAGGACATAGCCCTGGGGAAATAATGTGTTGTTGAAACCATCTGGATGGTACGTGTGACGGAACCCAGTTACGGCTTCCATATAGATTTCTAAGATACTAGTGGGCAGGTGTAGAGATCTACTAATCTTGTTGATTGCTCAAGATAAGCCTGGTAAGGAAACTCCCTTGTTTATTAAACCTGCCACCTATCAATTTGGAGTGGCTCCTTTCTATAGTCTCTCTCTACTCTCTGTGTATAGCAGTCAGTTTCAGATTTCACCTGAGAAGCTTCTGAGGTTTTAAACCAACAGGGTTCTTTTTGTGTTTATCTATGCGCAAATATCCCCTTTTTTAAAGAATCCTAACCATATTGAGTTAGGAGCCCACCTGGGTGGGGGGTGGGCTATTTGAAAATAGGTTTAATTTGAAAAACTAAAATCATGATAAAAACCCTGAGGAAGATTTTACAAAATTCCTAATCAATATTTATCAGAACTTGTCAACATTATCAAAATAATCAATAAGAAAAGTCTGAGACACTATCAGAGCTATGAGGAGCCTACAGAGAGATGACAAATATACTATGTTACCATGGATGGGATCTCAGAACATTAAAAGGACATTGCATAAAAATCTAGAAAATCTGAACAGAATATAGAATTTTAATTAATAGTAATATATCAAAATTAGTTAATTATGTATAACCAAAGCACCATACTAATATAAGTTGCTAATGATAGGGGAAACTGGTTGTGCGTTATGTGGAAACTCCTGTATTATCTTAACAATTTTTCTGTAAATCTAAAATTACTCTAAAATAAAAAAGTAATTATTGTTTTTTTTTTAAAATGGAATGAAGTGTTTGTCTTAGGCCTGTAACCTACTCTTTCATCCTGAATTCTTTTTCTCTAAGGCAATTAAAGATAATTGCCTTATATATTTTTACAACCTAGTTACTATTTAGGGAATATAAAGTCACGATTTTAACCTTTGTAACTTTATTAAATTTGAAAGTTAATGTTATTTTTTCTCCTTAGATTCAGTTTCTATTGTGTAGTGAAATAATTTTCCTATTATTCCAAGAAATAAATTTTGTCTTTGCTTTTTTACCAAGTAGATGTTGACTTAGACAAGCCACTAACACTGAAGAAGTAATTCTCTGATTTTTTTACCTACATTTTCATTTTTCTTTATTTAAATACTATACATATACACCTTCAAATTACATATAATTAAAGTTGATTAGTGTCATATATGCTTGCCTTCACAAATCATCATAATTGAAATAAATTCAGGTAATGCAAAGAATCTTGGAATTTTATAATTTTAAATAATATGGATACTTCCAATACTCTAGCTGTAAGTGGAGGAGCCCACAGACCTCAAACAAGAAACTACAGTACAGCTAGGGCATCTGGCTTGTTCAGCCTGAAGACTGTGGAGCTCTTGATGGTGGGGTTGTGAGTTTGAGCCCCAAGTTGGGTGTAGAGATTACTTAAAAAAATAAAATCTTAAAAAAAAAGTACAGTACTAAATGACCTCAAGTTCAATAATTCTACTAAATAAATAATAATTATATTTAGACTCATGAATCCCAATATAATCCAATATCTTTCTAATACACCTAGATTGCAGAGGGTCCTTTTGATTTGTGACTCAGATATTTACTCATCCAGCTGTTCATGCATTCAACAGATACATGAGTCTCCTCATGCTGAGGAGTCTCATAAGTGTTAGGGATATTAAGATAAAAAGACACAGTTCTTGCCCTCAGGTCAAAGTTTATACACTGAATAATAATAATAATAATAATAATAATAATAAAGCATGGATACATGGTCATTCAATTCCTGCATAATTATTTAGAAATTTGTAAAGCAATTTTGGAAGCAGTATTTACAGTGTGTAGAAGAAAAAAACCTCACCTCTTGCATGATTAATATTTATTTTTTTGCTGTATGGCAGCAGGGATCTCACGTAAGTGATACTTTTAGAGGTCAGGCTGAAAGAAAAAAACAATTCTTTTAAATATAAGAAAAATTCTCAAGCCAAGAGTGAAGAACAGACAGCATGCATGCATCAAACCTATTTTCTTTTAGTGTTCACCAGCTTCAAGAGACACAGTCCTGTCTTTCAATAACTCAGAAGGTAAGTGTTTAATACATATTCTTTTATTATGCCAAAAGCGTAGCTTTTAAATGTCTCTCCTATGTATAATAAATTTAAACATGATTAGAATTAATACTGGATTCCAAAGTAGGATTTTGCTTTTAGTTGTTATCTGGACCCAGGTGTTACCAATCGAAGTTCTAGTTATTTTTTTCCCTGATTAGTTGATCCAGTTTTAATTAAATACACTGTTAATATGTACAATTAAGTGCTTTAATTTTCTTAAGACATTAAGAAGAAAAATATTATTTTCTATTAAAGTAATTAGGTATATTTATTATATATAATCCATTCTAATTGAAAATATTTGGTATATTTACAACACCCCAGAGCAACATCATTATGTTCTAATAATAGTTAAAAGAATGATCACTTTCTAGATAGTTCTATTTTTCAGAAAATCATTGTATTTTTTAATTAATAGCTCAATAAAATTGTATCCTATTTAGGTTCACAGTTGTGTCACTTTTACTATAATGAAATAATAGCTAGTGTTTTTACCTAAGTAAGCAAAATTTCCAAAATACAATTACTTTTAATATCAGAGAGACAATTTTACAAAAATTACATGAATTATCTTCCTTATATTTCTGCTTCTAAATGTATCATATATCAGGGTGCCTGGGGGGCTCAGTCAGTTAAGCATCTGACTTTGGATTTTGGCTCAGGTCATGCCCGCATGGTCCTGAGATTGAGCCCAGTGTCAGGCTCCACACCCAGGTTAAGATTCTCTTTCTCCCTCTGTCCCTCTCCCACTCTCTTATGTGCTCTTTCTCTCAAAAAAAAATTTTTTTATCACATATCAATTACATATGTTAAAGTAAATACATGCATAATATAAAAAACATATTTTTGGGGGCGGCTGGGTGGCTCATTTGGTTAAGTGTTTTGCTCTTGGTTTCAACTCAGGTCATTATCTCAGGTTTGTGACACCGAGCACCACTTCCAGCTCTGAGCTGACAGCACAGACCCTGCTTAGGATTCTCTCTCTCTCTTTTTCTCTCCCCCTCTCTCTGCCCTTCCCTCGCTTGTATGTATGCTCGCGCTCTCTCTCAAAATAAATGAATAAACATTAAAAAAATCCCACATTATATTTTTTATTTCTTAGTGTTAACTTTAATACTTTAGCTATTTATATATGTTGAAAATTACACATCATTCTTTTTGGCCTTTTTGGAAATTTGTGGAAAATATTATGTGTCCTTAAAGAAGAAACCACTGGATGTCAGTTATTATAAGAAGGCCTTTCTCACTTTGCATTAATTCCTAGGCTACCTACATCCTTCCTGAGAATCATTCTTTCAGTGTGAACTACTGTAAGGTTTTGATGTTTAAAGTCAATTCATGTAATAAAAAGATTTTAAATATGCTCTGTTAGATCAACTACCTTTGCATATGTCTGTTTTTTATTTTTTATTTTCATAGACTGAGATTTTTACTTTCTGTTTTGCTTGTGGATAGGTCTTGAAAACAGGTGTAAAAATTAATTGTTTCTAAGACATCTTCTTCCCCTAATCCTAGCTCTGAGCTCTCCTGCATTTATAGTGAAAAGAAATACTGTACAAGGGAAGGTCTTGTATCCTGCCTTTTGCAATCCAGTTTATTCTAGGCATGAATGACTTCTAACCATGCATGAGACATTCATCTCTAGATCAAGTTTTCCCATTATTGGCTCCATACTCCATATCATGTCTACATTCTGCCATACTCCCGGTCTGCACTCTAGTACAGTGCTCCATGTACTTTATGTGCATAAAAATACAAATTCAGTAAGTTCAGGATGGGATTTAAAATTGCATTTTAACAAGCTTTCCTGTGATACTAATGCTGTTGGTTGGAAAACCAAATTAAGGGTATTAAAGCAAGTTTATTACATAAAGCCCAAGAGAATCCTATAGTAAAGAAAACTTTTACCTGAAGTGTTTTTTGTTGTTTTCTAGCTAGAATAATAATCCGCCCACCCTCCCACCAATCAACCCCCCCAAATGCTATTCAACATCTCATAGAACTAATGTTCCACAGGACGTATTTTGAGATACGTCATGCTAGATCAGTATTCTCAGTGTTTATAGTGCATCAGAATCCCCTGAAAGACTTTGGTAAAATAAAGATTTCCTGCTCTGCCCTTAGGGTTTCTGATTCAGTAGAATTGAGGTTAAGACCTGAGTGGCTGCACTCATAAGCTTCCCCCTGATGCTAATGCTACTGATCTGGAGACCATGCTGAGAGTCATTGCTCTAGTTTCTTTAGATTCTGTACCTGTGGCAAACCAGATTACCAGGTATTTTCAAACATATCTTCTGTTTCTTTAACCTCACTTTTAACTTTCCTTTAGGCTGTGATATACATGTGTGTGTATGTATAGAACATATAGATGCTCTATTATATATCAATACATTATATTATATATTAATATATCATATAGTATTATATAGTATATTATAATATATATTACACACATTTATTATTTCCTCTCCTCTCTTTTGAGACTTGATTCTTGTTCTATGTCATTCCTCAAAATTGATTGAATTGTTTAATATTTGCACGTTTTTATGCCATGCTTCTCATTCCCTTTAGAAAAATCAACAAGATATCATCATATACCATGACACATTATTTATTCTATAAATAAGAATATATTTATTCTTATTATAGAACATTACATCGACCAAAACCACAAGTAATGTTATTTCAGTATGTTATCTTCTACTTTATTTTCTCAAAATATACATGAAAAAAACACAGCACAGTAGAAAAATTGAGTTCCTACTTGTAAACATTTTTATTTTTACCATGGAAAAATATGTCATTGGAAGGGAAACAAGGCATAGACCATAGTTAATTAAAAAATTATCCATTCAACAAATCCCAAGTTCTAGCCATAAATTGACTACTTTGAATATATTCCTTATTCCATGATCTTAATCTTGAGGAGTAACTGGTGTCAAAATAAATATGACTATATTGTCAGTTTGTCTAACTAACAGGATCTGAAGATCACATTTCTCACAAACCCTTGTATTGATAGGAATTTAATAGACATTTATTAAGTATGTGATACAAATCTCTTCCTTCTATCTAAACCTTCATTTTTATTTTTCAGGAATGTTTTCATAAGTCCTAACTGGTTTAACATCTCAATCAGTGAATCTGAAGTAAGGCTTTTTAAAAATTAAAAAAAGTTTTTTTTCCTCTCTTATTGAATTTATTCTCTTCCTGTATTTCATGACTATATTCATTGTTCATGAGGTACTGGCCTTTGTTCTCACTCTCTTGTTACTTCAGTCTTCTGTCTTCCATTCCAGTGGTCATTCAATCTAGTTGTACACTGTTCTGGACAAGACCCATGATACCATTTTCAGAGGAAAAAAGTTCTCTCTGGTTCATTCATTTTCTGTGAAACCTGGTTTGATGTTTTCTTAGGAATGAATCTCTTGTTTATCTCTGGACAAAAAGCTTAGCTCTCCAAATTTTTGTTCCTCTTGCTTTGCATTTGAACTTTTTATTCTGCTTTGCAGATATGCAGGCTAAACCCATGTCTCTTATATTACAGTTCCCCAAAAAGCCAAACTCTACTCAACCTTTAAAAAGGAAAGCAGTATTTAGTTTCTGCAGTGTGAAGTTTCTCTGTTTCCCATATCAAGAAAATAATATACATAAAATGATTTTAGAAAATGTAGAATGAAGTGTTTTCTTTGGGGACATTTTGAGGGATTTCAGAAGAAGAATGGTCATTGTTTCATTTGAAAAGTGAATTCTTGAACCTTTAAAATTTATGACACCAGCTATGAACAATAGATTATGAGTAAAATAGATTCAATTTCAGTGCCTATAAAAGTGAAAAATATTCTCTCCCTTAGGCATACATATTTTCTCTGCTGGGTTTCATTGAAAGCTGACATTTTGTGGAAAAAAAAAAAAGTAATGGCCTAGAATTATGAGTTCAATAATATAAAGGAAATTTTAGGTGAATTTGCTCCTCTGTACATTTTATTGATTACATGTCCAATTATCAGCTAAGATCATTAACACGGCAAAAAGAATTGATTTATCTAATTTAATAATTTTTGAGAGATGAAAATAAAATGTCCACAATTACCACGATGGATTTTTGTTAATTTCTTTGTACTTACTCTTCTGGATATTCTCTTTGTAACGTTCCACAGAACTATCTAGACTAGGTATGCAGATCGTTCTATCAACTTGATTAAAGAGAAAAAAAATGTTTTACTTTCATTATAGTTTGAGGTATCTATCTTCTCAATATACTATAAGCAGATATCTACTATCAAGGTCAACTTTCATTTAAGAATAATGTTTCTTACTTATTTACTTTTGAAAACATTCTTTATAACCTCTATTCACTCATCTGTTCAGTTGGTTTTCGATAATTTTCAAGGAAAATGCTTCCAAGTTTCCCTGTATCACATAATGAAACTCTTTCTTTCTGAAAAGAGCACAAAAATTAGCTTACTTGTTTTGATAAAAAATGTAGATCTCCAAGGGATTTTATAGTATTTAATTTTATATGTATATGGAATTATATATTTTATAGCAGGTAGTTGGTTTATTTTTCTCAATGGCTTAATAGACCTTTCAGAAGACCCTAAATAGCCATAACAATGTTGAAAAAAGACAAGCAAAGCAGAAGGCATCACAACTACAGACTTCAAATCGTATTACAAAGCTATAATCATCAAGGCAATATGGTACTGACACAAAAACAGTCACATAGATCAATGGAACAAAATAGAGAACCCAGAAATGGACCCACAACTATATGGTCAACTCTTCTTTGACAAAGCAGGAAAGAATACACAAAGAAAAAATGTTTCTTCAAGAAATGGTGCTGGGACTATTGGACAGTGAAATTCAGAAGAGTGAAACTTGACCATTTTTTTATATCATACACAAAAATAAATTCAAAATGAATGAAAGGCATAAATGTGGGACAAAAAACCATCAAAATCCTCTTTGGAGCAACCTCTTTAACCTCAGCTGGAGCAGCTTTTTATTAGACACATCTCTGGAGGCAAGGGAATCAAAAACAAACATGAACTATTAGGACTTCCTCAAGATAAAAACTTCTACACAGCGAAGGAAACAATCAACAAAACTAAAAGGCAACCTAAGAACGAGAGAAGATATTTGCAAATGACATATTGGATGAAGGGCTAGTATCTAAAATCTGAAAAGAACTTATCAAACTCAACACCCAAATAACAAATAATCCAGTGAAGAAATGGGCAGAGGACATCAACTGACATTTCTCCAAAGAAATGGCCAATAGACACATGGAAAAATGTTCAACATCGCTCATCACCAGGGAAATACAAATCAGAACCAAAATAAGACACCACCTCACACCTGTCAGAATGGCTTAAATTAACAGCTAAGGAAACAACAGATGTTGGTGAGGATGTGGAAGAAGGGGAACCCTCTTGCATTACTAGTGGGAATGCAAATAGATGCAGCTGCTCTGGAAAACAGTATGGAGGTTCCTCAAAATATTAACAGTGGAACTACCCTATGACCCAGCAATTGCACTACTAGGTATTCAAGGATACAAAAATACTACTTTGTATTCAAAGGATACAAAAATACTAATTTGAAGGGGAACACCCCCCCAATATTTATAGCAATACTATCAATAATAGCCAAATTTTGGAATGACCCCAAATGTCCATCAACAAATGAATAAATAAAGAAGATTTGGTATACACACACACACACACACACACACACACATATATACACAAACACACACACACAATGAAATATTACCCAACCATCAAAAATAATGAAGTCTTCCCATTGGCTATGACATAGATGGAGTTAGAGTGTATTATGCTAAGCAAAATAAGTTACTCAGAGAAAGACAAATACCATATGATTTCATTCATACATGGAATTTAAGAAACAAAACTGATAAACACAGAGAAAGAGAAGGAAAAATAAAATAAGATAAAACCAGAGAGAGAGGCAATCCATAAGAGACTCTTTACTATAGAGAACAAACTGAGGGTTGCCAGAGGGGATGTGGTTGGGGGTGGGGGATGGGTTAAATGGGTGAAGGGTATTAAGGGGGCACTTGTTGTAATGAGCACTGAGTGTTATACATAAGTGATGAATCACTAGATTCTACTCCTGAAACCAATACTACACTGTATGTTAACTAACATTTTTATTTTTTATTATTTATTTATATATTATTATTTATTTATCATTTTCATTATTATTTATTTATAAAATAGAATAAAAGATAAAATAAATATGTATATATACCTTCCTGGGTAAGGATACATTGATTAATTTTTTCAAATACTATATTATAATCTACATAAAGGGAATATCTTCCATATAATTCAAAATCTTTCCCATGTATCACTGGGCACATAGCTAACCCTTGCAGAATAAATGTGAATGAATAGGAGAATTTACAATTAACTCTTTTCTAATCTACTAGAAGAGATATGAAGACATGCAATCAGTGATAAAGTGATAAAGAATTATTGGCAATATTCTAGATAATTTGCTGAGAAGATCAAGATTTAGGCAGGAGGCGCCTCTGGGCAGCTCAGTTGGTTAAGTGTCTGACTCTCAATTGTGGCTTAGGTTCTGATCTCATGGTTCTTAAGTTCAAGCCCCACATAGGGCTCTGGGCTGACTGTTTGTGCCTACACTGGATTCTTTGTCCCCCTCTCTCTCTGCCCCTCCCACACTTGTGCACTCTCTCTCTCTCTCTCAAATAAATAAACATTGAAAAAGAAAGATTTAGGCAGGACTATTATAGCAATAGATTCATCTTGGAGGGGGTGGGTGGCATCAGTACAAGAGTCACCATTTGAGAACCATAATTAATCAATTGATCATGTTAGTTTAGCACCTTTGTTTTTTAGATGGGAAATTGAATTCAAGAAAGTTTGTGAAAGAGTTCAAGGTCATACAACTTATTATTGGCAACCCTGAAATGATTATTTATAACTCTTAACACCTAATTTGATCTTTTAAATTACATAACAATGACAACTTAGTTTACATTTTAAATAAATATTTTCTTATATTACGGAAATATAGAATATAATTAACAGTAAAATTCAGTCATCTATGGTTTATATTCAAGCATACTTATAACCTGATAAAGACCTCTACAATAACTACTGGCAAAATGATATCCTAATTTCTTATTCTGTGCTCCTTCTGCTACTCAGAATCATTTTGGTACTTCAAAAACTAGTTAGCTATTTTAGATCTATTTGCTTCATCAGGGAATACACATGAGGAAAGCAGAAATTTCTTGAACGTGTGAAAATAGCAGTAAACTCACATTCAAACTGAACAAGGTGTGATCTATTTAAGAAATGTCAACTACCTGTTCTAACTACATTAAATGTAAAGCCAATTTATGACATGGAGCAACAAGGATATATAATTCTGTGAGGAGAGTATCTATCAGACATAATTGTCATCAAAATAGGGGAAGTAACAGGCTAATAATGTGTTGATTTTGCTAAGTTTTTGGATTATGGTATTTTTGACATTATAATTAACATATTAAAACAAATATAACAGACAATTTAAATTATGCTAAGTTATGCTTTAGCTTTGGGGCGTTATTATGAAGTATTAAGTGTTATTTTCTTCCATCATTTTTTCCTACCTGTCATACTGTCTTGACCCAAAGACAATATTGAACAGAAGGAACCAGAAACATACTGCCTTTAGATAAAGATTGATGTAGCAGGAAACAAAATGAATTTTAAAAAATTCTCAGATTTTGATTTTTAAAAATTATAAAAAATGTTTGTTTATTTTTTGAGGGAGAGAGAGAGCATGAGCTGGAGAGGGGCAGAGAGGGAGACACAGAATCTGAAGCAGGCTCTGAGATGTCAGCACAGAGCCTGATGTGGGGCTTGAGCTCAGGAACTGTGAGATCATGATCTGAGTTGAAGTCGGATGCTTAACTGACTGAGCCACTCATCACCTCTCAAATTTTGAGGGTGACAGTTTTCGTCTAAGCAATAAACATGGAAAAATATGTGATCACAAAAATGCTTTCTTCCCCATCCAAGGGAAGATTCCTCTGCCACAAGGGGAGAGAGAAATACTGAAGGGAAGTGTTATAGGCTGAATCGTGCACCCTCAATATTCATATGTCACAGTTGTAAACCCTAGTACCTCAGAATGTGACTGTATTTATAGAAAGAACTCTAAAGCAACGATTAAGGTAAAATGAGTCATATGAATGCGCTTAATCTAACATGACTAATGTCCTTATAAGAAGAGATAAGGGCACAGACAGGCACAGAAGACCATGTGAAGACACAAAGAAGACGGCTATCTGTTAACCAAGGAAAGAAGTCACCAGAAAGAAACAACCCTGACAACACCTTGATCTCAGACCTCTGGCCTCCAGGATTTTGAGAAAATCAATTTCTGTTGATTAAGCCACCCAGAATGTGGTAGTTCTTATGGCACCCCGAATGAACCAATACAGGAATTGAGAGATTTAGGTGCTTGTCTGGTTTGTGTAATTAAAAAGGTCCCTCTGTTCTGCCTGTCTTCCCACTCACATTAGCCCTAAGAATAAGAATATTCTGATAATTCAAGAGATGTCCCTGACCTCTTTCTGACATGATGCAAGATGCAAATCTTGTAGTAGTTTACCATGTGCACATGGTATGATCTAGTGAAGTGGTGATTTTCCATGTTCCTTAGTAGATCAAGTATTATAAAAGACTTGAGAAATCTGAAGATGTCTCATGATCCTGATGAAGGGACACTGCAGTATAAAGGGAAGGAACTTTATAATAGTTGGCAGAATATGAAAGAAAACTCCCTTCCTTCTGCGGAGTTGATACTGGTATGTAGGGTTGAGTGTGTCCAAAGACTTCATGATACTGAACCTCTCACCAAATGCCAAAGGTAGTCTGGTGATAACCAGAAACTAATGCTGTAATGTTTCATAAATGTACTGAAACATAAAAACTCTTAGAAGTGGTGGTCGTGGTGACAGTGAGAATACTGTGGAGTAATTGAATTTGCTCTGAATTCCCAAGATTTTCTGCTAATATAGAGCAGGTGTGTCAGTTTGGGACTTCAAGAAAGCAGACACTGCAGTGCACGAGAAATAAATCAGGGGTAAGTCTTACAAAAGAAAAAGGGAAAGAGGTGTAGAAAGAGCAAAGAAAGCCTTTAGACTGTGATGCAGATGTGACATCTGCTAAAGGAGATGAGAGAGAAAGGATTGGGTAGTAACAGTTTCCAACTACTGGTAATTCTGAGAGGTGTGCAGCCATCCTAACAGCTTCTGGTGCAAAGACAGTCTTGCATGGGATACAAATGGCCAGGCCATAGTATCACTAGACTCTGTTACTGGCTGAGAACTGCCCCCAGCAAACACAGCATTGGCATGAATGCAGCAGCAAATCTCAGTGAGGCTGAAGCTGAAGGCTGTTAGCTAACTCTACTCCAGGCAGCATGTGCTCCCTTGAGTGGAAATCTGGGTAGCACACCTCTATGTCTGACACATAGGGTATCCTGTTTTAAATAAAATTTGTTTATAAAAATACAAAGAATTCTTTATGTCATGCTTATCTGAGTTCCTATGGTTTCAGAATATTTACTCTGCTGTGTTTGATATTATACCTAAAATAATTATTATTTAAATTTAATTCCAAAAGTTATGAAACTCCACATGTAAGGATCTATGGATGCTTACAAATGGCACAAATTGTTGCTATTCCTTCCATCAATGGGGGAGTCTGCGTCCCCTTCCCTTGAATCTGCAGTGGAACTGTGACTTGCTTTGATCAGTAGGATGCAGCAAAGGCAATTTTGTGCCTGAGCCTCAAGAGGCCTGTAGCTTCTATTCTTGTTCTAGATCATTGCTGAGCAAGCCCACGTTAGCCTGTTAGAAAAATCCCTTGAAGAGAGCCAAGGCAGCTCAGCCAATTGCATTACAACTGTCAGTTATGAGAATGATGCTGTCTTAGACCAAGGCCCCAGCAGAACTCCTAGCTGACTGCAGTCATATGTGTGAACCCAAGCAAGACTAGCAGAAAAACTATTCAGCTGAATTTAGTTCAAATTGCCATCTCACACAATCCTGAACCGATGAATCTTGGTGCTTTTAATCCTTTAATTTAGGTGGTTTGTTACATGGCAAAAGATAATCTGCGTGCATGCCCAGGGGGGTGCACACACACACACACACACACACACGATATTCCATGTGCAATATAAATTGTTCAGAATAATTTAAAACAGAATTGAGATTGTTATGAAATGTGTTTTTCAGTAAAGTGTGAACTGCTGCTACATTTAGAAATAATGAACTAATGAAGGAGGAGAAAATTTAATGTGAATACATTTAAATTTAGAACTATTTAAAACTAAAATGAGATATCTCACATCTGTCAGAATGGCTAAAATCAACAACAAAAGAAACAATGGGTGCTGGTGAGAAAAGGGAAAACTCATGCACTGTTGGTGGGAATGAAAACTAGTCCACCCCCTGTAGAAAACAGTATGGACCTTTTCAAAAAGTTAAAATAGAACTACCCTATGATCCCTTAATTGCATCACTGAGTACCCAAAAAATACAAAAATACTAATCCAAATAGATACATGCACCTCAATGTTTACAGCAGCATTATCAACAGTCAAATTATGGAAGCGGTTCAAGTGTCCATCAACTGATGAATAAAGAAGATGTGGTACATATATACAATGGATTATTATTCAGCCATAAAAAAATGAATGAAATTTTGCCATTTGCAATGGCATGGATTGAGCTATAGAGTATTATGCTAAGCAAAATAAGTCAGTCAGAGAAAGACAAATACCGTAAGATTTCACTCATACGTGGAATTTCAGAAACAGATGAGCAAAGGAAAAAGAAAAAAGAGAGACAAACCAAGAAACACTCTTAACTATAGAGAACAAATTGATGGTTACCAGAGGGGAGTTGAGGGGTGAGATGGGTGAAATAGGTGATGAAGATTAAAGATTACATTTATCATAACGAGCACTGAGTGATTTATAGAAGTGTTGAATCACTATATTGTACATCTGAAACTAATATAACACTCTATGTTAACTCTCTACTGGAATTAAAATTAAAAACTTGATAAATGAATTTAAAATGAATTTAAACATTTAGAATTATTTCACTGAAAAAAAAATCCACCAAATTAGTATCTAAGTTATATCTATTATGAACAAAATAAAACAACAATATATAAATAAAATATAACAAAGTATAATAAAATATAACAAAGAACATGTTGATCCTGTTTGTTAAGGTTAGGAGAAAAATACTGTAAGAGTGCAGTTCTAGGAAACAAGAAAATCCCTAATAAGAGAAATGTCACACAGATCGACTGTGACATATCAGCTGGTAGTATAAGTGCCTGACATTAAGATTCAGACTGTAGTTCAAATTTTGGTACCTATTTTTCTTGGCATTTTTGGAGCTGTTGACTGTATAATATGTCTTTGCATGGATATAGTGAAGTTTGTATAAGCCACTTTCATACTATTGGATATTTAAGTTGGTTCCAGTTTGGAAATATATAATATTTGAATACATATTATTGTGCAAAACTATTTATGCACGTATCTGATAATTTTGTCTTCATTAATTCCTAAAGTTCAGTTAGTGGGTCAAAATGTTAAAATTACCTTAAGGAGTTAGTACTTGGTCCATGTAGCTTACCTTCTTGGAATGTTGTACCAATTTATGTTTCATTCGTGATGTATGAGTTTTTATATTCACAAAATTTACTCTTATACAAATTTAGTGTTATCCTTGAGGCACCTGGGTGGCTCAGTCACCTGAGTATCTAACTCTTAATTTCAGCTCAGGTCATGATCCCAGGGTCATGAGATCGAGCCCTGAAGTCAGGTTCCATACTAAGCATAAAGCCTGCTTAAGATTCTCATTCTCTCTCTTCTCTCTCTCTGTCTCTCTCTCTCTCTCTCTCTCTCTCTCCCTCCCTCTCACTTTCTCTCTGTTTCTCTTTCTCTCTCTGACTCTCTCTCTCTCTCTCTCGCTGCCCCTCTCCCCTGCTCCTATATGCTCGCTCTCTCTCTCTCTTAAAAAAAAAATCAGGTTGGGGCACCTGGGTGGCTCAATCAGTTGAGCATTGGATTTTTGGCTCAGGTCATGATCTCATGGTTTGTGAGTACAAGCCCCACAATAGGCTCAAAGTTGTTAGCACAAAGCCTCCTTCCATCCTTTGTCTTTCTCTCTTTCTGCCCCTTCTCCACTCATGTTCTTGCTCTCAAAAATAAATAAAACATTAAAAAAGTGTTATACTAAAAAAAAGATAATTCCTATTTGAATAGGAATAAAGTGTATCTCATTGAAACTTATTAGCTTCTTATAGCTGCTGTAACATATTCCCACAAATTTAATAGCTTATAACAGCATTTATTATCTTACAGTCCTGGAGGTCAGAAGCCCACAATGGGTTTTACAGTGCTAAACTCAGGATGTCTGCAGAGTTGCACTCCTTCTGTTAGATTTCTAAAGATCTCTGGGTTTTTGGGGCGCCTGGGTGCCTTAGTCGGTTGAGCGTCCGACTTTCGCTTGGGTCATGATCTCGCGGTTTGTGGGTTCGAGCCCCGCGTCGGGCTCTGTGCTGACTGCCAGCTCAGAGCCTGGTGCCTGTTTCAGAGTCTGTTTCTCCCTCTCTCTGACCCTTCCCGGCTCATACTGTCTCTCTCTCTCTCTCCTAGAAATAAATAAAAACATTAAAAAAATTAAAAAAAAAAAGATCTCTGGGTTTCTAGGGAAGATAGTGTGAAACCATTGATCTAATCCATTTTTTCCCATTTTGTAGAATTCAGGAAACCTAACTGAAAAGGCTATTGTAATGCTAAATCTAGCAGAATGTTTCTCTAGCTCCTAAGGCAGTGTGCTTTCAATTATATAGAAGTACATATCGTACTCCATACTGTTTGAAAAAGGTGTGACCATCCCCCTTTTCTACCGGGACATCTCACTATGGCAAAACTTGCATTGTGCCTGAACATCAGCTCAGCCCTACTTCATCATGTTGGAGCATGAATGGGAAGAGAAAGACTCTCCTGTCATGTCACCAGGGGCCAGAGCAGCAGCACTAGTATCCAGAATCTCACAAGATCTCTCTTGAAAAGCCATTTCTGAAGTTTTTGCTCACCACTCCAGAAGGACTCACAGAGCGAAGTCCAGTGTGTAGTCTAGACCAGAGAGGAAGAACAGACACGTCATGTCCCATCACTGTGCTGCTGTTCCTTCCTTGTTTGCATTTTTTATACAGAAGTTGACTACAATTTTTTTTTTCCTGTAAGATTTTTAGCAGGCAATGGGAAAGGGAAAATGCAGTAAGTTATGAGGTTCATAGTAACCAAAAGAAACCAATTTGTTTTTTGGGAGAATTGCAGCCACTCTTGGTGTCGAGACCAGTGAAATGTGTCTTCTGATGGTTCATATAAAGACAACACTACTATGCAAAGTAGTTGCCATCATCAAGGGTTCTACAGGTAGATCTCTTATAATATCTCCCAAGGTAACTCAAGTGACATTTCCAAGTATGGTCTGTGGAATATTAGTATTATGTGAAATAATCATAAGTGATTGCTGTGTGTTTGGGGAATGTAATATGAAATGAGTACTTTTGAATGGTGACACTTTATACTTGTCCTGAAGATTTACAAAGCATATTCATTTCTTACAGGCTCTAAGGAGTACTGTAGTAGAGAATTCTGTTTAACTTGTTTAGCTCAGAAAGTTCCTGACAGACATATTTAATCAACAACATTTTCATTGTGGTTTTCTACTAATAACTCTGAGAATATTTATGTTTCTATGAACACAATTTGAGGAATACTAATCTACAAAATTGGATGGCAGTATATCTGAAAGAAAGTCCTCCATAAATATTGTGTCTCACAGTCAAGTTTTTCAAATTTCTTGAGCGGAAGCAAATTCCAGGTTATAGTCTGACAAATTCTTCAAATGTAGCTATTTGACTAAAGTTAAGAGTAACTCTCCTTGTGGCAACAGTGTACCTAGCACAGATATCACCTAACTGTAAGGAGGGCTACTGTATGTAGCCTTCACACTGGAAACATAATTTGGTTGAGTGTGAAATTCTTAGAACAATTTTTATTAACCATTTTTCTTAAACAATTCTTAGAACAACTTTTGTATTCACTGATGCTTGATTTTAGGCATTTACCAACACAGAAGAAAGCCAGAGTTTATCCTGGTTTCTGTTCATCTATAAGACATTTAGTTTTACTTTCTTCATTTTTTTTCTCACCAAATGCATGTAGGTTTTTGTTTCGAAAAATATTGTATGCACTCAGCAACTGGTAAATAATTCTGTTTGTATATTTGTGTCATTTCTAATCAAGAATATGTATTTTGTTTTATATTTAAATACTGCTTTTGTTCCTGGTCTGCATTTTTTTCCTCAGGAATACGTATTATGAAGCCTCCATTTTTTTATGGAGGCAAATCTATCACCTATCACCTTCTCACTCATTAATTCCATACCTTTGCTCTTTTCTGCTTAGTTATAGGAAAAGGAAAATTTCTTTAAGCTTATCTTCCTTATAACTGCTCCATAGGCATTCCAGTCTTTACAATCTCCAGGGCAGCATTTAATTCTCAAAATGAAATATGGTTTTTCATGTGATCATTATATTACATTATGTTCCATCCCTCTTTTCAACTTGGTTTGTGTTACTCTATCATCTTTTTGAACTTGGACTGTTATGTCCTTTTGCCTGTTTCTTTTGTTACCAAGAAATTGGGACCTTTTGACTTCAACTAAGGATACAATTTTTTCTTCTAATTATTCTCATTTTTTTTTCAAGTAATTTACATAGCTACCATATTTCATTGCTCCTACAATGCCATCAATTACAAGATACTTTGTTTTTGAATGAGGAAGAAAAAAAGTTAATTAAATTATAACATTTCTTAACACACTCATTGTTATCTGAATCTCAATTCCAAACATGTCAAAATATATCAAAATTACGTGTATCAGGATAAATAAAATATATTATTTTTCTGAAACTTCATTGTATTATTCCTGAGTTTTTTCCAAGTTGTTTTCCCTAAGACCCATGTATTATTTGTTCTTATTTTGAAAAGTAAAATGTGTGAGAACTCTAAGAAAAGGGGGTGCAGCTCTCCTTGCCTCTATTCACTATTCACCTGGAGCTGTGCTCAGTAGTGCAGTGTTCACACATCCTACCTCTGGATCTTTCCACTAGAATGCTTTTTCTTCCTTTTTTAAATTAAAAAATAATTTAATGTTTATTATTCATTTTTGAGAGAGAGTGGGGGGAGGGGCAGAAAAAGAGGGAGACACAGAATCTGAAGCAGGCTCCAGGCTCTGAGCTGTCAGCACAGAGCCTGACGTGGGGCTAGAACCTTCACAGCTTGAACTCAGAAACCCTGAGATCATGACCTGAGCCAAAGTCAAGTGCTTAACCCAGAGTCCCCCACACACACTTTCTTAAAAATAGGAACCTGATGGTGCCTTCCCTCCTTTTCATACATTGTTCAAATGTCACATTCTCAATATGGACTTCCCTAAATACCTCTTAAAATTTCAATACTCTTTTGTCTCTGCTTAATTTCAATACTCTATACTCCCAGAAATCTCTAATCTTTTGTCTCTGCTTGTTTTTCTCCCTAGCACTACTTGCCTTCTTTATATTGTTTGTTTGTTTTAAAAGAATGTCAGTTCCATGTGTTTTGTCTGTTGTGTTTACTGCTGGATCCTCAGCACATGCCAAACAATAATGTCTAGCACTTATTTAGTAAATGTGGTTTTTAAAAAGTAGAATAAACATAGGTTCAATTATCTTTGTATAATGAGAAAACTAAGGCTCTGAATTATGGACAATGAGTAACAACGTAAATGGAATTACAACGTAAGTCTGATCTCAAAGTCTCTGCTTTGAACTGCTAGCCAGACTTGCCATTAACAATGGTTTAGGCAACCTTCTCTCATGTTTAAATTTAGAATGACAAGTAGGTCTTGAACTGTATGCAGTTATTTTCCCAGTTATCTAAAACTTGAGATATGGATCAATATTTCTGGTGGTTAAAGAAGTTCTACAAGCAGCAAATAACTCCCCACCCCTATTTCTCAGTCTTACTTCATACTATCTCTCAATTCAGAAAACGTTCTCTTTTATACCAACAGATGGATTCAGAAATATTAAATGTTTTTATCCTGAGAAAGAAACATTATTTACATTTTACTTGGACATTGTGGGTGTTTAAATGGCCTTCAAGAATTAAGAACTAAACTCCAAAAAGTAGTAGTTTAGGCTCTGCGATAGGCAGAACTAAAGACAATTTGTCATTTGCCTATTATCTCTACATTGGCACTAGGTACTCTTTGTATTCCTAAAACCACCATAATACTATGTGTTTGGCATATAACGCCTTTTTCATTTTAAGTAGGTTTTCTTAGTTCCCTATTTAAGAACATTATACATGCTAATTAGAGAAGTTGCCATTAAAAAAAGAAAACCTGTGTAATAAGACATTTTCCTGAGGGCAAAGATATCTAAAAATAAATGTATGCAGAAAAGAGAAATGAAAAATAAACTAGGTGCTAATATGGAATACTGCTGCCTTCTCAATTTGACTTTTACCATGAGAGTTTGCATCTGGGGGTTATCAAAGTGTATGCCTTTAGTGCTCCAGATACCATCACTTATAAGAGAATCCACTGGGGAAATCAATATGGCGTGGGGACTCAAGAGTATGAAAGAATGCAGATTATATTAAAAATTCCCTTTAGGAATACTAAGTAAGAGTTTCTACTCTCTTTGTTATGAAATTATTTAAGAATGATGGACTAGTGGTGCCTGGGTAGCTCAGTCAGTTAAGCCTCCAACTCTGGCTCAGGTCATGATCTCATGGTTGGTGGATTCAAGCCCCAGTCCCGCTCTGTGCCGACAGCTCAGAGCCTGGAGCCTGCTTCGGATTCTGTGTCTCCTCTCTCTGCCCTTCCCCCACTCACACTCTGTGCCTCTCTACATCCCAAAAAATAAACATTTAAAAAATGTTTAAAGAATGATGGACTAAAACTTTTAAATACAGAATTGTGCACTCTATAACAAAAATAGGATTACAGAAAGACAATTCAACATATTGAAATACTTCACTGAAAGAAAAAGCCATTTATTATTTAGGTTTATTATTAATTGTCTGATCCCTGCTCCACCACACCCATGAAAGCTCTGTGGGGGCAGGGATTTTTATCTACTCATTATTAGATTCCCAGTTTCTAAAGCAGAGCTGCCTTTTGCTAAATTTGTTAAACGAGTAAATTAAAGAGTTAAGAATGTCAGCCTTGAGTGTGATGAAATACTAGAATATTAGTTTAGATGACTGGCTAGATGTCTGAATTCCTTTTGCGTTTATATTTTCTTCACTTTCATAATTTTATGAGTCAGGAATTTGGAAAGGGCTCAGCTAGAAAATTACTCATGTCTGTGTGACATTCAGTGTGGTTACTTGCTGACTTGGCGCAGATGCTCTGGTCTTGAAAAACCAAGTTGCTTTTATTTTCATAACTGATGCTTTGGTGAAGATGACCAAACCTGCTCTCTTTCCTTATAGTGAGTGGCAGGGCCTCTCCACATTTCCTCCAGAGTTGATGGTCAGAATTCTTACATAGTCTAGCCTCACAACTTCCTACTGATTAGGAGCTGGGGCAAATTTATTAACATTTCCAAACTCCAAATCTCCTCATCTGTGAAGTAAGGTTAATAATTTACTCACCACACTGGAAACTTATAAATGGTAATTTGGATATATGTTTGGTTCAATGCCTTGCCCATAAGTGATCTTATCTATGAGCTGCTGTTGAGTTAGACTTTAAAGCATAGGGATATTTTGTTATATTTTGTTGATATAACAAAGCAAGAAAGGTGTCCTGGGAAGAATGAATGTTTTGAGCCAAATCACTGCACTGACTAAGTGTCCATTGACAGACGAATGAATAAGGAAGGTGTGGTGTACACACACACACATACACACACACACACACATACACACACTGGAATATCATGCAGCCATAAAAAAGACAAGATGATGACATGTGGGACAACATGGATGCACCTAGAAGGTATTCTGCTAAGTGAAATGAATCAGACTGAGAAAGATAAATACCTTGTGATTTCATTGATATGTGGAATCTAAAAAATTCCACATTTTGATTCCACATTTCAAATTATGAATGAATAAATGAGCAAAAAGCAGAAACAAACTGATGGCTGTCAGAGGGAAGAGGGGTGGGCGGATGGGTATGAAGGGAAGTGAGAAATATAGGCTTCTAATTATAGAATGCATAAATCACAGGACTAAAAGGTACAGCATAAGGAACATAATCCATGATATTGTGATAACATTATACGATGATATATGGTAGCCACCCTTGTGATGAGAATAGCATAACATATAGAGAAGTTGAATCACTATATTGTACACCTGAAAGTAATGTAACATTTCAACTATAATCAAATAAAAAAATTACAAAGGAAAAAGCATGGAAAAATACTGAAAGCATCATTTAAAGGAAACAGAACATGGGGATACAGTATTTTAAAAAAATCACTTGTTGGTAGGGTGGCAATGGTGTATAATAAAGTATCTTGAATTATTAGAGAAAGGATAGCCTGGTCGGTAATAACGCTAGCAAATGTTAATTAAAATTAATTTTAATTAAAAGCATATTGAATCACTGCCCAATCTGAACGTCTATGCCTGCTAATGAAGATTTTTCTCTAAACTATAACCAATTTGACTTCTTTTAACTATCTCAGTTTTCCCAAATACAAATATGCACCATGAACTGCCAATTGAACCATGAACTGCCAACTGATATTTTATTCATGGGTCAGCATGTAAATTTATAGTTCATGGAATAATCTTTGAATACTATTAGTAGGTCATTAATTTTGATATCAGTTTTCCAAAATTCACTCTCTAGAGAGTCATCTTTATTGGATACATAGGTTGGTTATCATTCTCTTTAGGAAACAGTTATCTAAATACTGGATTTCATGAATTTCATCTAAATAGTGAGATGTTCTATATAAAGCAAAAGAAATTGATAATAGTTGACGTTACAATAGGAATTTCATGGTCCTAAAAGATGGCTGCAATTTAATTGAAGTGATTTTGGACCTTTGGAGAAACTATGCTGATGTGTAGCTTAGTGTGGCATTAGTGGTTCAAGTTTTATCCTAAAGTCTACAATGTTATCAATTCTCTCCAGTTATTAAAAACAAAACTTAGTTTATAATACTGTTCCTTTCAGTGGATATAAAATTGTAGTAGTTCATTTATCTCCTTGGTAGTCTCAAATGTTGCCGTTTATTTCTCTGTAGTTCTTGTGTTTATAAAAATCTTTACTGAACATCAACCACTGAGCTTTATCTCTACTATGCTCAGTCATATTTATGAACAAAATGAGTTTTTCCAAAATTATAAAGTTCCTAAAATTACTCACTTAAACACACAAATGTGTGCATAAACACACAAACACATAATAGTAACTATTGGTGATCTTTTCAATTCTGTAAGATATAGGATTTAGTAAAAACACTATGCTTTTGGATTCTTCTCATAATAAAAATGTATATATTTGAATATGTAAGCATTCAAAGTATTTTTTAACATTTCCTTGACAAATAAACAGATTAAAAATAGTTACTTGATTCATTATTCATAAACTTTAAGGAACATGGCTAAAATAGTGTCTATACTATTGTCAAATGGGAATATTTTGAGCAATAGAGAGTAGACAGATTTTATAAGAAAATTTCTATGTATTTTAGAAATTTTAGTTATTGCTTATATTTTAAATGATAATAAAACATACATCAACGTTAAAATCACTATTTCTGTATTTCAGAAATGCTTTGTTTCAAGTTTCTAATTTCCACTAATCTCATTCTACATATTTTTTCACTATAATTGTTTGTTTTTCCCTATAGAGATAATAGAGTATAAAATGCCATAAACCTTGATAGATATCAGTATTTAATGATAATAAATATCATTTGATATGCCACACTAAAGCCAACATTTAATGTTCATTTAAGTTATGATCAGCAAGTTGCATTCCTATAAGTAAGGAAAACAAAGATCAAGAAACCATACTGTTTCGGGGCGCCTGGGTGGTCTAGTCGGTTAAGCGTCCGACTTTCGCTTAGGTCATGATCTCGCGGTTCGTGGGTTCGAGCCCCGCGTCGGGCTCTGTGCTGACTGCCAGCTCGGAGCCTGGAGCCTGCTTCAGATTCTGTGTCTCCCTCTCTCTCTGACTGTCCCCTGCTCACACTCTTTCTCTCTCTCTCTCTCTCAGNTTGGATGACTGCCTGTCTTCAGAGCAGTTTATCTGATGCGTCAGATGGAATTGTGATTTGATAAATGTTACTTAACATGACAGTACTTTATCTAAATGAATTTAAATCCAGCTCTGCAATTTACTCATTGGTGATCTTAGGAACGCTATTCAATGTCTCTTTGCCTCAGTTCTATAAGAATACTTAACTCAGTGTCATGTGAGTATGAAACGCAATCATCTGTAGAGAACTCTTAGCATACTTGGCACATAGTAACTATTATGTTATTAATTTAAATATTATTAACATTATCACCATATTCAGTCAATAACTGAATTAGAATAATTTCATTAAAATAACGTTCATAAATCTGGAATTGCTATTTTTACTTTTTGTCTTGAAATAATTAGAAACTCATAGAAAGTTGCCAAAGAATATACTGGAAAGTCTTATACACACTTTATCCAGTTTCCTCACAGTACAATACATTATCTACACCAGGAAATTGACGTTGACACATCCAGAGTTTACTCAGGTTTTTTAAGAGGTTTGTTTTTTTTTAAGTTATTTATTTATTCTGAGACAGAGAGAGCATACAAGAGGGGGAAAGGCAGAGAAAGAGGGGAGAGAGAATCCCAAGGAGGCTCCTCACTGTTAGCACAGGGCTCGATGTAAGTCTTGAACTATGAGATCATGACAAAACCAAGAGTCTGTTGCTTAACTGACTGAGCCATCCAGGTGTCCCCAGAGTTTACTCAGTTTTCATCAGTTATGTATATATTCTGGTTCCAAGAAAAACTAGAAATCAGATGCATCTGTGTAGTTTCTCCTACATGTAGATGTTAGAATCTCTGAGTAGGGCTCAAAAAATACCATTTTTCTGTCTAGACTGATTTCTGAACAAATTAGGAAAAAAACCCAAATGTAGCTAACAGCTCCCCAAATATCACCTTTATTACTCATGGACACAAAGTTGGAGAATAATTTATTTTCAACATGTTCCATTTCCAGAATGTTGTAATATTCAGTTATTTACCCAGATGCTGTTACAAGAGTGTGTTCAGTTTGTGAAAATCGATCAAGCAATTTACCTATAAGTTGTATTTCAAAGTTTACTTCTAAGTTTTCTATCTTAGATTTCATAAAAATAAGTTGAAGAAGAACAAGAATGTGGAGAAAAGACTTTTTGTGTTGATGTGTGTGGGAGGAAGCTTTAAAGAATGAGGATATAGCTCTAGGAGACTAGGGAGGAGTTTGCAGTGCGGAATGTGGCCTTTAGAGCCTAATGTCATACTAGCTATGAGTGTTCACTAACACCAATGTATAAAGCTTCCTTTGCCATGGGATGATCCTTATGTTTTGCTCTTAGTCATGGAGTGACTCTTGCTGAATTGATAGCTAACTGCTCTTCAGAGGTTTTAGATAATAGGGATGTTTTCACTGAAAATAGCACAAACACAAAATTTTGACCCATTTTTCCCCTTTTCCCTTTAGCAGGGTTTTTAAAGACGTTTGATCTCTCTGAGAGTATGATATAGTCTTCAGGCTTTGAGTTATAAGTTAGCTGTCTCTGCAGCAGTTCAGCCTACTGACCTCAAGCTTAAAAAGTTGGGCATTCTGAAAAGTTACAAAATTGAAAAATGAACAAAAAAGAAAGGTTCAGGGCAAAAATAAAACTAGTAACATCATCACCTACTATATTCAATGTAGACAGTGTATATTTTTCAACACATTCTACAAAGCTCTTTTTTCCACAGTAAAAAACTAAGCCTTGTGAAAAAGTAAGGACATGAAGAATAATCCACAAAATAATCCACACTATGTTTAACACTATGCATAGATGTATTATATGAAAAATAGATACTTAAGGCTTTTTAAAAAAATGTTGAAAAAGCCTGTTTACCTGAATAATTATTGACCTGACATCATGTCTTGCCCTGAATTTCTTCCTTTTATAATTCTCTTCCCAAATTCCCTCTCCTCCTGGTAAAGAAATAAGCCCATGGCAATATTTAAACTCTACCTTTAAAACACAAGACCTAGATCATTAAATATACATATGACTCTGTGTAAATGTGTGGCATTAACTGCTATGCCTCTCTTCTTCTGATTGATTGTGTCATGGTTATCATTCTAGTTTATCACACAGTATTTCCATCAATAACTATATGCTTACAGAATTATTTCTTTCATGATAAGTTTCTCTTGCCCTCTATGGACACAGCTAGAGCTCTGCCTGACTACACATTCACAAGTTTCAATGTCCAGAATAGTTTTGGGCTTGTTTTGGGGACTTATGATTTTCTAATTTAGACATTTTATAGTTTTATCAGAAATCTCTTTGTTGTTGTATTAATTGCTGTTTTCAAGTAATCTTCTTTGACATATTTCCAGCTTATCCTGAAATCTTTTACATTTTATTTCCCTATGTAGAAATCTTAGCCTTTCTTCAGAGCAGAGTAAATGACAATTTATTCATGATGTTTTTCGAGATGAGTCAGAAAAAATTCACTTTTTAATACCGGTTCCCATGTTAAAATTTGAGCAGTGATTATCACTAAGTCAGGAGTCAATAAATAAGGCCTAGCATCATCACCACCATCAACGTTAATACTGATAACACCTACTGTATTTTGCTTTGTATACTTGTGACTCTGCTACTGGACTCATGTCTTTTAAGAAAGTAAGTTTCCTGTGGCCAAGATCAAAGAGGTTGCTGCCTGTGTTCTCCTCTAGGATTTTGATGGTTTCCTCTCTTACATTTAGGTCTTCCATCCATTTTGAATTTATTTTTGTGTATAGTATAAGAAAGGGGTCCAGTTTCATCCTTCTTCATGTCACTGTCCAGTTTTCCCAACATCTTTTGCTAAAGAGAATTTTTCCCATTGGATACTCTTCCTGCTCTGTCAAAGGTCAGCTGACCATATACTTGTGAGTCTGTTTCTGAGTTCTCTATTTGTTCCATTGAGCTATGTGCCTGTTTTTGTGCCAATAACATGCTGTCTTGATTACAGCTTTGTAAGGCAGCTTGAAGTCTCGAATTGTGATGTCTCCCACTTTGCTTTTCTTTTGTAACATTACTTTGCTTATTCAGAGGCAAGGGAAACAAAAGCAAAAATGAACTATTGGAACCTCATCAAAGTACCTTTATCAGGATAAAAAATTTCTCCACAAAGGAAATAATCAACAAAACTGAAAGACAACTAAAGGAATGGGAGAAGATATTTGTAAATGATATATAGAATGAAGGGCCAATATCCAAAATCTATAAAAATAATTTATCAAACTCAACATCCAAAAAGCAAATAATCCAATGAAGAAATGGGAAGAAGACATGAATAGACACTTTTCCAAAAAAGACATCCAGATGGCTAACAGACACATGAAAAGATGCACAACATCACTCATCATCAGGGAAATATGAATCAAAGCTACAATGAGATACTACCTTACATCTGTCAGAATGGCTTAAATTAACAACTCAGGAAACAACAGATGTTGGTGAGGATGTGGAGGAAAGGGAACATTTTTGCAAGGTTGGTGGGAGTGCAGACTGCTGCAACCACTCTGGAAAACAGTATGGAGGTTTCTCAAAAATTTAAAAATAGTACTACCTTATGATCCAGCAATTATACTACTCAGTATTTATTCAAAGGATACAAAAATGATTATTTGAAGGGACACATGCACGACAATGTTTATAGCAGCACTATCAACAATAGCCAAATTATGGAAAGACCCCAAACATCCATTGACTAATGAATGCATAAAGAAGGTGTGGTATACATATACAATGGAATATTACTTGGCGATCAAAAAGAATGAAATCTTACCACTTGCAACAATGTGGATGGAACTAGAGTGTATTATGCTTAGCAAAATAAGTCAGTCAGAGAAAGAGAAATATCATATGATTTCACTCATATGTGGAACTTAAGAAATAAAACAGATGAACATAAGGGAAAGGAAGCCAAATAAGATAAAAACAGAGAGGGAGACAAACCATAAGAGACTCTTAAATTCAGGAAACAAACTGTGGGTTGCTGGAGGGAAAGTGGATAGGTGATGATCTAATTGGGTAATGGATATTAAGGAGGGCACTTGTGATGAGCATTGAGTGTTACATGTAAGTGATGAATCACTAAATTCTACTCTGGAAACCAACAGTACACTATATACTAACTAACTTGAATTTAAATTTTAAAAGAAGTAAAATTCCAATTCATTTAGGTGTTTTCCAGTGGGCTTGTACATAACTATAACTTTAAAAATTAAATGGCTGCAGTTAATTCACCACATTAGATGTTTGTTACCAAAGCAAATTGTTGCAATAATTGGATATATGTGATTTTTCTAGGAAAAAAAAAAACAACACAAGAAAATTGCACAGCAGAATGATGGATGGGGGTGGCATAATGGCTTTACTACCATGCCAAAGGGTGGACCTGAGTAATAACTGAATAATTGTGAAATTCTGGTCTTCAAGTACAAAGTCACAAAGTGAAAATAAAGCAAAAAATCTAAGTGGGTGGATAACTGAAAAATAACTAACTTTACTTGAACAATTTTACTAGGCTTAGACCTGATAGAAGTAAGAAAGTCTGTAGTAATAGTATTGATGATGAAAATGACTCGCTATATAATTAAATGTTATTTGTATTTTGGATAATTGAATTTAGATTCCTAAATAATTCAAGTAGAGTAGATTACAGCAGTGAAGCAAAAATGAGATTCCAGTGTAATTCGCATTAATACTTTGCAGCTATAATACACAAGTGGTTCTGTGGTTCCATTACTCGACTGCACCATGGCTAAGCTGCCATATTTGATAACACATAATTGTAAATAAACAATTTAAAATGCAATGCACAAATATGAAAATGTCTTAATAAAATGAACTATAGTTCTAGTAGCATTAGGTGAAATAGATTACTTTATAGCATATGAAAATAGTGAATTAAGATTTCCAGATGCTGTATTTTGGCCATTTTAAGAGGTAAGTAAAAATTTAACCTAACTAATCATTATTGCTAATATTAAGTTTATGTGAATCAACAACCCCAAAATTTTGTATCTGGTTATAGATATAAATGTATATTACCTTTAGCAAATTAATATCTTAAAAATATCTGAATCATAGTATTTAAAATTAAAGTTAATTGTTTCATTAGAAATTATTTTGTAAGAATAAGTCTCTTGCATTGAGTTTTAATCATTTGTACCTGATTCTTTTTTAATACTCTATTTGAAAATGAGCTAGAATTAATTTTTTAATTCAAATCACATATCTAATTAACACATCTTTAAACATGTAGCCAAAATAGAAAATAACCTTCATTCTTGTGTTTACAAGGGGTCCTGGTTTCTATTTTACCTAAGTTTTGCTTTAGCACTGTGTAATTTAGTCCATATTTCAAAGGTTATTAGCTTGCTTGATGCCAAAAGGTCATCCATATTAGCACTAATTGGCTTTTATAAATATTGCTCATTATGCAAATGTATTATTTACAAGCACCATTAGGCCAAAGTGGATTTGAGAACTTGGATAATAGGTTCTCTGAATTCATTATGAGGTAAAATATTTGACAATAGATAAATTAGGAGTTCATCTTTAATATTAGAATATCATTTAGAATATGAAAAATTTGGAATGTTTTCTGGCTCATAAGCACTAAAACAGGACAAAAATAGATTAAAATAGATTGCATATAAATATCTGAATTCAGGAGATTCATCCTTAACCATCTAAGCTGGAAGTATTTGTTAATGCCTCTAACTGATCTATCATGCTGCCTTATTAATTTTGTAAGAACTAACACCAAAATATTTGGTTCTGCATTCACAGAGTACTAGAGGCAAGAGTGTTTTCAATTTTAGACACATATAAATCTCACTTTCCTTCTTACAGACTGAGAAAGCAGTTTCTACCTAGTTTAGGTTATTTGAAAAGTTGCTCTGATGTATTCGTGATGGCTCTAGTTAATAATAGTTTATTGAATACTGGAAATTTCATGTGCCGTTAAACACACACACACACACACACACACAAGTTAACTATGTAAGGAAATCAGGAAATATGTAAATCAGTTTTTAGTCATCATTTTATCATGTATAGATATATTAAGTCATCATGTTGTCTATCTTAAATATATATAATTTATATAAAAACAAATGAAATCAACACAATAAAAAGAGTTATGCAAGAGAGCGCAGGCCTACGCNTCCTTGATTATTTGTTTTAACTAACATTATTTTTGGACACTAGTACTGGCAATGGGAATAGAAAAACGGTTAAAATACAGTCCTTGCCTTGCTGAAGTTTAAATTCCAGCAAGAAAGGCACAAATGAACTTTATCCTAAGTAATAAGCAAAGGAATCTGTATCAAGTGGTCTGGGAGCAAGACATATGTGGCTAATGCTCTTCCTCGAGTTGGGGAGTTCGGGAAAGTGCTGTTTTTGCTTAGTTCAATACTCACAATTTAATTTCTTATGCAAAATGACAATATTCTGACTTATATTTCAGGGAGTTTCAGATATCAGTTTATATTTACATTTGATGTATCTAAGCATACTTCCTGCAGCAGTCTACTTCCTTCCTTCCAAATCACTGCTTCTGGAGACTCCTGTTCTCCAGCTCTCATAGCTCCATGAGAACTGTGCAGGACATCTTTAAGACTAACTATATACAACTTTTTAAAAACTGCTCATTTTGAAAATATAGCAATCTGAATTTTTTCCTGAGGGTGTTTGTTTTTATTTACTTTTTATTTCTTTGTTGATTTATTTGTTTACTAAATTGCTTGGACTAAACTTAAAGAATTTGTCTCTCCCATGGTATGTGGCCACTAATGTTTCTGCTCAATATTTTTGCATAATCTTCTATTTTAATCATTTTTGTTTGGCTACTTAGGGGTTCCCCTGTCTCTATATAACTTAGTGATCACCTACAGATGAGCTTATGTTGTCTTCAAACATCTCAAACCAGGAAGGCAAGGCTTCTACCCTTTACCAGTAAATCTTAGTGTGGGTTAAGAGCACATTTCAAAATGTGGGCATTTTTAGAATCTACCTTGGCTTCTAGGTTTTGCTAAACTGTCCTGTTTCCTTTGCATACATGGTCAGCTTCCTGAAAGTCAGGCATGCATGGAAAGATTGGGCCCTTTTCAGTTCCCTTGGAATACATGAGGGATTATCAAGCCCCTCAATGGCTCTCTCATATCTTCTAAGTGTCTGACCTTCCCTGTTTGCTTCTCACTGAGATCACTCACTGAAAACTGCTAGATTTTTCATCTTCTACACCAGATCAAGTAAGACCTCTCCTTCAACAAAGGTGATGGTTTTCACAGCCTGCTCTACCTTGGAGAGCCATTTTTGTTTTTGTTTTTAAAAGCAAGGAAGAATACTGTATTTAGTGTATTCCCAACTTTTGCTTTTTATGACCAGGATATTCACCAAAAGCATCAAAGAGAAGATTGACATTGGGGTAGGTGTGAAAAAAATTCCTGACCAAATATGATTTTACAGAAACACTATAGATAGAATACTCATTGAGTTAAGGAAATATTCAGGTGCACGGGGACAGACTTTTGAATTATGGTAGTTGCAATGCAAATAAAGAGTGTCTACATGATGTGATCCGAAAATATTAAAAATGGGTGGTGAATATTATTTTGGAATTAGAATAGAAAAAGGGTAAAACAATAAGTCAAAAGAATTTCAAGAAAAGCTTTGTTTCAGAGGAAGACAATGCATTATCCTTTAGGCATGCTAAATTTGAGATGCCAGTAGAAAGTGTCTTCAGAAAAATGAGATACTGGTACTCAGGAAAAAGTAAGAACTGGAGATAAGATTTGGAAATTATTCCTGTAGGCATGATAATTTAATCTATGGGAAGGAATGAGTTTTCTAAGATTGTAAATATAAGTGTATATATATGTATGTGTATATATATGTATACATACATATTAAATATATGTGTATATATACACACATATTATATAATCTGGTTTTATAATATACATATATTCTTTCTAATTTCTCTTTAAAATTCTTCCAAATTAGAGATTGTATGAAAGGAATAACAGCCAGAGGGATGACAAACCACTCAGCAAGTTCCAAATGACAGAGAAAGAGGGAAGAAGAAAGGGAGGGAAGTGTGGGAGGCATGAGGGGGGAAAGGGAGAGAGAGAGGGACAGAAATTTTACGTTTAGGACAAACTGAAGAAACTTCTCCCTGAAGGCAGGAGAGGGGGAAGAGTTCTCATCAAAGGAGACAGAAAAAGAATCAGACAAAAGAATTATCAACGAGGTAGAAAATGGACTAATAAAGTCTTCTGAGAACTAAATATAAATGAAACTTCCAAAGAGAAAGCCCAATTGTGCCAAATGCCTCAGAGAAATGGCAAGCGGGATGATTGAGAACAGGATTTTGGTTATTAGGTTTTCATTGGAGATCTTGCCTATATAACTTTCAGGGTACCTAAATTTATGGTAGATAACAATTTTAAGTAAGATATTTCTACAGAAAGAGGATGGTATTCCTAATTAGATTCATGCAAAGCTTTATAAGTGTTTTGATTCTTTCGATAATGAGAAGAGTTCAAAATCTTTTCTAATTCTTCTATTCAGTAAACAGTAAGAATACCAAAATTATACAATAATTGTATCAATAACTATTATTCTATAGTTTATATTCTTTTTTATTGATTTATATACTATTGTACTTTATTATTTTATTTTATTATTTGAAAGAGAGAGAAAGAGCAGGAGAGAGCATGCATGAGTGGGTAAAGGGAGAAGAAAAGAGAGAATCTCAAGCAGACTCCAAGCTCAGCATGGAACCTGACATAGGGCTTGACCCTACCACCCTGGGATCACAACTTGAGGAGAAATCAAGAGTCAGAAGACACTCAACTGATTCAGTCACCCAGGTGCCCTATATACATTATTCTAAAGAGACTTTTGAAATACATGAAAGATTGAAGCTAAGGCTTTTGTGCATTGCATTATTTAATTATAACATTGCTATGAATTAGAGATTGTAAAAGAAGATTTAAGAGTCAGAGAGATGATGAACCACTTGCCAAGGTCATACAGCCAATGACTGAAAGAACAGGGATTCAAACACATTTGTTAGAGCCAGTACTCACCCTCCTCAGCCATATACACAGGAGCAAAGGATATATACTTCTCTGTGCCCATACAAACTTCCTGCTGTATGGATATAAGCACGATTTTTCCATTCCTACTCTGAATGCTATAATCCATACTCTTCCTACATCTTACCTGTACCTTTCTCCTCTACTGATTTCTGTTTCTCCACCTCTAATTGCTTTCTTCTGTGCTATTGCAGTTATTTTTAAACTTTTTCTCTAGTATTACATTCCATTTATCCTTCTATCAGTATTTTTATCAACCTGTCTTACTCTTTGTCCTGGTTTTTATCTCCACACAATATTCATACTAGATTATAAACAATATAACAGAGAAAACTATATGTTGTTCAACTTGATTTCCCTATCCCTCCCAAGTTAAAATAGAAACTCCTTGTAGTATTCTTTGGATTTGCTGATGTTTGTGAATGGCATGTATACTTCATTACGTACCTCAGTATCCAGCGCCTTTTTCCGTTCAGATATTCAATATATATGTACTGAATATATGAATGAACGTATGGAGAAAAAGAAATTCCTAATTGGTCTAAGGGCGAATTGGTCATCAGATATATAGTGTTGCTTATCTGTACCCATGTATTATAAAACAACAAGATAGAGGAACAATATACCATTTTTGGTATAGGGATGATTATCACTTAACTAACCTTTGCAATTACTAGATGCCTACAGATGTTTTGAGATGCATAGTGTATGTGTGTGTGCATGGTGAGGGTGGGGTGGTGGAGAATGGTGGTAAAGAGAACAGAATACTGTAGCTTTAAATTCATACCAAGCATACATGTAGTCCTTATAACTGAAATTTGTAACATAGCCACAAAAAGGGATCACTTACATCAATTTAAAGAAAGATCAGTCATTAAATTATTTTTAACGATTATTATTGATAAACACAGCTTTTGATTATCTGGATTTTTACCACTTAATCAGTTGTATTGAAGATTTGCACAAGGTCCCGCATAATCAACTAAATTTATTGCATCTTTACATAATCACAACTAACTGTAAATAGAAATTATACTCAAAACTCCATAATATTCCAAATAGCATATAGAGATCATTCTTCTCTCTCTACAGCTAAACAATGGATAAAGTTGTCAATCACAAATTAGGAATAAGAGAATAACAAACTATTGGTTGTGTTCTGATACCAGGACCATAATCACCTACAGAATACTTTTGCTTGGCTGAGTGCTAATGAAATTGCTCAAATCAGCAGGTGCTTCCTTTCTGTGCCAAGAAATCTCTCATTGAAATCCAGTAAAGAATTAAAGCTTTCTAACGGTTGGGGGTGGGGTGGGGGAAGCATAATACAAAGCACCTGTATAAAGATCTAGTTTCATTTCCAGGTTTGAGGACGGTGGCTGAGGATGGATGGATAAAGACAATAGGAGGCTGGAAATATTGAGCAGGTCTGCATAGCTTGGTCCATTTTTCTACTTAACATATGCACAACGTTCGTGAAAGTAAAAATTGAAATATGAAGCAACTTCAAGATTATATTAGGATGTTAGCAACATTAATTCCAAATCTATTTGGTTGTCTGATAAATATACCATCTTTAATCTTTCAAATTATTATTTTCTTAGTTCTAAAAATTCTTGAAGATCAGTGACAATGGACACTTCAACTGTATCTGTAATTGCCATTTCATTAATTGTTTTTTTTTTTAAGAAGCATAGGGGAACCTGGGTGGCTCAGTCAGTTGAGTGTCTGACTTAGGCTCAGGTCATGATCTCATGGTTGGTGAGTTTGAGCCCCACATTGGGCTCACTGCTGTCAGCAGAGTCCGCTCTGAATCCTCTGTCTCCCTCTCTCTCTCTGCCCTTCTCCTGCTCACTCTGTCTCTCAAAAAATGAATAAATATATTTTAAAAATAAATAAATAAATAAAATAAAAAGAAGCATAAATGACAACATATTATCAATTTTCAATTGCGGTTATTGACTATGAAGATTTCTGCTATATAATTTTTTGGACTTACTTTAAAACAGAAAAAAGTTATGTCTTGCTAAGCAGAACTATTTAAATGTTTTCAAGTGTTTTCTTAAAGAATGTGTAGAATTAATTTATCATTTTGATATAATAATGATATTAAGAATATTGCAAATTACTTTGATAATTTGAGGTAGCAGGTATACTTTTTGTCTTCAGCCTCTCAGTAGGAGGATTCTCTGTACACCAAAATTGCAATATCTCAAGCAAGAAACAAGACCAAAGCACGTTGAAGGCTCTGGCTTCCTTTTTTCTTCTCCTTTCTTCATTCGCTATAACTAAGTTTGCTTAGTAGCATACAATTATTTAAAGCAACTATCCCTAAACATTGAAGGTTTAATACACATATTACTTTCAATTAATTGAAAAGATATCTTGTTTTAGTAAGTATCTTAAAAGAATATGCATGATATCAGGCATATATATTTTTATAATTTCCCTTGTTTATCTTTCTCCACACTATTTTACAGTATTTAATGAAAAGTTTCATATTTTCTTATTTAAATTAAACATAAATATATTAATAAGTGAATCTTATTTTATTTTGTGTGTATGTGTCTATTGCAGAACTATATAAATATTCTAAATTAGGTGGGTTTTTTTTTTTACAAATAGTTTATTGTTAAGTTGGTTTCCATATAACACCCAGTGCTCATCCCCACAAGTGCCCTCCTCCATGCCAATCTCCCCCCTCACCCCCACACCCATCAGTCCTCAGTTTCTTTCTCAGCATTCAAGAGTCTCTCATGGTTTGCGTCTCTCCCTCTCCCCCACTATTTCCCCCTCTTCTCCCCCATGGTCCTCCGTTAAGTTCCTCCTAATCCTCCTATACGTGCAAACATATGATATTTGTCCTTCTCTGCCTGACTTATTTCCCTCAGCATAACACCCTCAAGGATGCTGGCAAGGATGTGGAGAAACAGGCACCCTACTAAATTATGTTTTTTAAAAATACATATGAATTATAACTGACTTTCATATCATTTTACTACATTAACCTCAGTAAATAAGTGGCATAAGAAAAAAAGAAAAAACAAAGAAAAAAAGAGAGAGTAACTTTCTGATTCCAAGAACTATTAGCTTTTATTCACTTATGCTGTTTGTATGTTTTAATGATAATGAGTCAAATATAGAAGCTGGACTTTTTCAGGGCTTTCATTAATCAGATAATTACTTGAATGATATGGTAGCACACAATTCAATTTCCGATATATAGGTCAATATTAAATGACTAATACCAATATTATCAATATTGCAAGAATTTAATCTGAATATTATTTTCCATATAGTCCTCTGATACATCTTATTTTTCCGTTTGTTCAATGAATTATTTCAAAGTTAATCCACATTTCATCTATTATGTTACCGTGCTATTCTTCTGAATATGGATTAAAATTACATCGAATGAACAAAAATAGAGATTTAAGGGCAAATATTCTTTTAGAAAGATGGGTCAGAGAAGTAATGTGTACTGTGCTGAATTCCAATGAATGCTTTTATCCACATGGTACTCCTTTGTTCTTAGAACAGTATTTCATGAAACATGTGATCCTAGCACTGTGATGTTGCATTTATAAAGGCAGGAGCACCACTAGATGCAAAAACAAACACATGGGTTTATTTGTGTGTGTGTGAAAACAAGCAATCCTATAAGAAAACTCTTGCACCTAATTTTAATCACTTATATATGATCACTTTGTGAATGGATACCATCCATAGATTTGGATGGATGATTATCCTTTCCTCAATTGACAAATGATAAATCTAGTGTACAAGTGTTAGAAACATTCCAAAGCCGTATCGCTAAAAGAGGAAAAGTTGGGTTGGGTTCTATTTTTACAACTGGGGCTTTTCCCTTCTTACACTATCACTTAACCAGAGAGGGAGAGTTTGTTTAAAACAATATTCCCTAAGGCACTCACTACAATTAGAGTATTCTGTTGGCAATGAAGCAATTAATCCATTATTTACATAATCAATCACATCTTCGCACTTGACTCTTAAAATAACCCTGCCTTAGGGTAAGAAACTGACTCATCAATGCTGTAATGTCTTTTTCTTCAACCTGCTGATAAAATGTGGGATCAGTAATTAAACTTAGGGGGCTGTTGCCCAGACACATGCTTTTGCCTTTATATCAGAGTTGCTCACAGAAGTTCACCATGTGACCATGTGTGCCCTCACTGAAACCATTTACCAATACTGATGGAAATCTAGAGTTGGTATTATTGACTCCATCTCATAGATGTGACATCTGAAGCACCAAGAGGGTCAATGATAGATGTTAATGGCAGGGCCAGAGTTAGAATTTACTTTTCAGATTCAAAAGTATAACAGCATCTTTCAAACAATATCTTTCAAATATCTATCATAACAATATCTTTCAAAAGCATAACAATCTCATGTTCTGTAAAATAATGACTTTTTGTTTGTGTTATTATATTTTCCTCTGATGACAATAGCAAAATTTTTAGGTAGATTATCTATCATTTCCTGAACATGTATTGATTGCTCAGAGTGACTCTATAAGGCTAAAATCATTCTTCACATTTGGTTGATAAAAAATTAAGATAATGTGCACTGCTTAACTTGGCTGTGCTTTTTTTTTTAATCCCAAATCTCTCTGATTTACCATATGAAATATTTTCTTCACATTAATGCTTATGAGTGTGAGCCAACTACTTATTCAGTGTGAAGCAGAAGCCCCAAACTGAAACATGCAATTCTCATTTCAGAGGGGAAAGAGCAAGTTGGTTTGTGAAACATGACTTTTAAAGCTTCTGCTCAGACTTGAATCATGTCATGTAATATCTGCTCATATTCCACTGGCCCAAGAAAGTCACCTGGTCACACCCAATTTAAAATGGGTGGAGGTTTCTACTTCTCCCACAGATGTCACTGGGAATGCAAAACTCTTACAGTAGGGGAATAAGAGGTAAATATATCTATACATAGTGTTTCACTCAAGGGGCGCCTGGGTAGCTCAGTTATTTTGGCGTCCAACTCATGATTTCAGCTCAGGTCATGATCCCAGGGTCATGGGATTGAGCCATGCAATGGGCTCTTCATTGAGCGTGGAACCTGCTTAAGGTTCTCTGTCTCTCTCCCTCTCCCCCTTTCCCCAACTTGTACTCTCTCCCTCTCTCTCTCTCAAATAAATAAAAAACAACAATGGCATAGTGTTTCAGTTAAATGAATAAAAAACAGAATTGGGCTTTAGATCTAGGTCTACAGACTTCACAATCATATTGCCTTTCAACGATAGCTTATTTTATAGAACAAAATAAGATTATAAAATGCGTGTTATTCGTTCTTGACTCATACTTTTTAGGATGAAATGGATAGAGTTGGAATTTCAATTATCACAGGGGACATACCCATGTTTAGTTATAAATTCCAATGTTGATTTTCTTTAATGAATCATTTCCTTTTTCCGTTTTGGCAGAAATTGTATTTGCATATTTCATATGACATTAATAAAGATGTTTAGAAAACAATAAGTGGTTCATATGACAGTTCTTTTCACAGTTTGTTAATTTAACAAAGTTTCTATTTTTGTTAAAATCTCCAACTATGCCCAAGAACATTACAAATAATTAAATCAAGTTCCTTTTTTTTTTCTGGATTGTGACTGTCAAAAAGCTTAATGCCAGATTTATATGGGATGCAAAAACACAAAGCTTGAAAGGACTAACCACCCATTTGAAGAAGCCAATCTCTTGCTGTAGCACTGATTGACTAAGTGTATAGGAAGCATGAGGTCAGAAATTGGATATAATAAAAGTCAATACAATAACCTCTTTCATGTGTCAAGAACACATCACAACATTCTGAAGGAAAAGTTTGTCTGTAACTTTCCTGCCTTTCCTGTGTATCTGCCTGCAGCCATCTGGTATAATTAGGACTAATTAGTACTCTTTGTCCACTGTGTTACCTCCTCTGTCAGTCTTGGCACACCACAATTTATGTGCATTTTCAAGATGATCTGGATGTTGCCAGGCAAGGTCAGTTAGCTAGATGCAAAGATGGGAGAAAAATAGCATTCAATATAGTGAATTCTCTATTGAATTGGAAGCTGAAACTTTGCTTTCTCTCTTCCTTTTTGAGGGCAGAGAGATATTCCAATTTAGTGGTTAAGAACATGTCCTCTCAATCCAGACTTCTCTGAGTTTGAATTCTAGTTATGATATTTTCTAGCTGTGTGATTTTGTCCAAATTACTCTGTGTCCCAGAACTATATTTATAAAATAGGGATAATAGGTTTGTTAAGAGGACTAAATGAGCTTATATCTATCTGTAATAGTTTAGAATTTTTTCTATGGAGTTAGTATTTAAATAATAACTATTATAGCAATAACTGGAAAGGATTTGTACCAAAAGACAGTATATTAACCATATTAGTTACCTAATGCTGAATTTAAAATCATTCTAGGAACGCCTGGGTAGCTCAGTTGGTTAAGCCTCCAACTGTTGATTTTGGCTCAGGTCATGATCTCACTGTTTATGAGTTCAAGCCTCAAATCGTGCTCTGTGCTGACAGTGTGCAGCCTGCTTGGATTTGTCTCCCTCTCTCTCTGCCCCTTCCCCACTTGCTCTCTCTCTCAAAATAAATAAAAATAAACTAAAAAAATCATTCTATAATTTGGGGTGCCTCCATGGCTCAGTTGGTTAAGCAGCTGACTCCTGATTTTAGCTCAGGTAATGATCTCATGGTTACTGAGAATGAGCCCCACATTGGACTCTAATCCACTGACAGCATGGAGCCTGCTTGAGATTCTCTTTCTCCTCTCTCTCTGCCCATCCACTGCTGTCTCTTCCTCTCTCAAAATAAATATTTTTTAAATGTTTTTAAACATTTATTTATTTTAGAGAGACAGAGACAGAGTGTGACCAGGGGAGGGGCACAGAGACAGAGGGAGACACAGAATCTGAAGCAGGCTCCAGGCTCTGAGCTGTCAGCACAGAACCAAATGTGGGGCTCGAACTCACAAACTGCGAGATCATGACCTGAGCCAAAGCTGGACGCTTAACTGACTGAGCTACCCAGGTGCCCCTCAAAATAAATAAATATTTTAAAAATCATTCTATAATTTAATGATAATAGAATAATTGTTTTTCATGGTTCCTGTGGAACCTGAGAATGGCTCAGTGGAGAGATTCTGGCTTGGAATCTCTTGTTATTCTAATGCCATCCAATGTCATGATGCTTTGGTCATGTCAAGGCTGGAATGGAGCTGGAGGATACATTTCCAATGTGGCCTATACATATGGCTAGGAGCTTCAGTTTCTCTCTCTACAGGTCTCTTGAGTATCCTCACAGCAACATGGCTGGCTTTCCCCAGAGGGAGAGATCTAAAAGACCAAGGTGGACATTGCAATGCCTTTTATGACCTAGTAGTAGAATCCATATGCTGTCACATTCATTGTATTCTATTAGTCACTCAGTCAAGCTCTATGTCAAGGTGAGAAGCTCTATCCAAAGGCAGTAATACCACAAGGTCAGGGTCACCAGGGGTGTTTTAGGGGCTAACAACCCCAACTACCTTCATAAGGGGGTGAGGCATTAAATGGAAAAGAAAGCCAATTAATTTTCAGTGTGTAATAAAATTGCGTTTGGAAAAGAACTAGTATGCTCATGTTAGTGTGATCACTGCATTTTTTTCCATAGCATTTCTAAAGGTGAACTCTAATAATAATGAACTTGCAGTCTGTTGATTATGCATTTAGAATAAGGAAAATTAGATGGAAGATTAGAATATCTAGCTGCACCAGGCAATAATAGCCTGATACATTCAATGTTGCATTTGGGGTTATAACTGCCCCAGAATTAAATCTGTGAGTCAAAGCACTGCAGGCATTCTCAGGCTTTTCCTGGATGGGATTTGTCAGTATTTGCTTCTGTTACTCCTCAAAAATCTCTTTTCAGTCATGACTAGCCTTATGTAAATAGCATGTCTTCTCTTCATTCGACCTTCTTGGGGGGAGATATTCTATCCTATTAGGCCAGTTGCATACCTTTACTAGACCAATTGCTGATTGATCTTATACTTTAATATGCAGAGGCTAATCCCATCAAAGATGACAAGAGATGTCTCAGTGTTTCCTCCATATGCTATATACACACTCCTATGCTCTATTCCATTATTCTTGGCTTCACAGTATTTGTACTTCAGGGCTGTGTTAGTCTTTCAGAAAGGTCTACTTTTTCCCAGATTTAGCCTTTACTTTCTGTGATGGGAAACTATGGATAGTCTATCATGTTTGCCTCTCTCCCCCCTCACTCCTTCCTCCTCAGGGAAGGAAGAATGAAAATCTCTCTCCCCTTTCTCTTGGAGTGAGCTGCCTGTGCAAAGTATCATCCTCTTTTCCTCCATGTTTGGAAGTTATGTCAGGAGCAGGGCCCTAAGAGGGAAAACTAGCTCTAGTCTGGACTAGTACTGCAGGTTTTCTGGGGTAAATTAGCCTAATCCTGGTTTTTTTATTTGTATTTTTTTGTAATTTGGAAACTCAGTTATCTTCAAATAAAAGCCACAGTCTTTATCAGTAATAAAGATGATATTATATCCCTTTCTGCCTTACCTCTTGGCTTATTTCAGTATTGCATTATTATTAGAAAGGTATTAATTATTACCTTGATAAATAAAATTCCCTGTAGTGTTCTCTTCTTTGTTATTTCTTCAGGATCTTTCTCCCTCATATACATGTGATAGGAAACAAGGGATTATAAAGCCAGGATGGCAACTGCATTCCAACAGTGGTTTTTCTCAACAAAATTTATCTGTGATAGATACCATGTGTTGCTTTGGCCCCATGAAATCCTTTCACATACAACTTGCATTTCTTTTTCTGTTATAGAATATTATTTATTAATGGATTTATTTATTATTTATACTTTACCTATGTTTAAAAAGGATTCTGTTGTTTAAATTTTATACTAGACAATAAATTCTAAATGGCTTATGAACACATTCTTTTCCTCTTACGTTACCCCATAATCCTACTTGTAACTTCAGAATCTTCCAAGTGGGCTTTATGGAACTGTGGTATATTACAAAGACAAAGAGACTGCTAGTCAGAGACTTTAATTCAGCCACAGCTTGTCACTCTGGATAACCCACTCCTATATAACTCAGTTTATTTATAATTCTATCTAGAGATCATCACTGTTGTGAGAATCAAATAAAATAATATATACAAAAGAAATGTAAAATGACCATGAAAAATTACCATAATTATAACTAAACCATTATAATCATAAAGCAGATCTCTAAGAGTTGTGATTTTAAGATATTGCCTCTCAAGTTTTGGTGATCATGGAGAGTGTTGCCATATATTCCATTTTAGGAGACGTTAACAGTAACTATTGAAAGAATTTTTAAACATGTATATATCATGGGAGAAAGACAACTTTAAATCTTATTTCAAATAGGATTTTCAGACTTTTGAGAGAATAACATAAAGTTGCCCTTGAGTAATAAGTATTTAGAAGGTATAAGGAGATTCTACGATTCTATGATTCAGCCTTGCGACTTGCTGATAGTAAAAAAAAAAAAAAAAAGTCACATGTGTAAGAAACTTATTTTTTTATATCAAAGAAACATTTATACAACACAGAACAAGGGGAACAAGAATACCAAGTATATTCACTGATGAGAGATATAGCTCATATTTTATGTTATTCAATTCCAAGTTGATTGCAGATTCTTGATTATGTACATTCTATTTGAATTATGTACACTACTTCTATTTGATTGGTCTTACACTGTTTTACTCATCTTCTCATTGCAATTTTTTCTCTAAATGTTTTAGCCTATCTCCATTTTCATAGAGAGGTAACAAACTTGTGGCCCAAGGTCAGAATCTGGCCCAGAGACATGTTTGATTTGGGCTGCAGAGTACTTTTTTAAGCTAATATTTAAAATCTGAAAATTTTACATAAAAATCCATATTACTAGATTCTAATGAAAAATTAAAAATGAGAAGGGCCTTAACACTGAGCTCTCATTTCTGCATGGCTGAAATTCCCTGGAGCCAATTTTTCTCCTTTGGATAAGGTCAAGTCTCTCTGATTCACCATAACCAGCCCCTCCTATACGCCCTGCTTCTATCATCTCCACCTTCGCTTCACCTGTGTATTATCTGTCTGACTCCTGAAGCATTTGCTCTTGGAACCTGATATTCATTCATTTGTAGTCTCCTTCATCTGTCTTTTAAGTATTTTTCTCTTTGACTTTTATTTATGATCCTTGAAATAGTTATTTTGAAGCGGTACTTCTAGTTTACATCTTAACTGATGAAGTTTTAACATAACTATTGTTATTCTTAAAATTTATCATTCTCACTATTGTTATCTTATGGGTAGACTGCATAAAGGACACATGCAATGAAAAAAAATATTCATCAGATCTGCAATGCTTGATAGGAAGAATTTATACACTAAGAAATTTGAAGGGCAAAGGTGTTTTGAGAAAACCAAATTGAGATCATGAGCAGAGTGCTTACTATCATGTCAGATAATTACAAATTTGTTTATCTTGTTCTCATGCCTTTTAATGTGGCTAGTCTGTTTTCTCCTTACCAAAGCTGTCTTACAAAGTGGCTGGCATTTAAAAAAAAAAAAAGACAAAATTTTATCATTGAAGTGAATTCAATAGATAACATCTGGACATGTTTTAAACAAATGATTTTAAAATTATGAGAGGACGTTTAGCAAGTTGTGCTCAATGTATTAAGTATCTTCTTTTTCAGATTTTCTTAGGTGGATTCCTCAGAGTTATTGAAATATTCCTGCTTTACAACTTCTTTGTTGAGTCTACATATCTGTTTGCTCACAAAAGAGGCTGTGAAACACCCTAGGAGTGATTTGGGTTTAAGCGAGATCCTGATAAATGGCACCAGTTTAGGTCATTGAGATAGATGGAACTCTTACCGATCACCCTAATTAGGCATAGAATGAGTATTCCAGTGACACCCCTCTCATTTGGGATCATTTTTGAATGAACTTGGAGGAATGACACTCTCCTAAAATGAGGAACACTGCTTCAGCATCTGGGAAGAAGCTGGCTGTCTTTCGGGAATATTACTAGTCCTGGTGTGCACAAAGAGAAGCTTCTTAACATATGCACTGCAACCTTGGATCCTTGTTTCTGTCTGAGTTTGGTTAAAATATAGAGATATGCTTATTTTTTAATTAGCTAGAATTTGGTTTGGGATTCCTAAATTTTAGTTGAGGATACATAATACTCTTTCATGTGTTTCACACATCTGGTGTAGAAATGCATTCTGCCTTACATTTCAGTCCCATATTCTATTTCCATATGAAAATTCTTTATAGTCTCATCAAGACTTCCTTCTTTATCTGCATTTTTATCTTCTGCTTCAGCTCACCATTTGTTTACCATGAGATTTTAAGGAAGCATGTTGCTTCTCTCAAAAATGGAACAATTGAACCCACCTCTGTTTATATTTTGAGAAAAGACAGAACTGACATGATATGCACAAAGGTTTTACTTATAGGGAAGAGGTAAAAGGGAGATACTGTAACTTGTCTTTTTATTATCCATTATTAATTTACAGGAAAAAACTCTGAGTTAAATGCTCAGTGCTCTCAATTACTAATGGAACACTATTAAAGCAGATTAATTCTGTAACAAAAATCTCTTGTATAAAAGAATATCTTGGGAATTGGTGATATGGTCCCAAACACATATGAGTGTCTTCAACATTTTTTGAGACTATTTCTCTAATAGAAATGTCCTAATCAAGATATTGATTAGGATAGAATATACGTGACATGAATTAAGTTATTTGGTTAAATAATTATGTATAACAACCTGAGGAGAAAGAATCATTTCATTTATTTTCAATAATAATCTATAAACTAGTGCCTGTTTTGTAAGTTTGGGGAAAGGACATTATTAAATGTTAAGAGGTCATCTCTATTAAATATTTGTCCACAAAAATCTGATCTGTTTGATAAAGTTATTGGCAGTATATCAGAATACTTTTGTAGAACTCTATTTGATCCCTCTGTTTACAGCCTATGTTTAACTGTTGTTTTATTCCTTCTCTATTACAAAACTTCAACTTTTATTTTATTTTAGATAAAATCTCAATTCAATGTAACTAGTTTAGAGATATATGTTCTCTGACTGAATCCAGCCTAGCCATCTTATAGATGTTTTATCTCTAGTACCAACTGTCAAATCTATTAACATCCCTTCAGATTTCCTGTTGCCAGAGTGTTATTCATTCTTGATCACATTGCTTTCATTTCATGGCCTCAGCTGCTCAGATGTGTGAAAATGAGTAAAAGAACCTCATTTAATAGGAGTCTGGGCACCCTGAATGTGCTCTCACAGATCATCACTTGCTACGGTTTGTGGACTTCAGCAGGAGGAAGCATACCTTGCGTTGCCCAACAGGAAGAAGCTTACTTTACTACCCTCCCAAGAGGAAGGAAGATTTTCTCCTTGCCCAGCAATAACCCAGCCAATGAGAACTGCCACCACCCTGGACTCTCACTTTTTTCCAATGGATTTTCAGTCCAAACAGTCTCCCCAGCTTCCTTCTTTTCTCTATAAAAGAATACTCCTCTCTTTTGTTCTCCATACTTGCCTAGGATTCACCATAGTTCACATGTTCTGAACTGCAATTCCTTGGTTATTCCCAAATAAACTCATTCTGCTGGTAAACAAAATGGCTACTTTATTTTTAAGGTTGACAGATATTTTCTATCTGATTCACTCATTTTTCCAGCAGCAGTAACAAGATTTTCCTTTTATCTCAAAGTGGAGAACTATTCATTCAAAGTTGTGTATCAGGAGATTTACATTATTTTTACATTAACGTGTTTTTTTCTTTTTAATGATATAGCAAATCTTATCACATAAAATTAAGACATAAGTATAAATAGATTAAACTTGAAAACAAATGTATATAACTTGATAAACTATAAAACTGCAGTTAATTATATTACTCAGATATAACCTTTGTTGATATATATATCACTATATCATATATATGTATCATGATACCTATATATTACATAAAACTTACATTTGGCTTCTCTCTCTCATTTAGCTTTAAAAATTGTTAGGCTTTTCTGAAGGCTGTTTCATGTGCTTACAACTATTCTCAGTAATGACATGGCAATGCCAAGTTTTATTTCTATCTTCTTCCTCAATTTACTTTGCATGGACACAGGTATAATCATGGTCTCTGGGCACCACCAGCCCTATTGCTCTCTGTTGCTCACTGGTGCATGTTATAGGTCTGCTGTATTTCCACACACACTCTGTGGTCTCTTGTTTTCATTCCACAGGCAAATCTGTCAAGTTGGAGAGAATGCCTTTTTCTCCTTTTATGTTAATGCAATAAATGAACATGTAAGATAATTCTACTGGCAGTTAAGACTCTGAGTGTCTCTTTTGTAGTTTATATGGCTAAATATGACCTCTGATTTGGGAGTTTACACTTACCAACTTTAGTTGACAACTTTATCATGTAAGAGTAGAGGAGGAACATCCATGAACTGGTGAATGTGGTTGGCTGCTGATCTGAAGAAACTTGGAAGTACAATGATGACTGATTAAGTCAGATGTTTGGAAATGGGAACCATAGTCAGAACAGAGGTATTGTGTTTAAGAGGTGATGTTTCCTAAATTTTTGCCAGTAGAAGGCAGTGCTTGGATGTTAGCCTAAGGCTCAAAAAGTGAGGCCTAACCAGGCTAAAATTGTGCATCTGTCCAATCCTTTCCAGGGACCTGACCTGAAAGGGAACCATGGACCATAGGAGATGGGAGAGTAGATTTTCCAGCCGAACATTCTGTGCTCACTCTGCTGCCCTATGTGTCTAGTCCCTTTGCCTTCTCTGTCTCATATCCCTGCCCATTCAGTCTCATGTCTCCTGGCTGAACGTTCATTGTTAATTCATTCTATAAGAAGATAACCAGATCGCTGTCTAAAGGGAAATACTGGATTTTAAATAAAAAGGCTTTTTAATTTTCACATATAGCAATGTAGGGCTGATGTATTAGTTTAAGACTCTGGTATCAGAAGACAAATCTGAATAAAAAGCAGCATCTTCAAAATCACCTGATCCTCCTGAAGACAAAATTTTATACTAGATTAAGCTCATTGGAGTGGGTTTGTTTTGTTTGTTTGTTTCATTTTTTAGACTGAGTTCTCTCTTCAGAAATCCTAAGTAATTTATGCACAGTGGCTTTCATTGGGCTTGTACCAGTTATTCCCAAGTATGTCTGTACTGAACTGCAAATAAAGCTTAAACCATAAGACAGAAATCTGCTACATTTATATTGTTGTATGAATACATTGCATTTAATGACACAGTTCACATGATCACAACATTTAAGTTATTTCCTATGTCACTGATTATTGAGAGATTTCTATTTAGTTTTTGAGGGTTATTTAGAAATTTCATCTTTATAAGTAGCTAATGCTTTCTTTTACTTGCTTACACGGTGCACTATTTCCAAAGTGGAGGGACTAGACCAAGACTTACAAATACTTTTATAGCTTGTTATATATTTACTTTCCTTTGTTCATTGAAAAAATTTGTTAAGCAATATCTAGGTTCAAGACATTCAACTATGAACTGAGTATATAGGCAAACTAGACATGCTCTATATGCTTATGGTGTCAAATATGCAAATGTAGAAAATCACTGAACAGTTTGATATACATCTACAAATAATTATACATTGTAATAGAGTTACAAAGAGAAAAGCAGTTAGAGTGCTACATTAGACCTGCCAATCCAGGAAGTCCTCTAAATCGATATTCTAAGCATTTGTCTGTCTGTCCAGCAAAGAGAGAATCCCTATAGTAAATGCTCAGGGTGCATTTTAACAGGCTGTGGGTCATGGTAGCTCTAAGGTAGTGAACTTGGAAACAGAGGTGTGAGAAGCGGGCAAGATGCTATGCTGATATATGGCTTATAAGCGATTGTAAGTATTTAACATGTTTTCTTAAGTATAGTGGGAAACAACTGGCGGGTTTTAAGCATGGGGGAAGGTTACAATTTTATTTATCTTTTTTAAAAAAGATCACTTTGACTTGTGAATGATAAATGGAGGGATGAGAGACTGAAAGTAGAGAAGCCAATTAGGCATTTACAAATATGTAGGCAGGTGGTGAAAGTGAGTTGTTAGTAGGAATGGAAACTGACAAAATGCAGATATTAGAATGACATTTTGGGATAGAATTGATAGGGTCTGATGACAATGAAGCATCAAAGCTCTCTTTCATATCTATGGCTTGAGTTAATAGAGAGTAGGAAAAGTCAGCTTGCAAATTTGATGAATATGGGTTATCTCATTTAAAGTTGAGAATTAGAACTTACCTAGAAGTTTATTTCTTTCTTAGAATATGATTAATCAATTGTGCATTCATTCAAAAACATTTATTAGCATAACATGTGTGCCAGGCATTTTACTAAGTATTGAAGATATAACAATGAATAAGATATGGTCCTTGCTTCAGAAGCCATAATTATTCTGCAAGAGATTGACAAATAAACAATTATGTGCAAGCAAATTCTGCTCATGAATATTTATGAGTCAATCCAAACAAATTATTAGCAAAACAAATTCACTGATGTACAAAGATGATAGCACATCATGACCTAGTTGGTTTTGTCCTAGGAATTCAAAGGTCAGTTAACATTAGAAAATATGTAGTGTATTAAAGGAGAAAACATGTATAATCATCTCAATGAGAGCTTAAAAAGGACTGTGATAAAATTCAATGCTCTTTCAGTATTAAAATTATCTTATTCAATAAAAAGAGAAGAAATTTTCCTTCATTTACTAATAAATATCTGCCAAGACCTATAGCATATATGATTTTTAATAAGGGAATTTTAGAAGTAGTCACTTTGGATTAGTTAAAAGAAAAAGATGCCCGCAATCTTGCTTTTTCTAGCACTGCACTGGAGACCCTACTCAGTATAGGAAAATAAGGGGGAAAAAACCTAAATTTCAGAAGAAAGAGAAAAACAAACAAACAAGACTCAATACTTTTGTGTATCAGGTTGGGTTAAGTGTTCAGAGGCAACATAAAAGCACCAAAATCCCATAGGTTTAACACAAAAAATGTTTACCACTCAATAATATAATATTAGATTCAGTATGCCAAGAGTTGTGAAGGGTCTGGTTTCCTTATCTGCAGGCTATATATGTGAGATATATATCAGAGATAATGGACTTTATTACTTAGGACAGCAAGTAACATGTACATCATGTTTGCTTTGTTCCCAATGGACAATTTTGAGGACTATGTCACATCTCACACTCAGTGGACTGCATTGCAGGAGCAGAACCCTGTGCTTAAAGAGTCTAAATATTTTATAATAGAGAATAAACATGTCTGCTCTTTGCAAAAGAGTGACACTACTTCTATCCTCCAATGTTGTTTGCTATACAAACCCCTTTGCAAAGATAATCCAGACAAAGGCAGGGCTCTGCTTGTAAAATGGGCAGAAACAAGAGAAACCAGTGTAGAATTGTCTCCTAAACACAGTAAAACCATTCTCCTCATCTCATTCTTAAGGATTCAGACTCTCTTCCATCTACCATACATGGCCTGCTTACCAAGTCAGGGGAAGACAGAATGTGGAGAAATAAATGCTTACAAATGCTTCATCCCAGAGTATCAAGTAATACTCTCTCTCATAGCCCATTGTGTAGACCAAATCCCCCAAAATAGGAATATGTGGACTATTCAGTGAAACTGTGTCTGCCATAATTTCAAGCCAATATTCTACAAACTTTTTTTTTTTTTTGAGAGAAAGATAGGGCAAAAGGAGAGAGAGAATCCAATAAGGGGCAGAGAAAGGAGGGTGAGACAGACAGACAGAGGGAGAGAGAGAGAGAGAGAAAGAGAGAGAGAGAAACAGGGCTCACCTAACGAGGGTTCATGTTCACCTAAGCGGGGGCACGAATTCCCCCAAAGTGGGGTTGGTGGTCATCTGAAGCTGGGCTCCAGCTGACCAACTGTGAGATCATGACCTGAGCCGAAGTCAGATGTTTAACAGACTGAGACACCCTGGTGTCCTATTCTACAGAGCTTTAAAGCAAGCTATTAATTAGCTGATTGGCTAATTTTAAATTTTAATATGGAAAATCACAGGCCTAAGGAGAACCATGGTACTCCCAAAGAAGAGTAAAGTGAGAGATTTGCCATATTTCAATAGGTATCACCAGATGTTAATATTTACTAGAGCCTAAAATAAAAGCCATTAAGTATTAGCACATATAGGCAAAATTAGAGATGCCAGAAGCACCCATGCATACATAAAAACTTGATATGTGACAAATGACTGAGGAAAGAAAGGTCTATTTATTAAATGGTACTGAGAATATAACCAAACTCTATAGGCAAAAATTAAATTTGCTTTTTAATTACAAATGAAAAAAAAACCCCTACATTATTTTTAGATTTATTACAGACTTAAATATAAAGGGAAATTAAACAGAAGAAAATAATGAAGAATAATATCATGACCTCAGGGTGGGTAAAAATTTATTAATTACAAAAGGTGCTAACTAGAGAGAAAAAAGATGGTTAAATTAGAACACATTAAAATTTAACAGTGCTTTTCTCCACGGGACACCACAAAGACACCAAAAGCATAAGCTACAAAGCAGTAGAAAATGTGTGCAATGCATAAAATTGATAAATGTTTGGTACCAGCACATATAAATAACTCATAAATCAACAGAAAAAAAAATAAGCAAATCTTAGAAAAAGTAGCAAAGCACATGAAGAGGCATCATACTGAAGAGGAAATAACTGCTTAGTGAACATATGAAAATACTTTTAATCTTGTTAGTAGAACAATGTAAATTAGAATAACAGGTTCCTATTCTCATGGTCCAAATTCTTAAAGTCTGAAAATACCAATTGTTGATAATAATATAAAGCAGTAGGAACTCATTTGGTGTATCTGTGAGTTGAACTAGGTCAATAACATTTGAAAACAAGTACCCATTACCAAAACATGGACACACACTAAGACTCAGTAAATTAACATCTTGCCATAAACTAGAGAAAATTCTGGAAATGAGACTATTCTGCATATAGAATATCCTATACCAAGAGATATGCATAAGAATTATTGTGTTTAGATACTTGCAAATCGAATGCAACAGCACATAAAAAGAACTATCCACCAAGATCAAGTGGGATTCATTCCTGGGTTACAGGGCTGGTTCAATATTCACAAATCAATCAATGTGATACATCACATCAACAAAAGAAAAGATAAAAACCACATGATCTTGTCAATAGATGCAGAAAAAGCATTTGACAAAATACAGCATCCCTTGAGAAAGTCGGGATAGAAGGAACTTACTTGAACACTATAAAAGCCATTTATGAGAACCCCTCAGCTAACATCATCCTCAATGGGGGGAAAACTGAGAGCTTTCCACCTGAGATCAGGAACACGACAGAGATGTCCACTCTCACCACTGTTGTTTAACATAGTGCTGGAAGTCCTAGCATCAGCCATCAGACAACAAAAGGAAATAAATGGCAGCAGAATTGGCAAAGAAGAAATCAAACTTTCACTTTTCACAGACAACATGATACTCTACATTGAAAACCCAACAGACTCCATCAGAAGCCTACTAGAACAGATCCATGAATTCAGCAAAGTTGCAGGGTACAAAATCAATGTATAGAAATCGGTTTCATTTTTATACACCAATAATGAAGCAACAGAAAGAGAAATCAAGAAACTGATCCCATTTACAATTGCACAAAAAAACCCAATAAAATATCTAGGAATAAACCTAGCCAAAGATATAAGACATTTGTATGATGAAAACTATAGAAAACTTATAAAGGAAACTGAAGAAGACTCAAAGAAGTGGAAAACCTTTCCATGCTCATGGATCAGAAGAATAAATATTGTTAAAATGTCATTACTACCCAAAGCAATCTACACATTCAATGCCATCCCAATCAAAACTGCACCAGGATTCTTCTCAAAGCTAGAACAAACTATCCTAAAATTTGTAAGGAACCACAAAAGACCCCAAATGGCCAAAGTAAAATTGAAGAAGAAAACCAAAATGGGAGGAATCACAACCCCAGACTTTAGCCTCTACTACAAAACTGTCATCATCAAGACAGTATGGTATTGGCACAAAAACAGACACATAGACCAATGGAATAGAATAGAGAACTCAGAATTGGACCCACAAATGTATGGCTAACCAATCTTTGACAAAGCGGGAAAGAGTATCCAGTGGAAAAAAGGCAGCCTCTTTAACAGATGGTGCTGGGAGAACTGGACAGCAACATGCAGAAGAATGAAACTAGATCACTTTTTCACATCATACACCAAAATAAACTCAAAATGCAAAAAGGACCTGAATGTGAGACAGGAAACCATCAAAACCCTAGAGGAAAAGCAGGCAACAACCTCCTTGACCACCACTGCAGCAATTTCTTACTTGACACATCCCCGAAGACAAGGAAATCAAGAGCAAAAATAAACGATTAGGACCTCATCAAGGTAAAAAGCCTCTGCATGGCAAAGGTAACAATCAATAAAACTAATAGGCAACTGACAGAATGGGAAAGATAGTTGCAAATGACATATCAGATAAAGGGTTAATATCCCAAATCTATAAGGAACTCACCAAGCTCCACACCCAAAAAACAAACAATCAAGTGAAGAAATGGGCAGAAGACATGAACAGACACTTCTCCAAAGAGGACATCCAGATGGCCAACAGACACATGAAATGATGCTCAGTGTCCCTCATCATCAGGGAAATGAAGATCAAAACCACACTGAGATACCACCTCACGCCAGTCAGAGTGGCTAAAATGAACGAATTAGGAGACTCTAGATGCTGGCGAGGATGTGGAGAAACCGGCAACCTCCTACATTGTTGGTGGGAATGTAAACTGGTACAGCCCCTCTGGAAAACAGTGTGGAGGTTCCTCAAAAAACTAACAATAGAACTCCCCTAAGACCCAGCAATAGCACTGCTAGGAATTTACCCACGGGATACAGGAGTGCTGATGCATACGGGCACATGTACCCCAATGTTCATAGCAGCATTCTCAACAATAGCCAAATCATGGAAAGAGTCTAAATGTCCATCAAGTGACAAGTGACAAATGGATTAAGAAGATGTGGTTTATCTATACAATGGAATACTACATGGCAATGAGAAAGAATGAAATCTGGCCATTTGTAGCAATGTGGATGGAACTTGAGGGTGTTATGCTGAGCGAAATAAATCAGGCAGAGAAGGACAGTTACCATGTTTTCACATGTAGGTGGATTAGGAGGAACTTAACAGAGGACCATGGGGGAAGAAAAGGGGAAAAATAGTTGGAGAGAGAGAGGGAGGCAAACCATGAGACTCTTGAAAGCTGAAAACAAACTGAGGGCTGATCAGGATGGGGGAGAGGGGAAGGCGGGTGATGGGCATGGAGGCAGCAACTTGTTGGGATGAGCACTGGGTGTTACATGGAAACCAACTTGACAATAAACTATGAAGGGGAATAAAAAGAATTATTCTGTTTATTTAACAAGAGGCTAGATAAATTAATTGTATTCTATTACCACCCTGAAAAAGTACGAAGCCAAGATAATAAATCAACTAAAGTTGCATGCACTTGTATGGAGGCATATTAGAAACTAAATATCAAATGAAATAATTTAAAATAAACATATATGATTAATGTAGAAATAGAAAAAAGTGAAAGTAAAAGAAAAAGATGAACAAAAATTCTGCACAAGTATCATTTGGGGCTGGAAATGATTTGAGTGAGGATCAATGGGCAGTTTCAATGGATAAATATTGGTCTAGTCTATTAAGTTAGGGTTTTGTATCAGGTGCTTACTTTATTATTTTTATATTTTGTGAGATTTATGTATATGCGTGATAGCATGTTATGCACCTACACATGCATATATTAAATGTGCCGCATGAAAAGGAGGAATGATTATATTAGTCCTTCTCTGGGCTTAAGTGTCTTACAGGACATTCTATGAAGAGAGGGACAGCTAAGAGAACTGGCAGGGTGAGTAGGCTTTGGTCAGGTTAAGAGAGTAGAACAAGCCATTTGGGGCAGAAGGAAGAGTATTTAAGAAAGATAAGAAGTTGTAAAACTGCCTCAGAATGGCAGAAGAGCCATTGTGGATGGCCATGGTCTAAGCTAGGAATTAATAACAAAAATCTGAAAAGTTCACTAGGATTAGATTTTCATCCAAAATTTTCATGCTAACAATTTTGTATTTTACTGCATAGACATAGGAGCATTAGCTTAAATTTAAATCATGTGCATTTTTATAGCAGATAAGAGGGGGAAAACCTAGGAAAATTAGTGTGACGGATAATTTTACATTATTAACCTGACTGGACCATGTAGTGCCAAGATATTTGACAAGATATCTATGTTATTTTGTTTGTTCTTGTGAGGGTGTTACTGGATGAGATTTACATTTGAATTAGTAAACTAAGTAAAGCAGATTGCTCTCCCTACAATGGCCAAGTCTCTTGCAATCAGCTGAAGGCTTGAATAAAACAAAACGGCTGACCCTCTACTGATTGAAAGAATTCCTCCTGCCTAACTACCTTCAACCTAAGACATTGGTTCTTCCTGCCTTCAGACTCGAACTGGCACATCAGATCTTCCTGTCTTTAAGCCTGCCAGTCTTTAGACTGGAACTATACCATCCATTCTCCTGAATTTCCAACTTGGTAATGTACTTGGAGGATCATGAGACTTAACTTGTCAGCCTCCATAATCACATAAGCCAATTCCCATCTCTCTCTCTCTCTGGTTTGTGTCTTTGGACAGCCTTGACTAATACACTTATCAAAGCCATCTGTTTGGTACTATTGGAGAACTAATACATAGTGACAAATTACTAGATCAGAACTGGATAAGAGGGGGAGGACTGGAAAGTTTAACCCAGATTTGGAGTTACTTGATGTTGCTGGATGGGGTAGTTGAGAGGGCAAGAACAAAGAAAAAGTGAAACTATTAAAAGCAGCCAAAGAGGGGAAAAAATCAAATCATGTCCAAAGAACAGCTCAACCTAGAATTCTATGCTATGTGAAAATACTATCCTTTGGGAATTAATTTAAATAAAGATAATCTCAGACAAGTAAAAACTGAGAAAATTATTGCCATTAGACCTGTAATACAAATACTCAATGGCATTCTTCAGGTGAAGATGAAAGTTCAAAAATTCAGGAAGGAATGAAATAAAATAAGTAACTCTGAATAAATACTAACTGAATAATAATGAAATATCTTGAGTTTTAAACATTCACAGAATTAAAACTCATGGAAGTAATGTCAAGTAATTCAAATGGAGGTAAATTGAATTACACTCTTTTAATGTCCCTTGCACCATCTGGAAAGAGAGTAAATTACTAATTAAAATTAGATTTTGAAAAATCAAGGATGCAGGTTATGATTGCAAAGGTAATAATTAAAGAAATTTTTAAAAAGTACATCAAGCTAATTGGGAAAAAAAAAACCGAATAAGAAAAAATAGTACATAAGATGTCAGGAAAAAAGAGACACTTAAGAGAGGAATGATAAAAAGAAAGCACATGGCTTAGGGGAGTAAAGTTCAGGTGTTTATTCTCCCAAATCTACGTTTATTCCTCCATCTCCTTCTCTTTTATCAGATAGTGAGTGGCTGCTTTTATCTGCTGAAGGGCATGTCTACTGTAGCCACAGATGTCTCCCTGAATAACTATGTGAACTATTCTCTTTGGATAATTATTTCCATTGGGATATGTTGAATTTGAAATGTGGCTATATCAAGCAAGTAATTGGATATATGGCTTTGAATTTCAGGTATGATATAAGAAGTATAGAAAAATATGAGCATCATCAGTTTAATAATGGTAACTAAAGTCAGTAGGGTGATGCAGGACACTGACAAAAAGTGTACTTAATGAGAAGAGAAGAAAGGTAATGAGTTTCCTTGGAGGGGAAACTCATCGGGTGTTTAAATGATAGTCTCAGGGAGAAAGACTTGCAAAGTAGATTAAAAAGGCATGGACACAGTTGAACAAGAAGCACCATTGTCAACAGATGTCACAAAGAGTACTTCTAAGAGGCTTATATGTATCATTTTATAATACATATGAGATCAAGAAAGATAAGAGTTCAAAGATATTTAATGAATATAGAATTAAGGAAGAACTAGTAAAATTGGTAAGAATAATTTCAATGAATTAGTGGTGTCACAATATTGCCAGATAAACTGGGGAGACCTAGGCCTTGGAACCTCACCAAAATCAGACCCAAAGGAATTATTGAAGGTTGTTGGTCTTATCATGAGAATTAATTCAAGGAGAGTGAAAAGTATACTCTTGAGATATGAGAGCCGGCCAACTCGAGAGAGAACAAGAGCTGTGCCTCCTGGAGGTTGGGTTTCTAACTTTTATTGACAGTTAGCTGGATTGCAGAATATTTATGACTTCAGGTGGAAAGCAGGGTTTCATATTTTTTCTTCCTAATTTAGTCAAGGGATTCCTGTCAAGATATCCACCATCTAGGGCTTGTCTTGTTTGATTGGCTCTTGTGGAATGCTGTCAGTACAGGCCTCTGACCTTCCCAGTTGCTGGCCATGACTTCCTGGCTGACCTCCAGATATCCTGTTAGAACCTGACTAACTGCCTGCTCTAACAAGAATACAGATTCTAATAGTTGTCAGGAGCAAATGGATGGTGAAGAAGTAAAAACTGGGAATGTTTATTTCATGAATCTTGTTTGTGAAGGGGAAGGGAAAAGAGAACTGAAAGATTTATTGAGGGTGAGGGGAGGATGAGAAATATATGGGAGAGGGGCACCTGGGTGGCTCAGTCAGTTGACCGTCCAGCTTCCGCTCAGGTCATGATCTCACCTTCGTGGGTTTGAGCCCTGTGTCGGGTTTTGGGCTGGCAGCCTGCTTTGGATTCTGTCTCCCTCTCTCTCTGACCCTCCCCTACTCTCGCTGTCTCTCTCTCTCAAAAATAAGTAAAACATTTTTAAAAATAAAGAAAAATATATGGGAGAGGAAAATAATTTTCCTTCATCCTTCTAGCTTTGTGGCTTAAGACACTCCTATAATAAAAGACAGATTAAAAACAAACAAGTTTAATGACATGTATATATCTTATATACATGGGAGAGACCCAGGAATGATCTAAAAATAATCTAAACTAAGTAATGATTTCAAGTGGCTCAGGCCACCACATTAAATACCATCTTCAGTTAAAGATTAAAGATGCTGGAGGGTTGGGGAACCATTGATATATTTTGACTTTCAACTACTTTCCCTTTTCTTTACTATTTTTTATTACCTAGATCTCCAAGTTTGTTTGAAAATCCCTTGTTAAGTCTGTTTATAGTGTATTTGTTATCTATAAATTTTTGGTGAAGTAGTCCTAAATTCCCATCCTAAGTCAGCAAAGGCAGGAGAGGAGAAAGAATCTACAATCTTTCTACAAATTTTATCATTTACAACTGTGGAAACCAATATCTCCTTTAATGACCTGAACTTTTAAGTGATATCTGTAATTAACGTGTAATCCAGTGATTTGTTTTAACAGAAACCAGGCATCCACGATGTTAAAAAGAAAACTATTCTGACACTTGTTAAAATGGTAAGGAAGACTTTCTTCAACATTACTGCAATAGCAGACAATCCCACTGCAATAAGGAAGAAAGACTGTGTAAAACTCCAAATACAGTAAAGACAACTGGAGATTTATAGCCAAGAAGCAGGCAGAGTAAGGGGGGGTCAGTGAATGGAAATTAATTTAAGAGAAGACTTCAAGGGGATTCTTGGCTAAACAGACAGCAGGATTCTTGCTGAAGTTAGGTCAAGGTGATCAAATATCAAGGGTAGAGGATGAGGAACTTGGGCAGATATCAAGGGTAATTTGTTATCAAGGGTGGGAAGATTCTTGCTAAACTGACTAAGCAGTATTGTTTGCTGAAGTCAGGTTGAAGTTGAAGCCTAGATGAGAGTAGGGCTCAAAAAAGCCTAACTAAAATTTGGTCAAGGAAGAAGTCTGTCAATGATTAATTATAGTAAGATAAACTCCTTGGTTTGACATGATCTTATCAAACACTTTTGCTAATGAAAACCAGATATTGTGTTGTCTAATTTTTTATGACTGACAACTTATCTCGTGTATTGACAATTGTAGCATTATGTTGAAGGAGTTTATCCTACCAAAGAAACAAGAAAAGAGAACAAATTAATGTAGCACCTAATGCAATTGCCTTTTTTTTTTTTTTATTTACTAGGTTAAACAGACCTATGTGAAAAATCATTAACAAATTGTCTCCTGTTAAGAACTTCCCCCGTCATACTACTTAAATAAGGTATTTGGACATGAACTTGTTCAGGGAAATATTTAGTCAAAGCTACAACTTTCTTTTGGCTTACCTATTGTTTATTATTACAGACAACAAAATGGAAATAAACTAATAAAGTAAATCACAAAAGAAAAAATAGAAAATTCCAGTCAACTGAAATGAGCTCTTCTTGTTCTCAAAATGTTGCAGGGCTTTTTACCTCAATACTCAGGATCCATTGTCTCACTGCTTCAAAGAAAGAAGAGGTAGACACAAAATGAGCAGCAGGCAAAATATTAGAGTATAAGATTAGAAAGTAAGAGTAGTACTTACTAAGTACTAAGTACTTTACAGAGTGGGGATATTGGAAAGTGAATGCCCAATGACAATAGGCAGGGGTCCTTGTTTTATAAGCTTTGGTCAGCCCTCCCCCTTCCTTTCCCCCTTGTTCCTTCTCAGGTTCTACCACCCTTATTGGCTGGCTAACTCTAGGTGCTGGGTTGTCCATTCCTGATTGCCTCATTTCCATTGTAGGAAGGATGGCCTATGGCCATACTTAGGTCTTTTGTCAAATTCCTGAGGGAAACCTGAAGGGGAGTAGGTGGGAGCTGTTACATTCTTAAGAGGAAACTTAAGTGGGTTTGCTGTGGTCAGACACTCCCAGCATTGTTCCAAAATATGTGTTTTTCCCCACCCAGGGACCTCACGTCCTAATCCTTCCCTCTCTGCCTATTTTATCCTATCTTTTCCTATCATATTAGGATGTTACTCTTTCCAATATATCAGTTGCATATAGAATTATGCAAATAAGCTCTTCAAATAATTTCATATTGACTTGAATAGCTTACTGTTTAAAATCAATGTGAAAGAGGACCTCAAAAGCAAGGTAGCAACAGAACTTCATACCTTTTTCTGTTTTTCTAGTTATGTTACATTTAATACACATTTTTTAACCCATTTACTTGCCTGACAAATGCTAAAAGCACAGAAATGAGTAATACGGATTTCTTTTGAAACACTGCAAGGTAGATATCATTTTTTTTTTTTCACATGATATTCATTAACTGCTCTCAAATAGGAAGATAATAGGGACTTAATTAATCTTTCAGACTCTGATTAACGAAACAACCATTCATTAAACTCAGGTTAGCTCTAACACCAGAAGTGTTTTTCTACTTACTCATACATTCAATCATTTATGTACTTCAGTGTAAGCAAACCAGTTAGTGAAATAATAGTAAGGGATCTTTTACAAGAAATCTTGTAGAATCTGTCAACTTTTAAATTTTTCCTAGTTTAAAAAAAAATCCCTCTGGCACTTTGATTTATTTTCTTTATGGAGACTATCGCATTTCACAGAATTAAACCAGATGGCTGGTAAAAGGAATTTATCATCAAGTTTAAGTAGTGTATTTCAGAGAAATCTTTCAATTCGTACACGGAAATTTTATGATGTGTTTCTTCTCCAAACTTCTATGTAGATTAGCATGGGCCCTGAGGCCCAAAGTTTGAAAGAAGTTAGGCCAGACTTAAAAAGCACCAGGTGGTAGAGAGATAAGAACCATGAAGTAAAGCCATGGCACTAATCTATACTCATGCCTTCAACTGGCATTAACTGTGTTGGCTCATACATGGTCATGATTATGCATAGAAGTAGTTAGAGAAGGTTGTAGACTGAGAAAAGATTACAAAATAATACTGTTATCTGAATAACTAGCCTAAAGCCTTCTTAATCATTATTGTCACATCTTTTTCATGTGAAGAGACAATTTAAGTAGTTAGCCTCTTTATCCAGTTCCCCAGACCTGGTCTTTTCTCTCCATTACTAGTCACTGACTTTTTCTCTTCCTCTAAGTCTCCTTGTAGTCACTTCTGGAATTAATGTTTATAGCCCTGATAGTCTGAGTGTTCTGATGACATTCAATTTTCAATCTTCATTTTATTGCAGAGTACAGCTTTAGAGGGTGTGGAGAGCATTGGGTTAGGATTGAGTCTGCCAGGAATTTCTATTCATAGACTATCTTTAAAAATAGGATGTGAGAGGACATTAATAATAAAATACATTGTTTCCTCCATATTTGACAATGAGACTGTGACTGGTATCATTCTGGTTTTGGGGTATGGCAGAATACTAGGAGCCTTTTGTAGCAGCTTTTTCTACCCTGTTAGAATGTTAAAGAGAGCCCTTAGGTCTGCAGCTGCTGATACATTTTACTAAGCCAGTTGCAGCTTGGAAGTCTGCTTCTTTTTCAGAAATCAATTCAGAACATAGAAGGAATAAGCATATGTGGGCACATACATGCTAATAATGTATCAGTGAGAACCCTGTGGTTATAAGTAATGAAATGTGACTCAGGCTACATTAAAATAAATTTATATTATAAGAACACTAGGAATCACAAAGAATGTTTTGGTTTTTTTTTTAAATTCTGATCACCTACACAGTGATGAGGATATCCCAGACTGAGGGAACTAATGACTAGTCTCTTCCACATCAGTATTATAAAGAGAGATGTTCAATGAACAGCCGTCTGTCTTCTTGCCATGATGCTTGAGATTTAAGCCCTAGGGAAGGAGAGGATTAAGTGATACCAAAAGAAATAAAAGGTGTGTAGTCATTGGGCTATTGGTCTTGTTACACTATTACTACTGGTCTTTGGATAATATGGTCAGTTATTCAAGATTTCCTTTTGGATTCTGGTTTCCAAGGACCCTTTAAAACATGTCAAGCTTTGTACCTAATCCAACCAAAAACACTACCAAGTCTGGAAACAAATACTATCCTACACAGATAAAGGAATAAAATGCACTCAAGTAACAATATAGTGAACAAGCATTTAAATCTAAGCTGACTTTTGCCAACGTGGGATAAATATTATGATACAAGAATACTGAAAGTGGTTTTGAGGACCTGTATTGAACAACAGCATTCTCAAATATAGTGATATTTCCCAAATAGAGTGATTAATGTATATCATATTGAAAATGCTTAAACATTTGTGGAAAGATAAACCTTTTGATTCCTAAAATTTTGAAAGACAAAGCTGCACACATGTTGACATTTCCCATTTAAAATAGGGAAGTGCTGGGACACCTGGGTGGCTCAGTCGGTTAAGTGCCCGACTTCAGCTCAAGTCATGATCTTGCAGTTTGTGGGTTCAAGCCCTGCACTGGGCTCTGTGCTGACAGCTCAAAGCCTGGAACCTGCTTCTGATGCTGTGTCTCTCCCTCTCTCTCTGCCCATCCCCCACTCACACTCTGTCTCTCAAAAATGAATAAATGTTAAAAAATTTAGGAAATGTAATAAAATAAAATAGGGAAGTGCTACACAGTGGGTATTTGTGTCACTGCAGTCATGAAACTGGGATATCTTTCCACTGTGACTCATTGTATTTCTCTGTGATGAGAACATATGTAGTGTTAAGCTGCTGCATTAAAAAAGATTTTTGTCTTATTTTTATAGATACCAAATGTCTATAAAGAATCTTAAGTGCTCTGATAAAATAAATACTAATAAGAATAATAACAGTAATGAATAACATATTTAATGTTGGCCATATGCCAAAATTTAAAAAGTATTATCCCATTTAATCTTCACAGAAGTCAAATAAAATAGATTAGGCTTTCTCAGCTTCATCATTGCTGATATTTTGGACCAGATAATTCTCTGTTGGATGGGGAAGGTGGCGGTTATCTGGTGCATTAAGATATTTAACAATATCCATGGTCTCTACCCACTAGGTGCCATAGATATTGGTGGCCAAATCTGTCCCTAGGCATTACTAAATCAGCCAGTTGAGAATTACTGGGGCAGATGCTATTCTAGTCTGTCTCTACAAAAATCTGTTGGTCAGGAAAAGTTTACTTCATTAAGTTTACTGCAGCAAGAGAGAATACCACTTCAATAGCAGTATCTCAACAGCAGAAATTAGGTTAATTTATTTTCCCAGTTTTTTTGGTTAGGCTCAAGAAGTTATGGTAAGCCTTTTAAAGTAGGGAATTGTTTAGGACTGGGTAAAGTTCACATAAAACAGTTCAGGATTGGAGGACATGGAAAATGTTAAGGTGAGTCTTGATAAGTAAATTGTTTTATTAAAAAGTTAACTGTTTTCCTAAAATGAGCAAACTGTTTGCCCAGATATATTGATTTCAATAATATCAAAACATAAGTAGTAAAGTTATATATAGGTTTGATGTCTCACCTTCCTGGGCAAGAATTTCCTGGTGCAAATTGTTAAATTATAATGATATAGGTAGTCTCCATTTTTAGAGCCACCTGTTAAGTTACATTGATGTAAATGGTCTCAATTTGCGGCCCTCATTTTAATCTTTCTTTTGCCTGAGCTGGAGGGTAGATAATTACCATGTGGGACATGATTATTCCAGGTCTGTACTGCTGTTTGAGGCATTATCTTCATGTATCATGTTTTGTAGAATGTCTGCCTTAACCTCTGTTATCAACTATTTCTATTCTCTCTCTCTCTGTCTCAATGATCATTTGACAGAAAAAAATGTGCAATATGTTGATCACTGTATGTAACTATTGTGGACTGAATGTTTGTGTCCCCCCAAATTCATATATTGTTCTCCTTAATCCCTAAAGTGATGGTAGGAGGTGGGATCTTTGGATGATAATTAGATTTAAATTAAGTATGGGAGTGGGAACTTCATGATGAGATTAGAAAATCTGCCAGCACCTTGATCTTGGATTACCTAGTCTCCAGAACTATGAAAAATAAATGTCATTTAAACCATTTAGTATTTTGTTATAGCAGTCTGAACTAAAACGGTAACATATACAATTTCTAAGAAAACGATTTTGACTACAGTTATGTATCTTCAAAGAGCAAACTAACATGTTCAAATTAATTTAAGACAATGTATCTCATTCCCTGTTTGAATAGCCCAGAAGACAAGATATTAGCCAAATCATCCATTTCCTGATTTCTTTGTTTTCTAGATCTTTTTAGTAATGTTAAGGATGCTAGAATGTCCCTAGGGATTAGGTACACCATGCTTTGACTAAGATCACACATATTTTACCTTGGAAATACAATATTATGTTTGGGACCATTCTGTTCTGAAATATGACTATGTAATCTAATGAGTTTCAAGGGCAAGAAAACATGTGGTATTAGTGACATGGTCTATACTCCATGCAATTCATGCATAGGATTCCCCACCCCCAATTTTGAGACCTGTAATAGGCATTAAAGGGTCTGGAAAATGGAAGAAATTAACACCAAATTCTGATTTTGATTTTGAGTCTCAAATTGAGACCAAAATACTTTCTTCGGTTATCTTAAGATCATTTTTTTACTAAGAGGGAAAGTTGATGGGCCCAACTGGACTGTAGGTGAAATCAGAGATTGACCTGAATGCACATACCAATTTACTGAGGAAACTAATCACTGACTTATTTGTAGAATTTGGCCAATGGGCTTTTGTGAAACAAATGTGATGCAACTTAATGGGACAGGGGCATGAAATCATCTGATTTCACACAGCCTGGGATTGCTGACTCACATTATATGGATAGGGTACCACTGAAGAATGGACTGACACGTGGGTGCTGAGATTTGTAGTATGGAGATTATCAGCCAGGTCAAGGTAGAACACTAGATGTAGCTTAAATAATGAGACTTCCTTGTCAAGTCTGTAAATAAGATAGATTCCACAAACATACCATTTTTCCCAAGAGCCTTTCTTATCTCTATTTCTGTGCAAGTCAGTTATAAAGTCTGCAAAGTCCAGTAGATGCCCAAGTATGAGTTTTGTACAGATATCATCCTCACTTTTCTGGGGTGGCCTGATAAGAGATTTTAGAATTTTGAATGTCCAGCCTATTTTGTCTTTTTTCACATAAAAACCATATTTCACAGAAAGTAAAGAGAAAACTAAAATCACATTTGCTCCAGGGTCACCTTCAGCTACCTGGGTGGCTCAGTCAGTTAAGTGTTCAACTTCATCTCAGGTCATGATCTCACAATTTATGAGTTTGAGACCCGTGTTGGACAGTGTGGACCCTGCTTGGTATTCTCTGTCTTCCTCTCTTTCTGCCACTCCCCTGCTCCTGTTCTCTGTCTCTCTCAAAAATATAAATAAATGAATAAATAAATAAATAAATAAAATCAGATTTGCTTTAGAATGTACATGGGAATTATGTCTAAATGTGTTCAATAACCTATATTCTAGTTCTCTAATGGATTTACCTTTTTTCCTTGTACAGTGGAATTGGAATGTTACATAATAGGAATATCTTTGGGATTAGCCTCCAAAAACTCTTGCCTAACATCTATAGCTTTTCTAAACCCCTCTGGTTTCCGTTACTACCTGAGGTCTGTTAGATCATGCTCAGGGTCTTCCTAATCTACCTTTTCGTACATAACCTGAGCTATGTTTAGCTCTCCCTTTCATTCCCAAAAGACTTCTATTTTGAATAATAAAATACGTATTTATCTTCTCTCATTTAAATAATTCTCAGTCTTCTCTCTGGTTATCTTTATTTTTATCAGACCAACTCAAATCAAAGCCATCAATATATTTTGCTCAGATCATTGAAATAAACTATAGGATTTGGTTTCTTTATTGCTGATGCTGCCTCCTCCTCTGGGGTCCCTAACAAGGGCTCCATCCCACTCCACTCTAAGGGAACCTTCTCTATTCTGCATTCAGAAAGATCTTTTCTGATTTCAAGTCTGGTTGTGGGCCTCCCCCGTCTTCCCTGGTTTACCTGAAAAACCCCTCCCTGTACTCTGCTAGCATTATCTGAACCAATATTCTTTTCTTTCACCAATACACAGGAATCTCTTCCACAAAAGAGTATTTTCACATTCTCTCCCTCCTCCTCTTGCTTTGATTAATATCTCATCCATCATATCTAAGACGAATGGTCTTTTCCACAGGGAGATTTTCTATTACCTCCTATGGTAGGCTGAAAAATAGTCCCCCCAATATGTCTACATCCTAATCTCTAGAACCTGTGAATGTTACCTTATACGACAAGAGACAACAAATGTGAAGAAACTGAAGAATATGAAATGGAAAGATTATCTTGGATCATTCACATGAGTTTGCTATAATAGCAATGGTTCTTCTAAGAGGGACAGAGGAGAAGTGAGAGTCACAGGAGAAGGTAATATGATGACAAAGGCAGAGATTAGAGTGACTGGCTTTGAAGATGGAGGAAGGGGTCATATCCAAGGTACATAGGAGGAGGCCATAAGAAACTAAAAAAGGCAAGGAAACAAATTCTCTCTTTAGAGCCCCTAGAAGTTAACAACCTTGCTGAAACTGAATTTAGCCCAATGAAACTTATTTTGGACTTCTGACCCCCAGAACCATAAGAGAAAAATTTTTTCTTGTTGTTTTAAGCCACCAAATTTCTGGTAATTTGTGAGAACAAGCAATATACCATCATACATTTGACCTAACCTATTAAGAGTGCTAATGGTATTACCATATTCTCTTGTGTCACAAAATCAGCAATTTTACATCTGATTAAGCATTTATTTTGAGCTGTCTGTTTCAGAAATTGTAAACTGTCTAAACTACAAGCTCCAATAAGCTAAGGCTTTTAAAAACTTGCTTTTGTATCTTCAATGTCCAGCAGAGTTCCTGGCACGTTATATACAATGAATATTTTTGTTATGAATGGAGACCTTGATAAACTGCATTTCTTAGATATTTCTTCAATTGTTTAAAATAACAAGTATTATAAAAACAATAAACATCTCAATTATTAGGGTGCCTGGGTGGCTCAGTCAATTAAGCATCTGACTCTTGATTTCAGCTCAGGCCATGATCTCACGGTTCGTTGGTTTGAGCCCTGCATACAGCTCTGGGCTGACAGTGCAGAGCCTGCTTGGGATTTTCTCTCTCCGTTTTTTTCTCCCCCTCCCACTTGCACACACTTTCTCTCTTTATCAAAATAGATAAAATAAACTTCAAAAATAAAACAAAAATCTCAATTATTGGATATCTTTTTTCTTCTGCTTTTTAAGCAATCATTGTTCTTTTACAGATGGATATAGATGTACAACTATTTCCAGTTAGCAGAACTGTTCTCTTCCTTTCCTTCTTCAGTATACAACTGAAGGGAAGCAGAATTTATCATCCTCAAATAACGATAAGGCATAAAAATTATTTTGACCTGATTATTTGTAGGCAACAGCAGTCACTCTGAAAATAAAGTCAAGTTTTAAGAGACATTTCCATTTGCAAGAACATTTTTCTCTCTGTATTAGAAGAAGATGACAAAATCTCTAGAAATGCTTATCAAGAGAAGGCATAGATTAAATCTGTATAAGAAGTAAACCCTTGTTTACTAGGCTTTCCTTATAGCCTCTTATATCTGATTTTATCCTACCCCAACATCTTTCTTTTATCTTTAGCTGGAGGTGGAACTCAGGGTGATCATTTGGGCCATTTGAGGGAGGTCTTCCGTTTTCCTGGGTATTTCCCACATATATAGGAGATGTACATTATTACACTCTGTGCCTTTTTCTCCTGCGAATCTATCTTTTATTGTAGGGGGATCTCACCCAAGAACCTAGAAGGATAAGGGGAAAATTATTTTTTCCTCTCCTACATTGGTAATAGAGCGTTCCATTTCATCCTTTTGGATATTATAGACAAAACTAATAGGTCACACAGAAAAGGTGCTTCCTTAATTTTATGAAATGAAAAATCAGTTTTACTTTCAGATAACTGCATATAAATATGTTTTGCTTGTCCCAAAATATATACTCCTAAAAAGTAGTTTGTAAATTAAATATTCGGTAACAAATTATTCTTGCTTTAAGGAAAGATATGGAGTTCTTTTATAAAATCGAATTCCTATCTTTCTTCTGTTTTGCAAATATTAACTATTATCATTCTCGGCGACTTCCTGTTCAAAATATTCTATGCTTTAAAATGCACATGAGCTATAAGAGGGGCCGAGATGGTGGAACAGCATGGAAGGTTTTATTCATCTCTCATCCCTGAAATGCAGCCAGATTAACACTAAACCACCTTGCTCACCTAGAAAACTAATTTGAGGATTAACACAACAATCTGCATCACCTGAACCACAGAACTCAGCAGGTACGTGGCGCATAGAGGTGAACTGGGAGAGAGAAGCCGCAGAGGGCAGGGAGCGGTTTTTGCTTGCAGAGAGAGGACAGAGACCGGGGGAGTATGGGAAAAGCACCGTCCCCCAAAGGCAGCTGGAGAGAAAGTGGAAAAGTGGAAACAGCCGCAGAAACTGAACAAAAAAGGGAGAAAGGAGAAAGGAGAGAGCTTCCGTCAAGACTATGAACGGGGGGAGCACAGAGTCTGAAGCTCCGCAGCTCGAATACCTGGCAATGCTCTGGCGGGAGGGGCGAATCCACCGGAGCAGAGTGAAATCCGAGAAGTCTTGGGGCCACGTGGGAGAAGCAGGTCCCCTGCAGGGAGGACGTTTGGTAGAGGCTGCGGCCTCCCCACAGGCAAAAGTCCCAGCAGACCCTGGAGAACATCCACATTTGCTGGTGTTGGAATAAGGACGTTAAGGGTGAAGCCTGGTCCCAGATGTGTGTTGTGATTTTCCATAAACCCTGAAATGCTGCTGCTATAAGATCACCGGGACTTTTTCTGGGGGTTAGGGGTGGGGCTGGCACCCGGCCACAGTCTCTGGGCATCGGCAGCAGTGTGGTCTCGCGAATGTTCCTGGGGGTGGGCCATACCCGGCCATTGCTCAGCGAGACCCTCCCCCAAAAGGTCTGAACAGGTGGAAGCTGCAGTGTCTCAGAAGTGAGGGGTCTGGAAACACAGCCACATCTGAAATAAAACTCAGGAGGGAGGTGCCGCCTGGCAGCCTGACGGCTTGGTCACCAACAGTGTAGAAGTGGGGAGTGGACATAAGCTGGAAACAACCGAGGAATGCTTGACTGCCAGTTGTGGAGACCACGAAGTTCTGATTTTAGTGACTGAGTAGCTGGGTGACGCCATCTTCACCCCTCCATTGCATGCGCACACACGCCTACACGGGCACCGCAATCCACCCCAGTAAGCTAAGTAGCGCCACCTAGTGGACAACGGAGTTATTACACTAAACCCCACCCATCTGGCCAAGAGTGCTCTTCACAAACATGTCTCCCCCTGCTTAGTTTACAAACTATAAAGTGCTTCATAACGGACTTCTCCGGAAAACCAAACGTAATTTCAATCGTACTTCATTTTGTTCACTGGTCCTTTTATTCATTTTTTCTTTTCTTATTCCTGAATATAGAAAGAGAAAAAAAACCTATTTTTGTTTTTCATTTTTATTAAAAAGATTTTTCTATATTTTTTCTACTATATTTTTTACTGTTTTGTAAATTTTAAAATTATATCTATTTTCATCATTTCATTTTATTCTATTTCATTGAATTAATTTTTCAAATTTTCAAACGTTTTCTTTTTTTTCTTTTTTCTCTTCTTTCCCTTTCCTTATCTTTCTTTTTTCCTTTACTCTATCAAGCTTCTTTCAACAACCACACCAAAACACACCTGGTATCTAGCATCCTTTATTTGATTTCTTTGTGTTGTTTTTAATTTTTTAATTTTAATTATTTGTTTTATTAATTCCTTTTTTCCTCCAAATGGTGAAACAAAGGAATTCACCCCTAAAGAAAGAATAAGAAATGACAGCCAAGGACTTCATCAACACAGATATAAGCAAGATGTTTGAACCAGAATTTAGAATCACAATAATAAGAATACTAGCTGGGGTTGAAAATAGATTAGGATCCCTTTCTGCAGAAATAAAAGAAGTAAAAGCTAGTCTGGATGAAATAAAAAATGCTATAACTGAGCTGTAATCTCAAATGGATGCCACAAGAGTGGCAAGAGTGAATGAGGTATAGTAGAGAATCAGCAATATAGAGGGCAAACTTATGGAGAATAATGAAGCAGAAAAAAGAGGTAGACTAAGACAAAAGAGCATGAAATAAAAATTAGAGAACTCAGTGACTCACTGCAAAGGAATAACATCAGAATCATATGGGTCCTAGAGGATGAAGAGAGAGAAAAAGGGGTAGAAAATTCATGTGAACAAATCATCGTGGAACTCTCCTAACCTTGGGAAAGACAGATATCAAAATCCAAGAAGCACAGAGAACTCCCATTAGATTCAACAAAAACTGACCATCAACAAGGCATATAATGGTCAAATTCACAAAATACTCAGGCAAGGAAAGAGTCATGAAGGCAGCAAGGGGGAAAAAAAAAGTCCTTAACCTACAAGGGAAGACAGATTAGGTTCACAGCAGACCTATCCACAGAACCTTGGCAGGCCAGAAAGGAGTGGCAAGATATATTCAATGCGCTGAATTGGAAAAATATGCAGCCAAAAATTCCTTACCCAGCAAGGCTGTCATTCAAAATAGAAGGAGAGATAAAAAATTTCCCAGACAAGCAAAAATTAAAGGAGTTTGTGACCACTAAACCAGGCCTGCAAGAAGTTTTAATTTTTTATTTATTAAAAATTTTTAAAATATTTTTATTTATTATTGAGACATAGAGAAACAGAGCATGAGTGGGTGAGTGGGAGAAGGGCAGAGGGAGAGGGAGACACAGAATCCGAAGCAGGCTCCAGGCTCTGAGCTGTCAGCACATAGCCTGATGAAGTGCTCGAACCCACGAACTGTGAGATAATGACCTGAGCTGAAGTCAGTCACTTAACCGACTGAGCCACCAGGCACCCCCTGCAAGAAGTTTTAAGGGGGACTCTTTGAGGGGAGAAAAGACAAAAAAACAAAAAACAAAAAAACTCAGAGGACCAAAAGCAACAATCCTAGAAAGGACCAGAGAACACTACCAGAAACTCCTACTCTACAGGCAACATAATGGCAATAAATTTATATCTTTCAGTACTCGCTCTAAACATCAATGGTCTAAAGACTCCAATCAAAAGATATAGGGTAACAGAATGGATAAGTAAACAAGATCCATTTATATGTTGTTTACAAGAGACCCATTTTAAACCTAAAGACACATTCAGATTGAAAAATAAGGGGATAGAGAACCATCTATCATGCTAATGGTCGCCAAAAGAAACCTGGAGTATCCATAATTATATCAGACAATCTGGATTTTAAAATAAAGACTGAAAAAAGAGACGAAGAAGGGTATTATAACATAATTGAAGGGTCTATCCATCAAGAAGACCTAACAATTGTAAACATTTATGCTCCAACCTGAAACAGCCAAATATATAAATCAATGAATCACAAACATAAAGAAGCCCATTGATAATAATACCATAATAGTAGGGGACTTCAACACCCCACTTACAGCAATGGACAGATCACCAAGCAGAAAATCAACAAGGAAACAGTGGCTTTGAATGACATACTGGACCAGATGGACTTAACAGATATATTCAGAACATTTCATCCTAAAGCGGCAGAATACAAATTCTTCTCCAGTGCACATGGAACATTCTCCAGAATAGATAACATACTGGGGCATAAATCAGCCCTCAACAAGTACAAAAAGATCGAGATCATACCATGCATATTTTCAGATCACAATGCTATGAAACTTGAAATCAATCACAAGAAAAAATTTGGAAAAATAACGAATACTTGGAGACAAAAGAACATCCTACTAAAGGATGAATGGGCTAAGAAGAAGTTAAAGAGAAACTTAAAAAGTAGCGTTAATGGAAAGTGATAACACCACAGCACAAAACTTCTCGGACGCAGCAAAGGCAGTCATAAGAGGTATAAGCATATAAGTCATAAGAAATATAGCAATCAAGGCCTTCCTAAAGAAGGAAGAAAGGTCTCAGATACACAACATAATCTTACACCTCAAAGAGTTGATAAAGAATAGCAAATAAAACCCAAAAACAGCAGAAGAGAGGCAACAATAAGATTAGAGCAGAAATCAATGCTATTGAAGCAAAAAAACAAAACAAAAAAACTAGAACAGATCAATGAATCCAGGAGCTGTTTCTTTGAAAGAATTAACAAAATTGATAAGCCACTAGGCAGTTTGAACAAAAAGAGAAGGGAAACACAAATAAATAAAATCAAGAATGAAAGAGATGAGGTCACAACAAATACTGCAGAAATACAAACAATAATAAGAGAATATTATGAGCAATTATATGCCAATAAAATGGGCAATCTAGATGAAATGGACAAATTCCTAGAAACATATAAACTACCAAAACTGAAACAGGGAGAAATAGAAAATTTTAACAGACCCATAACCAGTAAAGAAATCAAATTGGTAATCAAAAATCTCCCAAAAAACAAGAGTCCGGGGCCAGAGGGAATTCTACCAACCATTTAAGAAAGAGTTAACACCTATTCTCCTGAAGCTGTTCCAAAAAATAGAAATGTAAAGAAAACTTCCAAACTCTTTCTATGAAGCCAGCATTACCTTGATTCCAAAACCAGACAAAGACCCCACTAAAAAGGAGAGCTATCGATAAATTTCCCTGATGAATATGGATGCACAAATCCTCAACAAGATACTAGCCAACCAGATCCAGTAATACATTAAGAGAATTATTCAACACATCCAAGTGAGATTTATACTTGGGATGCAGGGCTGATTCAATATATACAAAACAATCAATGTGATACATCACCTCAATAAAAAAAAAAAGGACAAGAACCACATGATCCTCTCAATAGATGCAGAGAAAACATTTGACAAAATACAGCATCCTTTCTTGATAAAAACCTTTAAGAAAGTAGGGATAGAAGGATCATACTTCAAGACCATGAAAGCCATAGATAGATGGTAGACTCACTGCTAATAACATTCTCAATGGAGAAAAACTGAGAACTTTCCCCCTAACACCAGAAACACCACAGAAATGTCCACTCTCACCACTGTTATTCAACGTAGTATTGGAAGTCTTAGCCTCAGCAATCAGACAACACAAAGGAGTAAAGGCATCCAAATCAGCAAGGAGTAAGTCAAACTTTCACATGACATGATACTCTATAAGGAAAACCCAAAAGATCCCACCAAAACACTGCTAGAACTGATCCATGAATTCAGCAAAGTTGCAGGATATAAAATCAATCCACATAAATCAGTTGCATTTTTATATGCCAATAATGAAGCAACAGAAAGAGAAATCAAAGAATCGATCCCATTTTACAATTGCAACAAAACCCATAAAATGCCTAGGAATAAAATTACCATAGGTAAAAAAATCTATACACTGAAAACTATAGAAAGCTTGTGAAAGAAATTGAAGAAGACACACAAACACAATAAAGAAAAAATAAGCCATGCTCCTAGATTGGAAGAACAAACATTGTTAACATATCAATACTACCCAAAGCAATATACATATTCAATGCAGTCCCAATCAAAATACACCAGCATTCTTCAGAGAGCTAGAAAAAACAATCCTAAAATTTGTATAGAACCAGAAAAGACCCTGAATAGCCAAAGCAATCACACTCTCAGACTTCAAGACATATTACAAATTTGTAATCATCAAGACAGTATGGTATTGGCACAAAAACAGACTCTCAGATCAATGGAACAGAATAGAGAACCCAGGAATGGATCCACAGATGTATGGCCAACTAATCTTTGTCAAAGCAGGAAAGAATATCCAAAGGAATAAAGACAGTCTCTTTAGCAAATAGTGCTGGGAAAACCGGACAGTGACATGCAGAAAAATGAACCTGGATCACTTTCTTATACTACCCACAAAAAGAAACTCAAAATGGATGAAAGACCTAAATGTAAGAGAGGAAGCCATCAGAATCCTAGAGGAAACAGACAAAAACCTCTTTGACCTTGGCCTCAGCAAATTCTTACTCAACATGTCTCTGGAGGCAAGAGAAACAAAAAGCAAAAATGAACTATTGGGATCTCATCAAAATAAAAAGCTTCTGCACAGGGCAGGAAACAATCAGCAAAACTAAAAGGTAACTGATGGAATTGGAGAAGATGTTCACAAATGACATATCAGATAAAGGGTTAGTATTCAAAATCTATAAAGAACTTACCAAACTCAACACCCAAAAAACAAATAATCCTGTGAAGAAATGGGCAAAAGACATGAATTGACACTTCTCCAAAGAAGACATATAAATGGCTAACAGACATATGAGAACATGCTCAACATCACTCATCATCAGAGAAACACAAATCAAAATCACAATGAGATACTACCTCACACCAGTTAGAATGGCTAAAATAACTCCAGTAACAACAGATGTTGGCAAGGATACAGAGAAAGAGGATCTCTTTTGCACTGCTGGTGGGAATGCAAACTGGTGCAGCCACTCTGGAAAACAGTTTAGAGGTTCCTCAAAAAATTTAAAATAGAACTACCCTACAACCCAGCAAGTGCACTACTAGGTATTTATCTGAGGGATACAGGTGTGCTGTTTTGAAGGGGCACACGCACCCCAATATTTATAGCAGGGCTATTAACAATAGCCAAAGTGTGGAAGGAGCTCAAATGTCCATCGATAGATGAATGGATAAAGAAGATGTAGTATATGCATACAATGCAGTATTACTTGGCAACCAAAAACAATGAAATCTTGCCATTTGCAACTATGGGGATGCAACTGGAGGCTAAACGAAATTAGTCAGTCAGAGACAGATAAATATCATATGACTTCACTCATATGAGGAATTTAAGATACAAAACAGATGAACACAAGGGAAGGGAAGCAAAAATAATATAAAAACAGGGAAGGAGACAAAACCTGAGAGAGTGGGAGAAAAAGGACGCAGAATCCACTGAGAGAGACTTCTAATGTGAGTGCGAAATGGGGAAGATAAAATCTGGCTGGGATCGGAGACTCCAGGGTGGGAGGCGATCCCCCTCTACCCTCTACGGGGAGTGAGAGGGGAAAAGGAGAGAGTCTGAAACAGAAAAACCTCCGCTTGGGGGGGAAAAAACCTCCGCTCGGTGCATAGAAAGACCGTACTTGCCAAATACCTGCACACCAGGTCCCCTCACGCCAACTGGTCCTTGGTGGGGGGGGAGGGACGCTGAGCACACAAACTGCTTCTTTGTGCTGGCTGCTGGCAGCTGGACTTCAGAGTGGCAGGGCGCCTGCCGCCATTGTAGCTCCCGGGGGGCTGGGGCCCCTGAAAGAGCCGCGCGGACACCGGGCGTCCGCGCTCCTGGCTGGCTGGAACTCGAGAGGGAAGGCAAAGAACTAAAAACTGGGAAATTNAAAAACAAAAAAACAGGGAAGGAGACAAAACTTAAAAGACTCTTAAATATGGAGAACAAACAGACGGTTGCTGGAGGGGTTGTGGGAGTGAGGATGGGCTAAATGGGAAAGGGGCATTAAGGAATCTACTCCTGAAATCATTATTGCACCATATACTAACTAACTTGGATGTAAATTAAACAACAAATAAATTTTAAAAATAAATAACACCCCCTTCCCCCAATGCACACAAGCTATAGATTGGAACAGAAAGTTTTAGAGGTTTTGCCTATGAAAATATGCTTCTTTTCTGTACGTTTTCAGAGTTTCCATCTCTTCTAACACATTTAAAATTATGCAATACAGAGTTATACAATTTTATAAAAAGCGTATTTAGTGTACAAAAACTAAATACTTTAGTATTTTTGTTAATATTTTATTTTAGATATTTCCATCTGTGTGTGTGCATAATAATATATACATATGCTTTAGTATTGACTGATCTTTAATTTGCCATAACCTTTAATGAATTGATTATGGAAAAGAAAAATCTCAGATTATTATTTTATATAATACTGAAGGGGAATGGGTATGGCTGTCTTCTGTTCTTTGAATTACAGTATTTGAAATATCACAGAAACACTGAAATAGCCCAATAACAACACTTATAGGGTTCATGACGCCTGATAACTATGGTTCAAGCACTTTCAATTTCTCTCTGAGAGACTGAGGTCTGCTCAATGGTGTGTATTGAATTGAATATTTTCTCTGCTATCAAGTATATCTAATTTTTGTTTTTAAGAGATGCTTCTTGGCAAGGTGATTATTAACATAAGGATATGTCAAGAGATCCATTTGAAGATTTAAAATGAGGGTTCTTGTGTTCCATCACACTTACAAGAGGAACCCTCATTTCCTATCTTGCAAACTCACATTAGCAAAACATGGGTACTAGTTAATCACAGCATCTGGTCCAGCATTATTTTATTGTAAAAGGAGAATTTAACTTTTATATTATTCACACAACTGAAGCTCATTCTTTATGTTAGCTTAATTATATTATTCTTTTAAAAAGTTTGGTATGAAGATACATATTTGATTTGGATGATAATCAGCATAAAAACTATTAATTCCAACTAGACCATTGTGCTTTGTGAGTATACCATATTGTTTGTTGTCATTGGATTTCATATCATGCTATTTTTGGAGAGATTCATAATATTCTTAAACTTATCATCTTCTCATAGCATCAAATAACTCTAACTGCTTTAATGTGTGAAAGGCAGTAGGCCCCAAATGGAAACACTAAGCTAAACCTCACATTGCCAGAAACAATGAAAAACAACCAAATTCGTTTTGCTATCCAGAAATGGAATGTTAAACCAATCAATCAGGAATCACCTATCAGCCCTAGTTAGGTCATCTGTCTGATCAAGCCCTGCCATCTCCTATAAGGAAAATAAACTTGCAATAAGAAATCTGCCTTTTTATCTACTATTTCTTTGTTTCTGCTTTCTTCTGCCTATAAAATCTCTTGCTCTGTATAGCTCTTCAGGGTTTTTCTCTATCTGCTAGACTGAATGCTACCTCATTTATGAATTACTGAATATATCCAATAAGGTCTTATAGCTTAATTTTATTTTCTGACAAATGGATGGGTTATGACAGATATATATAGCAAGGCTTCTTATTTGAGGGTTGATTGACCTTTCATAAAGGTAATGTAAGCAATTTGTGAACCCTTTGAAACTATCCTCAAATTTCTATGTGTATCTATTTTTCTGAAGAGAGAATCCATAAACACCCAAAATGTTAAGAACAGTGTTCTCTAAGTTAATGATCTCTATAGCCTAAAAGAAATTAAGGTAGGTGACTACAGATCAAATGTAGAAATACTGATTTAGACTAATAGCAGAGAAGCCTTAGTTTTATTTGCTATGCTAAGTGATTTCATTAAGAGATATTTGGAAGTTTAAAGAAAATAGAACTTTTTTAAAAATTTAAGTTTATTTATTTTGAGAGAGACAGAGGGAGAGAGAGGAAGGGAGGGAGGGAGGGAGAGAGAGAGAGAGAAGGGGGGGAGCAGAGAGAGAGAGGGAGAGAGAATCCCAAACAGACTCTGTGGTGTCAGCATAGAGCCCAATGTAGCTGGATCTCACAAACTGTGAGATGGTGACCTGAGCTGAAATTAAGAGTTTGATGCTCAAGCGACCAAGCAATTCAGGCACTAGAAACGTGAAATCTTTTAAAAAGAATCAAATTTTAGCTTGATGAACTCAACAAATTCCATGTGTAAATGTAATATGCATTCTCAAATAGTGCATGTTACATTTTCATTAGTAGGAATTATTTCAGTTGATTGAAGGATCTGGCAACTGCAAAATCTTGCTTTTTCTCATTCCCATCTTGCCAACACCCCTGTGTTTCCTTCACATAGCAGCCAAAGGAGATTTGTAAAAACCTCTGCTTAAAGCCCTCCAGTTGCTTCCCATTCCAATTAGAAGAAAATATAAATTTGTATGTATGGGGGCACCTGGGTGGCTCAGTTGGTTGAACGTCTGATTTGAGCTCAGGTCATGATCTCAGGATTCATGAGTTCAAACCCAGTGTCAGTCTCTGTGCTGAAAGCTCAGAGCCTGGAGCCTGCTTCATATTCTGTGTCTCTCTCTCTCTCTCTCTCTACCCCTCCCCCACTCTCACTCTGTCTCTCTCTGAAAACTAAATAAACCTTATAAAAATTTAATTTTTGTGCATGGCTTGCAAAGCTATCTGTAATACTTGTCTCTTTCTCTGATTTCATTTATACAGAGATTGTCCTGTTGTCCTTTAGCTTCAATCACAGGAGCCTCTGCCAGTTTCCAGAGTTTGTTCTATTTTGGAGGCTTTGCATCATTTCTTTCCTCTGCCTAAAGTGCTCCTTCTCTAGATGTTTGCATGGTTTATTCATTGCTCAGTTTCCTCTTTGAACCTCATCTCCTAAGAGAGGCTTTTCTTGAGTACCAAATGTGAGGTTGTCTCCTTGTTTCTCTCTATCACTTCATTTTGATTTATTTTCCTCCTGCCACTTAGTATGAGTCATTAATAGCTTACATATTTGTTTGCTTGGAGTCTGCTTGTGGACACTTGACTGCAAACCTCATGAGAGCAAGAGCGCTGTCTTTCTTGTTCACTGCTTTATCTTCGGTGTTTGAAACTTGCCTGAAATGTGGGAGAAACTCAATAAGCATTTGTGAAGTAAATAGATAAGATGAACTTTCATTAAATAGGGGATTATGTTTATCTCATAATTGGTATGGTTCCAGGAGATTGGTGACAGGGAATAAAACATAGCCTTTGACAATAATGTGCTTGGCTATGGTCATATCAGATGAGCAATACTCTGCAGTTATTCCTATTCTATATCTTTATTTTTCTCTTCATTCTGATGTCTGTAATAAAATGAAAACAAGTATGAGTCATCTACTTTTCTCTGAATCACCTTGAAAATGCATTGATCTATCATTCCTCTTCATCTCCTCTTCACTTTCTCTCTCTCTCTCTCTTTTAATGTTTGTTCATTTTTTGAAAGAGAGAGACAGAGCATAAGAAAGAGAGGAGCAGAGACAGAGGGAGACACAGAATCCAGAGCAGGCTCCAGGCTCTGAGCTGTCAGCACAGAGCCAGATGCGGGGCTCGAAATCACAAACCTGGAGATCAGGACCTGAGCCAAAGTTGGATGCTTAACTGACTGAACCACCCAGGTGCCCCGGTCTTGATCTCTTTCTATGTCTGATTTTCTAATATGTTATCTGATAAATGATTAAAAATCTTGCAATTTGATTAATAACCAATATTTATGCAGAGTTGAAGATCAATATTTTGTACTCATTGTACAAAGGTTGATAAAGTCTTAAACACAGGTCTTTCATACTACTAATGAAAAAAAGCCTCAATTCCTATGAATATAGTTGCCAAATCACAAAATATTTTGGTAACAGTAAGCTACATATTTCACCAGAAAACTCATCTAGTTTTTAAACATCTTTAATTTGTTAAGAGTTTATGCCAATACTGGGAATAAAATGACTTTTCTCTAGATTTGATTAATTGAAAACTGGAGTTAAGCTCTTGCTAAATGTAAATGGCTTAAATACTAGATTTATAATTTTTTCCTTCATTTGCCAACCACTTTTTTAGAACTCATTTTCAGTGATGGGATATAGCATTTTAAAAAATTGACAAAAGTTTTGCTGTCAGGGAGCTTATGCTCTAAGAATATCTGACACACAAACTTCTCTTCAGGTGAAGCTGGGCCTCACAATAATAGTGAACTATTTAATTAATCAGTCTTTCACTAAAAAGAAAACAAAACAAAACCTTCCAAACATGGAAAAAGTAGTGGTTTTATAAAACATCAAACAGTTAATAACGCAGAGAAGTATTATTTGGCCAAAGTTCAGAAGATGGAAATCCAGAGAGATGAATATGGCCTTTGAAGCTGCTTTTGCCTTGGGAGAGTTTGCTGACTTTGAAAGCCTTATGGGACTAGGAAAGGAAAAGAGGGAGTCCAAGTGCCACCAAGAGTAGGGGCTATGTTGAACTACTTCATGTTTGAGCTGAGATTTGGGAGGATGATATGTAGGAAGAGAATGGGACAAAGAGTAATCACAGAGTGAGCACCACAGCCTAGCTTAGTGTTTTCCAGATGGTCCAGAATTATCTCAAGACCTAAACTTGGATGACCGTTGTCTCAAGTTCTTATTTCTTTCAGGTGACAGAACAATAATTCTATTTGAAGAAAATGAGTCCGTCCTAGACGTCAAATTATTTTTACAAATATGTGTGTGTGTGTGTGTGTGTGTGTGTGAATACAGATATCTCAGCACACAATGATAATCAGGTAATATAAAAACATTGAAAGATAACATAAAAGAGAAACAGAGGGCAACAGAAATACACTTGTTAGGCTTCCCCCTAGATATTAGAATTATCAAAATAAACTGCAAAACAGCTATATCTACTGGATTCAAGCACATAAAAGGCAATGTAAAACAATTCAGCAGAGAACTGGAATCCATACAACATCACATGGCAGATTCAAAAAAATATAAAAATTCTAGAACTAGAAATTAAAACAACTGATATTAGGAATTAATAGCATAGGCTTCACAGAGATGGATGTACAATCCCAAATTTAGTAGATAATTCCAAACTGTTTTCTAAAGTAGTTGCAATGAATTACACTCCTAACAGTAATATGCCTAGGTTTTTACCCACATAAATGTGTGCGCCTATGTAGTAGGAGATACAAGGATATTTATAGTACTATTATTTGTGATTGTGAAAAATTGTAAAAATTGTAAATGCTAATTAACAGAAAAGAGTAATAGTAATATTAATAGACACTGTAGTAATATTATTACAGTACAATTTTAGATAACAACAGGGCACAAAGTATAGAATAAATAATAAAATAGGTTGCCAAACATAAAAGAATGTATAGACTATGATTCAAAAAACAGGTAGAATTTAACTGGCATGTTTAAGAATGCATTTTTGTTGGAAAACTATGAAGAAAATATTAAAAGGTGCTTATAATAAATGTACTATAATGATTAAATATAAGTAAAGGAAGGGTGTTGTGGTTTTAAAGGCACATGCATGGGTGTTCAGGGGTGCTGATCATATTCTATTTCTTGACCTGGATTGTGATTACAGAGATTTTCATTTTACAACAATTTTTAAAATTTGCATGTTTATATTTTGCACTATTTTATTTGTTTTTGGTATTCCAAAATTAAAACTACATTATCACTGAATATTCCATATATTATATGTATACTATACTATAATGTAATATAAATGTTTAATGGTGCATATTGCATAAATATCCCTAGATATCTACTTAGACAAAGTAAAAGCCTATTTTTTCCACACTATATCCCATAGAATATTTGAAGATTATTGTGACTTCCTCTTGAATATCTTCTCTGCTTTGGTCACTTGAAATGTTCCTTCTAAAGTGCCTTGTTATTCTTATCACCCTCTTCTGAACCAAGTTTTTCTTATCCATTGTGACAGTGACTCAAAAATACTGTCCCCACTATGTGACATCTAGCATGCAGAGCGGATTCTTCCCCCCAAACTATTCAGAGACCAAATTTCCTCCATTTTGTGGCTTAGCTCTCTTTTCCATTGTTGTCTTTGACTAGTGATTGGAGGTTTATTTCTGCCACACCTGTGTTCTTGTCAGCGGAGAGAGGTGGAGGTTCAGATTCTATCTGTGGCTTGACCACGTGGCACTGTGTGTCAGCAAGCTGGAAGATCACCAGCACTAAGGACATCAATGGGCTCCAGCTTGCTCTTTCAGTTTGCTGTTTACAGGCAGATTTAATTCTCATTGGTCCCAGCAGCCTCTTAATATCATGCAGCCACAACTTCAAAAAGGAGATGTGAGACTTCCAGCGAATAGGCCCATAAACACAAACAATGCTCTCATTTTTATAACATACATATCAGATTGGTACTCTGCATTAATAAGCAAGCTTATGAATTATGTATTTCATTATGCAAAGTCTAAAATTATTTTTGAGATAGCTGTTCATTGGAAAAATAATATAGATCACATTACATTAGAGAGCAAAGTGAGGGGGTGAAAGAATGTTGAATTATCTTATTCTAAATAATGGTATTTATAAAAATGTATATGAGAGAATGTTTTGGAAGGAGCAAATGTGATCTCCTAGTGTGTCCTTGCAGAACATTAACAGTATATAAGCCTTAACTAACTAAAAGTCCAAGCACAAAAAAAAAAAAAAGAAGCAAACAGTAAGTGAGTATGGAATAACATAAAGCAAGATGACAGAAACTGGTTTGTTTGTTTTAATGAAAGGTGTTACTTTTATCATTAGAATGGATAAGTAGGGAAGAACAAAGAGAAAAAGAAACATAAAACAAATGTAAATGAGCATCTAGCTAAAGAAGTTAGAGAAAGACTAAGTATGTAAAAGAAAACAGGAGAGAAAAATTGATGAATGAAGAAATAAATGAATTAGAAAAGATTATGTTGTAAATTAGATAACTAAAATTAAAAAGTAATATATTATTTTTAACGGGCCAAATTATTATTAACATATTTTTAAGGAATAAAAAATGAAACACTTTTGAAATCCTGAAGTAGAAAATACCATAATTGTGGGTGAGATTAAAAATAATAAGTGTCAGGGGTGCTTGGATGGCTCAGTCGGTTAAGAGTCTGACTTCGGCTTATGGCATGATCTCACAGTTTGTGAGTTCAAGTCCTGTGTCAGGCTCTGCGCTGACAGCTTGGAGCCTGGAGCCTGCTTGGGATTCTGTGTTTCCCTCTCTCTCTGCCCCTCCCCTGCTCATGCTCTGTCTCTCTCTCTCTCTCAAAAATAAACATTAAAAAATTTAAAAAAATGGTCAGATACAGCTTAAGATCAAATGATTATCAAAACAGATATAATTCTTACACTCATGAAATTTACAGCTTATTAGAAGAATAAGACATAACAACAAAAATATTAATTACACGTATTGCAAATTGTGACAAGTACAGCAGAGAAAACGAATAGGACACTGTTATCAAGACTATCAGGCTGTATCAGATTTACATACATGGTAAATGCAGGCTATCTGAAAAGGTGATATCTAAGCTGATACCTAAAAAATGAAGGAGGGAAGTAAGTTCACAGGCAAAGAAAACAGCATATTCAAAGGCCCTATATAGGCAAAAACTTGCAGTGTTTGGAAAATGTCAAAGTCTACAGGGAAGAATAACTGACCATGTTTACTTTTTAAATAAATTTGAACAAGTTCCCGGTTATATTTATAATAATATCACTTTTCATCAATTTTGATACTAATATATTTATTATGACAAGTAGAAGAATTATGTTAGGGTTACTTTAGATAAGGATATGCCTATGGGGGTTTGTTTTACATGTGACCTTTGTCATAGGTGTTTCAGGAATAAAGATGAGGGGAAAATTAGAAAATCATCTCTGTAATCATGTCGTTCTGCTCATGCTTTTAAGTAGTAGTTTCTAACTTTTATTTCCATTTTCCAAAGGAAACTTCAGGTTTCCTTTCCATTCTTAGAAATTACCCTGTGAATCATTGAACATGTTCTATGAATGTTCTTTCTATGTTCAGCCTGTTTTTCTATGTAGAGTGCAGCTTTATCTTTATCTGGATATTTTACTTTTTCCCTAATTTTTCTGACGTGCACTTTTTGCTTTGTGCTATAATTTCTTGTCTAGAAAACCAAATTTGATTATTTTATGTCACCACATAACCTATGTACTTCTCACTTATCATAATACTCAGCTATGAGGAAAAATGAATTCCTACTCTTATTATATATGAGATTCTGTTTACTTGAAAGGGATACTGAAGTTATTCAGTCCTTGGTTATTTTTGCCAAGTAAATCAACAGAATTGGTATGACAATTGATTGGTATTTTGTAAGTCTCAGAAGGCTTTCCATTACTTCTTTGATACATCCATCAAGAAAACCATGTTTGTAAAAGATGGATGTCACATATACACGTGGCTGGCTTTGTACTTCTCCACAGAGTCACAGACTAAAGCTCACATTTGGGATTAATGATTGAGTATCTCCAATGAGCTCTTTTCCTTGAACTTATTTATGGCTTTATAGAACAGTTAACGTTGCTTTCTTATGTGACTCAGGGTTAGTCTTATTGGACTGAATATTAAATCCATTGTCCTACTTCAGGATTTTAAGATTCTGTCTGTTTGTTTGTTTACTCATCTGGGCTATAATTCCTCTTTGCCCTAAGTTCTCTGGCTTCATTTCTGGATAATGTTTGACAGTGAACTTAATTACTGCATTCTACAGCTGTATTCCTTGAACGTTTCCACCATTTCTAGTAGGGAGACAACCTTGCAATTATAATAAATAAATTATATGTAGTACTTCTTAACTGTTTTTAAAGAGAGCCAAGTATCTGCATGACCAGCAGGGCACTATAAGAATTCCAGAGGTGTCTTAAGTGGCTCAGTTGGTTGAGCGCCAGACTCTTGATTTGGGCTCAGGTCATGATCTCACGGTTTGTGAGATTGAGCCCCACATCCTGCTCTGTGTTGACAGCATGGAGCCTGCTTGGGATTCCCTCTTTCTCTCTCTCTCTCCCCCTCTCCCTCTTTCTGCCCCTCCCCCACTCTCATTCTGTCCTCCTCTCTCTCAAAAATAAACATTTTAAAAAAGAACTTCAAATATAAGAGCCATGCTGATGCTCTCTTAAAATATATGTATTTATTCATCCAATAGGAAATGCTTCTATATACTTTTGTTAATCTAAATTTTTTTCTGCCTTTATGTGGACACAATACTTTCATTTTTTGTTGCATACTTTGGCTAAAATGGCAAGTGTTCATAAACAGCAATAATTTGTCCCAGCCATTTTTCAACATAAGCCTGCTTTAACGAATGCTATCATACTGAGAGATCCTTGACCAACTCTTAAGTTGACCAACAAATAAGCCATTGTGTCTCTTTGTATTTCTTGCTGACAGTAATAGTTTTGTTCAATAGAGAAGTATATTTCAAATATTCTAAAACATGTAGAACTCATCTCTTACAATAGTAGTATTTTCCAAATATGAGATAGAAACTGCAGAGTTGTAAAGGAAATCGGTAATAAAATAGCTTTTTATATTTGTTATTACTTGTAATTAGCCATTAGTGATGCATGTGTTTATATGCTTCTCTTTTTTATAATTATGTATTGTTCCTGAGTTTCTCTTATAGAGTTGACTGTAACTGTGCTTGAAAGAAAATAAGGAATGCTTTTAGCATTTTTGCACTTTCAGTATTCATTCAACCTGAAAGAATCATGATATAGTGGAAAGAACATGACCTTTAGAGATAGTCAAAGGTGGATTTAAATCCTGGCTTTTCCCCTTTTGATGTGTGTGTGTGTGTGTGTGTGTGTGTGTGTGTGTGAAATGTTAAAAGCATTTTAATGATGGAATTTAAGTCACTGTGTCAGTGAAATATTTTTTGATCAGAAAATACCATAAGCACTTTTTATATCATACAATTCATCACACTGTGTCTAAGACCCTTTAAAAATGCTCAAGTGTGTTTTTCAGCATTTCTGTCTCTTATATTGAAAGACTATTGGAAGAGACTAATGTTGTCTCCACTTTAACATACCTCTTTTTGCAAATGCTGTTCAGTCTATTTTCAAGCAGCCTAACTTCTTTCTGTGCCTATTTCTGTCCATTAAAATAGTGCTATTATTTCAGGATATATCTCAAATTTCAATTCCTAAGTAAAGACTTCCTGGATCTCCCCCTATACCCATAGACCTCATCCAAGACAACCTCATTCTATTCTGAGTATAAAAAATGAAGCTCTTAAAATGTTTGATAGTGTTGTAGTAGCTGGCTTTGCTTTCCTTAACTGTCCATCCTGTACTTGTTCTTCAAATATTTTTTCTGCTCTTTCTTAATTTAAAGATTTTCTTATGTTATTCCTTATTCCTGGGACTCTCTTCATTTTTCATTGCTTTCATATGCCATTTCTTTTTTTAAATTTTTAATTTTTTTTTTTTTTTTTTGGNCAATCTGAAGCAGGCTCCAAGCTCTGAGCGGTCAGCACACAGCCCAATGCGGGGCTGGAACCCAAGAACCGTGAGGTCATGACCTGAGCTGAAGTGGACACTTAACCGACTGAGCCAGTCAAGTGCTCCTCACATGCCAGTTCTTTCTCTCTTTCTTCTTTCTTTCTTTCTTTCTTTCTTTCTTTCTTTCTTTCTTTCTTTCTTTCTTTCTTTCTTTTTCTTTCTTTCTTCTTTCTTTCTTTCTCTTTCCTCCTTCCTTCCTTCCTTCCTTTATATTTATCCATTTATTTTGGAGAGAGACAGAGACTGAGAGAGAGAGAGAGAGAGAGCCCAAGTAGGGGAGGGGCAGAGAGAGACGGAGACAGAATCCAAAGCAGGCAACAGTCACTGAGCTGTCAGCACAGAGTCTGCCGCAGGCTCAACTCAAGCTGTGAGATCATGACCTGAACCAAAGTCAGACCCTTAACTGACTGAGCCACCCAGGCTCCCCCCTCTACTGACATTTCTGTCATCCTTAGACATCCTTTCCCCTGGATCTTCTATGTCCTTTGCCCAACCCAGGCTGGATTAGATGTTCTTCTTATCGTGCATCCAGTTCCTTCTACTTACTTAGCACAAATTACCCCATGTGAGCATTTGTCACATTACAAGTGTGCTTGTTCATTTATCTGTCTGTCTCCTACACCATAATGTAAGCTTTACTAGGAAAAAAAAATTGGCCTGTTTACTATTGCATGCTTGAATTCCTGGCATAGTTCTGGGTACACATGAATATTATATAAGCATCCAAAATGTGTCTTTTAAATATAATTACTGTTTAATAAAATAATGGCTTTTTATATTCCTGCTTGGGACATGTTTTTATTTACACTGTTATATTGTAAGTTCCTTGAAGTCAAAGAAGTTTTTAAAATCTTAACTTCTCATTCTCAACCTGGCCTAGTGTTCAACTGACATCTCTTGAATTTAATTTACTTATGTTCAAGGAGTTTATAAATATTATTTTTGTAGTTATAACAAATACTATTTTATAATATTTAGAATTGTGAGAGGAANAGTGTGCCTTTTTTATTCTATAGTAACAGTCTGAGCAGTTGATATATAAAGAGAGAGAACAACTCCATGACTAAAATTTTTTTTTATACTGAAAGAATAAAGATGTTTGTTTGGTAATATGGATGCCTGAATTAAAGTGGGAAAATGCTTCTGTTGAATTATTTGGGAGAGTTTATTGAAAATATCAGATAGATTAATATGAATTTTTTATTACTTAAATAAAACTGGATTTATAAGTAAATATTAAACTTAAGAGCAATCTAAATTAGAAGCCTGTAACTGGATTCTAGTCTTGGCTCTATCAGTGAAATGTAGAAACCATGGCAAGACATTTAACTGTTCTACATATAAACAAGAATGGTCGAAAAGTAGATTTTAAAATCCTTTTCAGGGGCACCTGGATGGCTCAGTCAGTTAAGCGTCCAACTTTAGCTCAGGTCATGATCTCACAATTTGTGGGTTCCAGCCCTGCGTCAGGCTCTGTGCTGACAGCTAGCTCAGAGCCTGGAGCCTGTTTCAGATTCTGTATCTCTCTCTGACCCTCCCCTGCTCATGCTGTCTCTCTCTCTCTCAGAAATAAATAAATAAATAAATAATAAATACAAATAAAAAAATAAAATCTTTTTCAGTGTAAAATTATGATTCAATGTAAAGGATCTAAAGATGAGCATATAATGAATTCTGAAATCATAAGGTTTAATTTTATCTGGGTTTTAATTTCAGCTGACTAACCTCCTATTTGGTGGTTAGAGGAAATAGGTAGAATATAGTTATTGAAAGAATAATATTAAATGATCATTGATTTAATTATTGCTCCAGCTGGTCCAGGGGTCCTTGAAGGATGGACGGTGTTGGCGAGAGAGAGTGAGAGAGCCCCGAGATTCTTTCCAATCACCAGGCAGGCATCTCTGTCCTGTGAGTTTTGGCGTCTTTATTTATAGGTCAAGCGATAACATGAGATCAGAAAAAGGAATTTTTACAGTGGAAAACTCTTTGTGATAAGATGCTTTGGAAAGTGTACAGAAGCAGGTTTTACAGAAGTATTCTTGCAGAACTACTCCAATCATAGTGAGGTTGAGTAAATCTTACCACTAAGGAAATAACAGGATGTTCTTAGTGAAAAACAGGATAATATACACATTTGTTTTAAGTTAATAACGCTAAGATTAGGTCATTCTGTCTGGCTCACAAGAGGATGAATGTTTTCGAGCTGGTTAATAAATTGTGCAAACTTTTTTGACTTGATGCTGAATGCGTAAACACCATGGAGGCCATAAATGTGTCTGCCTTTGTTTTTGGGTTTATGTTTTAGCTACTCTTATCTATCCTCATCCCAGCCACCAGTGCCAGTGTAAAGGAGGGTGTTTGTGGAATGTAGGCCTTAGAGAAGGGCCTGCTATACATCACCAGTTAGAAAAGGTGTAAGTATTAACTTAAGTTCTGCCCTTATCTGTTCCTTAACTCTAAATTAGGTTCTTTGTCTCTGGGTCAGGCTCAATTGTAACTTTTGTGTTCTTAACCCCCTTTATTATCTAAGTCTTGGATCTATAAGGCCCATAGGAAGAGCCTTTTGACAAACATCTAGAGTGCTTTCATCTAAAATTTCTTTTGAAGTGGCAGGAATATGCTTTTCCTTATGAGGTATATGTGTGGGCAATATCGGTCTGATTTGGAATATTGTGAGGCCTGGTCAATATCCACAGGCTCATTTCCAACATAAACCAGTAGTAGCAGAAGGAGATACCAGTTTTCATTTCTCATGGCAGGAGCTGTGCAAACGCTGTCATTTCCTCATTGTGAGTGTGTCATCCAGTGAGGCTGGTGTGGCTCCCAGCATCTCCCCTTTTTTTTATTATTTTTTTAAAAAAATGTAGGGTATGTAATTTATTGGAAACTCTTCGAATCCCGTTGCTTAGTACTCGGTAGAAGACTGGAAAGGGACAAAGGACAATTAACGTGGCTCCAAGGATCAGATCAATATTTATAAGAAAAGAGAGGAAGCTATGATTGCTGACAAAACTATGCAGTCCATCTAGAAAGGACATTGCTACCTCAGAAGGAGAAAAAAAGGTAGTAGATAGATTGAGGTCCAGAATCTGTTGATGAAGAGACTGTAAACCTAAAATTAGAATGATTCCATATACCAAGTAAATGATTTTGCACATTTTCACAGGCATTAGAGGATTGATTATGTTAAAGGGGAGTTATATGTATCCAGTTATATTCCTTATGGCACCAGAGAGCCAACCATACCTTTAAAGAGTTTAGCTCATTTCCAATACATAGAATAGCCTCTTTGAGTGCATTTTCCTTTGTGTCTAGTTTTTTGTCTATGTTTTCTTGAATAGCTAGGGCATGAGAGACATTTTTGGTTAGCTGATTTACATGTTGAGCTGTATGAACCTCTTGGACTAACACAACGGTGGAAACAGATTGTACACGTAAAGGTCAATCTTTTATGACTAAGGGTCATTAGCCTATTCATAGCTCAAGGGAAAGTATGGAAGAAAACAAGATCTGCTGGAGACATGATGTCTGTTCCCATAATCACAAAAGAAGTTCCCACAATAAGTTCCTTCACAAGGAGCAATCATCATACCAGGGCCAGAATAAGGGGACAAGTCACTCCTGATACCAATCAACAAGGTACCTTGGGGGTTGATGCTCAAGCAGAAATAATTGAGTATGGGTGGATATTGGTCATCATCTGATGGCAAGAGGCCATGCAAACTTGCCTTAACCTCACAAGAAGTTTTTCTCAAGTAGTGAGTTCAGAAAATGGCTCCTGACAATTATAATTGTATGCAATTTAATCACAAATTATCTCTCATATATACCTATTATTTATACTTATTTTCTTTTTACTGCTCCCTTCACACACCCTGTGTAGAGTGTCAGATTAAATTAGTTATCACCTGTAGAGTATAAAAGCTTTAATAAATAAGATTACCTGGAGCTTATTTATTGGACTATTCTAGATTTTTATAATATGTGCATACTGACTGCACAAGGAGAATCCTTTATTCTTCATTTCCCCATGTGTGTGTATATACATATAGTTTTCTTAAACCCCAACTATAGCTAGCTACAAATACCTTATTATCATGAAACAGCAAGAGAACAAAATATTCTGGGAACAAAATTCTCTGAAAAGCAATTTAAAAACAGCAATGCTACTCCTTAGAAACTTACAAATTTTAACAGTGGTTATGTCCACTTTTGTTAATACAATAAACTAAAAAAGAAATAGAATTATTCAGCCTTATTCTATTTCAAGTAGGTAAGAAAAGCAAAAATTCTGATGCTGAAATTTTTTTATAGTAACTTGTATTAAATGCAACCAGTCTTTTTGAAGATGGCATCATGATGATATAACAGAAAACTCTTTATTTCTCTATTTGTATTTATATACCATAAAACATTTTATAAGTTATGGAAAAAAAATATTTTCAGTGAATCATTAAAGGCAGATAATTCCTATTCAATTATGTATTCATTTATTTTATTTATTTTTGGAAATATAAATAATATAATGAAGTATTCACTCTGTGTTAACTTCCCCTGTTGAAGACTATCAACAATCTCAAAAATATATAACTTTGTGATACTATTCCTCTGGAAAGATTTCTGCTGAGTAATTTTGTTTTCACTTGGAAAAATAACAATTCACAGATTCTAAGCTAGGATGCATCATGATGCACTTGGTGAGTAATGTCAAAAAATATTTGCCCTACTACGTAGCCTTTCTTATTTACCTCTCAGAACTGGGTCAGGGATCAATGAACTCTCTGATCTGCACCAGCATTTTTAAGGGTGTTCATTCAAAAGAATTAGTAGCAAAAGTAGTTTCAGGAATCAAAATAACTGCCTAGAATCTGAGTGTGAAGTACAGAAAGATTTGACACAGCTTTTTTGTCACTGAACTTTTTTTCAGTAACTGATTATTTGAATGATCATAAAATTCTCAGCTTATTTTATCAAGTCATATGGAAAATTGACCCACAAACTCACTACGGATGTAGTGAGCTTTTTTCTTGATTCATGAAAATATTAGAGATGAGTGTTAGAGTAATTAATGTTTAGTAACAGTAATTGGTTACTAAACTAAGTAAACATTTTTAGTAGCTATGTTTTTAAAATAGTTAAATGTATTTTAAGTGCCTGATTTGCTTTGCTTTTACAAATGTATATAGTCATGTAGCCATTTTCCAAAGATCAATAGACAGAACATTTCTCTCACCCTAATGTTCCCTCATGCTTCTTTCTAGTCAGTACCATACTCCAAGGACCCAAGTCATGATTGTCAGAACAATGAATTTTCTCAATTTGTATATAACTAAAATCATACTGTATACTTTTCATACTGTATACTTGTGTCGGTCTTATTTAGTCAACTTGATGTTTTGAGATTTACATGTTGTTTCTATATCAGAAATTTTCTCTTTTTATGTGTGGAGTATCATCCTATTATATGATGGCAAAACCCACTGTTTATTCATCCTCCTCTCTACAGATGTTGTGAGTTGGTTTCATTTTTGTTCATTATAAATAAAGCTATATAATTGTTTTTGTACAAATCTTTTTATGGAAATGTTTTCACTTTTGTTAAGTATAAACCTATGTGTGGAATTTCTAAAACACAGTGTGATCATATGAATTAATCTGGAATTTGATTAGGTTTTCTTAAAATGTCATATAAACTAGAAAAAAATAAAATTACTAAATCAAAATAACCAGTTTTTTTATACATTATTGCCTATATTGGAATCCAAGGGTATCACATATTCGATCACATACTAAGGTAGTTTTTATGGGTAAGCCTCTGTAGAGCAATAGCAATTTAGACAAATTACAGGAAATTATATTTCACACCAATGATCAGAGAATCGACTTTGGGTGAAACCAAATACTTATTTACAACATCATGAAATTTGTTTTTAGACAGTGTTAGATTAACATACTTATGTTCCATTGAAAAGCTACTTGACATTGACAGCCCACTTTTAACCCTCTGAGTTTCAGTTTCATTTTGTGTTTAATTGAGAAAAATAACACCTACAGTGCAGGCTCATTGTCATGCTTTGAGATGAAATAGGTACAGTGGGTAGCAAGTTCTAATTAATAGTATTTATCATAATGTGCGTAAAGAATATATGGCTTTCTTCTTCTCAATGTTGTAAGCAGTATGTTAGTGGAAGGGGATGACAGGGACAGTGCCTTTAACAAACCAAATGGAAGTTCATCTTACAAGTTGAAAAACGGAGAGGTTTGGAGACAGTCTACATTCCTCAGGAAGCATGTGTGCAGCCTCTGAGAGTGTATAAAGCCTGAGTAACAGATCGAGTCATTTGACTTGAGAATGCAAGCAATAATATCTAACCCCATGTTCAAATTGAGCATTTGTTAAACTTGCACTATATTAAATACACAGAAACAACACAGAGAGATGAACTCTGTATTAACAAATCTATGTGTACACATTGAATTGTATGTGCATATGAAATCATGTAAGTTTTGCAACTAAATGTGAAGATTCATAATACAGATCTCTTAGAGTAAAAAAAAGTTAAAGAAAAAAGCTAGTCAGTTTTATTCAAAATCCAGAAACATTGTTTAAGAACAGAGGTTCATATATATATATATATATGTGTATGTGTGTATTTAAACAAATTGGAAAGCTTTATTTTTCTTTTTTTTGTTTTTAAATGTTTTTTTATTAATTTCTGAGAGAAGGGGAGAGAGAGTGCGTGAGCAGGGGAGGGTCAGAGAGAGGGAGACAGAGAACTGAAACAGGCTCCAGGCTCTGAGCTAGCTGTCAGCACAGAGCCTGAAGTGGGGCTCGAACCCACGAACCATAAGATCATGACCTGAGCCGAAGTCAGACGCTAAACCATCGGAGCCACCCAGGCACCCCATATATTTTTTTCACATATCTTTTTCCAATAGTTTTGTAATGAGAATCCTACATGGAAATTAATGTAAAATCTTAATATAAATTTAAATTAGATGAATTATATAGCTGGACTTATATAATGGTACTCAGCATATTTTAAAAATAAAAATTGTTCCTTTTTCCCTTTTTACTTCTTCTCCCCAGAAACTCCTTATGGGCTTAACAGTGCCACAACTGCCCATTTGTTTATTTAAAAACAAACGAACAATTATAATGATAGTGAAAATTATCGAGAATAATTCATTTAGTTACAATGAGAACAAAAATTGATCATCTGATTTATTATTATTTTTTAATTTGCTTTTAGTTTTGCTTTTTAAAATTTTTTTAGTGTTTATTTATTTTTGAGAGAGAGAGAGAGAGAGAGAGAGATTGTGAGGGGGGGAGGGGCAGAGAGTGAGGGAGACAGAATCTGAAGTAGCCTCCAGGTTCTGAGCTGTCAGCACAGAGCCTGACCCGGGGCTTGAACCCACGAACCCTGAGATCATGACCTGAGCGAAATTGGTGCTTAACCAACTGAGTCACCCAGGCGCCGCTGATTTATTATTACTTTTAATTATAAAGTTATTTTATACCTCTGAGGGTACAAATTCAACTTTCTTATATCTTCCTCAAATCTCTGATTGACAAATACGTTATGCTGGAAAGATTACCTCACTATTAAAACACGTGGATTTAGTTCTCCTGTTGATTTCTGGGAGATCTGAAAAGCCTGTTAGCATATATATGCTTCAAATATTTCTGTTTCCTCTATCTAAATGTCTAATTTAAAACATTGTGCCACTGGGGTGTTAAGATAATGCTTTCCAAAGCATTTTAGAGACGTAAATCTGAAAATTTCATGGACAGGAGAATGGTTTTGTATAACTACAGCTTTAATGCATTTTTTTCCTAAGAGAAATTACCAAATTATTATTCTTTATTCAAGAACTAAATATATTCTTTTAGATTTCCAAAGCGTGGTCCCTGTGGACAAGGACAATTGAACATAGTTAAAAAAGAAGCAGGATTTAATTTATTTTCAGCTGGCAAACACAAGAATGGGTTCTTTCTCTTGTTTTTATTTAATCTATGAGGCTGATGGCTCCCTAGTGAGAGGATAATATAAACTCAGCAATCAGGACATTATTTTAACATTCCTTACATGCCATAGTAGGTTTATACATAGCAGTCCCTTGTATCAGACTGAAGACAAAATGAAGAGAGGTCATTTGCAGCATGATTTTTGAATGTTCGTTTATTCTGATACATCACAATACTCTGATACATCAGAGGCTCCAAGATACCCTGAAAATATAACCAATCAGATAATATGTGGTCCAGAGAGGTTAAGTGTCACTATCTAGCACTGTGCTGGATGCAGAATTGTACAGATATATTTACTACATTTCATGATATTAGAGAATATCAAAAGAACTTATCAGATGTGTTGCCAATATAACAAATTCACCAATAGATGGTGAATTTAATGAAAAAGCAAGGAAGTTTATGGTCTTCATCTTGCTTTGTCTTCACTGATGTTATCCTCATTTTATTTATAATGAATCACTACAGGTAAATTTTAGTGAATTAATGACATTATTGAATTGGCCTTTGATGTATCTTTTTCATGTGCCTTTTTCCACTTTGCTGTCTATAAATGAATTACATCTTTCCAGACAACTTAGCAAAACAAGCTATTTGTATTCATGCATTATGAGATTAGATGATAAAAATGGCTAATTACAGGAGAATCCCATGAAATGTGCTGCTTTGTCATTGTTTTTATGATCCTGTTCTTTTATGCATCAATGACAATGTAAACTATTATCTTGTTACTACTCCATGACATAAAGTCAGCATATAAGATTCAAAATAATTATGATATTCATTTTTTGATGCATGTAGTATATAGTTTTTCATTAATGCTTGATTGACTTAAATCTTAAACAAATATAATAAAAATAGGCCTTGCACAAGATGTTTACATGATTTCTGGCCATGATAGAAAATGAAATATTCTATCTGTTTTTTTTAAAGCAATTACCAATTATTTAAATCTGACTTCAAAATAATGAACTTACCTATATTACTTAAAATTTTCAATGTAGATAATATTAAAAAATATTGTGGTGTGATTAAAAGAGAAGTGTTTAAACCCCCAAAACCCAATTAAAATGTATTAATTTCATCAGCAAAAAAGATGCATAAATTATATTCTGCCCAATACTCTGAAATACTTAGAAACCAATTTTTAGGAAAATTTCATTCAATTAATAGCTTCATATTTAATTTTATGAAACTAAATAAATTATAGAAGAGCCACATTACATAAAGGGAAACATGTAGCAATATTTAGGACAAAATTATTTGCATAATTGAATTATTGTTTAAGACAGAAATCACACTGAAGGAAGGATGGAAACGGAGAAGATGAAAGGTGTTGAGCTGGATAATCTGTTGGTTGGTACACAGAAGAGAGACGCTGCCACTATTTTATCTGAATGCAGCCTCAAGATATGAAGTATGTACAGCTGAGATAAACTAAGCAAGTATTTCAATAATCCCGTGCAACTGACTCTGATTTTACTGTGTTAACATAAAATTTTACATCCTAACCATTTGCAAAGACACATAACTTTTATAAGAGATTCTCTCAAACTTAGTGCTGTAGTTTTTTCTTTTTAATAAACCTTATGATCAATATGGGGCTTGATTCGAAGATCAATAATCTCATGATCTACCAACTGAGCCAGCCAGGTAGTCCTTAGCGATATATTTCTCTAGAGTGTGCTGTTAAGATGTTTCATGTTACCAACGAATACATTGCTAATCTGTGTATCTCTTCAAAATCATGCATTTTTGGTAGATCTTTATTCTGAACAGCAGTTACATTGAGAGAGCAAATACTTAATGGTCAAGATGCCATGATTTTATTATGCCTGCATTTTTGTTTGCAGAGATAGAATTTAAATAATTTTGAGGAGATGCTGAATTCATTTGTAGAAAGGTAAACCTAGGCTTTAAAAGTATGTCTGTATTTGACTAGTGTTGAGCTGTTAGCATAATAATATATTTTAAAAGCAATTGCTTTGTATTTTAAAAAGGAATTTTAGTAGGTAATTTCTTAAATGAAAGAATTCAGTAACTTTCTGCAACCGAAATGTCACGACCAATTAGACATAGATTAAATGGTCATATCAATGTGTATAACACATGTGCCCAGACCCTATCATCTGTTAACATTATTACAAGGTTTCATTGACTTTCCTTCAAAGCTATTAATCTGTTTAGGTGAAAAATCCAGTCTTTTTTTTTTTTTTTTTTTTTTTTTTTCTGGGNCTCTGGGACACTGTTTCTCAAATTCATCGTGCATCCACATCACCCAAACAGCTAGATGGCCGAGTCACTTCCTCAGAGTTTTAGTTTGGTAAGTGTGGGCCAGGACTCAAGAATTTGCATTTCTAATGTTCCAGATTGATGCTGGTGCTGCTATTCTAGGCTCATACTTTGAAAATCGTTACCTAAAGGAAGGCCTATAATTCCATGGCCCATTTTGTCTTTTGATCACCACCTTAGTATAATAGCTGATGACAGTAGTTTGACCTCTTCCCAGAAAAACAAAAATAAAAAAAAAAACCCAAAAACAAACAAAAAAAACCCAACAACAAACATTTGAGACCTTTTCTACAGTTGCTTCCCTGGGGCTAATGCTGCTCAACTCAGTATCACTTCATCCTACTTATCAACTTTGCCTTTTTTGGGTCTTTACTTTATTTCCACTCTAACCTTCATTATTTTCTTCACACACAAAATATAAGAGAATTACACACCAATATCCCTGATGAACACAGATGCTGCCATTTGTGACAATATGGATGGATTTTTTTTCATGGGCATTAAATATTATATCTTCTCACTTATAGGTGAAATATAAAAATACTAAGCTTATAGGAGCAAAACAAATTCATATTTACTAGAGGCAAAAGGCACAAATGTACAGTTTTAAGATAATATAAGTTTTGGGAGTATAATGTACAGCATAGTGACCATGATTAACAGTATTGTATTATGTATTTAAAAGTTGCTTACAGAGTAGATCTTAAAAGATCATATCAGAAAAAGAATTTGGTAGCTATATGAAGTGATGGATATTAACCAAATTCATTGTGGTAATAATTTTAGAATACATACATTTATCAAATCATTGTGTTGTACACTTTAATACAAAATTATATGTCTATTATAGCTCATTCAAACAGCAAAATAGAAAATGAAATAATCACACGTATATTTTATGAAATGTTCAGAAAATTGAAAGAGAAACCTAAAAAGAGTGAGCAATGAGCAAGCATGTGTTCAAGTAATGAGGAATATTTGAAAATGAACAAAACAAACTTTTCAAAGTAAAAAACTTAGAATTGAGTTTAACACATCACAATAAATGGGTTAATTGATAGATTATGTACAGATGGAAAAAAAAATTGGTAAGCTAGAAGAAAGAACTACTTAAAGAATCTCCTCAGAATACAGACCAGAGAGAAAATTAAATGTAAAATATGACAAAGAGGTTAATGGATTTGATGGACAAATCTGTTTAATTTTATTGGGAATTGTGTTTGACCTTTGTAATAGAGATCCAAAATAACTCTAATAACTCTAATAACAATAATGTTTTAAATAGGGTATGGGTTTATTTTCTATCATATAAAAGAAGACAAGAGGTAGATAATCTAAGGCAGAGATGGTTGTTCCTTAAGGTTATCAGGGATCCAGACTCTCTGCCCTGGTATGTTTTGCATTTGGTTGAAAGTCAATAACCAAATATATTCCTATCATGGCCAATTGCAGGTATCAAGACAATGAAATAAAGTAATAAGAAGTGTCAAAGCCAAATTGTCCAGTTAATTTCGATCCCTCTTTAAAGGAAGCTTTCAAGGAAGCCCCAACACAAATTTCCACCTATAGTCTATTGACCATATCCTTAATCACATTTGCTAAAATTTCACACACAAAAAAATTGAAGAGTGGAGTTTTCAAACAGTCTCCAACTAATCAAGATTATTTTAGAAAGAGAGACTGAAAGTATGAACATTGGTTAGAAGTCTAGCAGTCTCTGTTTCTGGTAAGTGTAGTAAAATATCTAGAGCTATCACTGAGATATAAACCAAAAAGACAACTTCCAAACCAGTAGAAGGAGGAAAATATTCCATTGCTGAAAGCACTATCTTTTCTACAGTGAATTATGTTGGAAACTTTGCCAATTAATAAGAAAGATGAGAGTTTGTTTAAGACATGCCGGGGGCACCTGGGTGGTTCATTTGGTTAAGCGTCTGACTTCGGCTCAAAGTTTGTGGGTTCAAGCCCTGCTTTGGGCTCCATGATGACAGCTAGGAACCTGGAACCTGCTTCGGATTCTGTGTCTCCCTCTCTCTTCCCCTCTTCTGTTTGCATTCTGTCTCTTTCAAAGATAAATAAACATTAAAAAGAAATTTTTTTAAAAAAGGTCAATTCTGTTCCACTGATCTATGTATCTATCCTTATGCCAATACCACACTGTCTTTGTTACTATAGCCTTGCAATAAACTTCAAAATTAGGAGGGTAATTAAATCCTTCAATTTTGTTATATTTCAAGATCATTTTAAGTTTTCTAGGTCTTCTACGTTTCCAGATACATTTTAGGATCAGACTAAAAATTTCACTAAAAACATGCAATTATTTTGGTAGGAACTGCATTAAATCTTCCTGGTGAGAATTGACCTCTTAATAATATTGAGTCTTTAAATTCATGAACACAAAATGTTCTCTTTTCCTTTACATCACTTTTATTTTACCTCAGGAATATTTTGTATTTCAGTGTATATACTTTCACCTCTTTTATATGTTGATCAGTATTCTGCAACCTTACTAAGCTTATTAGTTCTAGTACACATGTATGTGTGTGTTTGTGCGTGTAACTACAGATATTTCTTTGGATTTTTCTATATACAGAATCATGTCATCTGTGAATAAAAGCTATATTAATCCTTTTACAATCTACATAACTTTTTAAAGAGATATCTATATTTCTTTTTTATCTGATTGCCTTGGCTAGAATCTTCAATTCAATGCAGAAAAAAATGGTGAAAGTTGACATCCTTGCCTTGTTCTCGGTCTTAGGAAGATACCATTCACTACTCCACCATTAAGTATGCTGTGATTTGTTGTCTTTTTGTAGATATATTCATCAGGTTGAAGAACTTCCCTTCTATATCTAGTTTGCTGACAGTTTGGTCCTCCCATTTAAAGAAATCAAAAATAATTATAGTTCTGATTCTCTATGTTCTCACTGATAGAAGCAGAAAAGACCCTTTTCTACTTTTTTTGGTCTTCGTTCAAGAATGAGTAAAGCTTTCCAAAAACCCACCCCAGCACACCTTTCCTAGTAATATCTCAGGATATTGTTTATGATGAAGCAAAATCCACTCTCTGAGATGGGATCAGTTTGGTAGGAATTACATGGTCTCAAAGGGCATGGATACCTATTGTCCAGGCTAATGACTGTGGGATCCAGGTAGCCTTCTCTTAAGGATTCTGTCTGCTTGCTGTCCTCATTTTTGGCTTTAGACTAAGTCTAGCTACATATTGTAGTTAAAAGATAGCTTCTTGTGGCAATTATGGCTACACGCTTCCTTTTTCACATTCCATTGGTGAAAGAAAGAGGACAAAGATAGAAAGAGAGAGGGAAAGAGAGATAGAGAAATAGAGTTAATATGCTTAATAAATAGCTTCGTTGCTTAAACTGTTTTTAAGTAGTCATTATTTGCAAATGTGAATCTTGAGAAACACTTGGCTATAAAAATAATTGGTGGGATGGAGGGTCACAATCAGAGGGTGTTTCTGACTTTATGATTTTCTTGTCACGTATTAGGTAAAGATGTGGAGAATTAAAACTGCATGAGTGGAAGAGGGGCTTTGGAGAAACTGGAATAACTCTTGTTAGAAATGGGCAAGGGAACTGAATAAAGCTATGGCTTGAAATCTGATATTTTTATAAATAAATGAAAGAATGAACCTGCTAAATTGTTTTCAAGTTCTTTGAAAATGTTCTCATGTCCTGATAGAAGTTTTCAAACTAATTTCCACAATTTCATTGATTTTAAAGAACTATTCTGACCTAGAATCTTGTCCATTTCAGTTTTAGGATCAATACTACAGACCGCTTGTTGAAAATAGTTGCTATGAGTAATGTGGTGTCGAACATGATAAGGTTTCTGAAATTGCTAGATTCTATCGAGTTTTGCACCCTAAGGCTAAGGACCAAAACCTTAAATTATTTTCAGAATTTGATCAGTATCAGTTCAGGGCAGGAAGTACTGATGTGATGTGACCTCAGTGTTCTTGTCCTCTGAAAGAACTATAATTGCCCCAGAAACTTCAGCTTGTGGTAGAATTGGAAGTGCATGCAGTAATCTAAACTAGAGGCAAGGATGAATGCATCATTTAAAAACCTAAATTATAGTGGGAGTTAAAAATGGGCACTTCAAATCAGAGATTAAAGATGACACTTATTATTTTTTGAAAATTAAGGATTATTTCTATGTAGGAACTGAGAAGAAATTAATCCTTGAAGGGCCCAAGAACGTGCATCACCTTGACCATCTGTGCGCTACTTTCCTCAATCAAGGGTGAGGGAATATTTCTTGTCAGAATTTCATATTCTATTCCCTAGTCACTTAGCAACACTTTGGATTTTTATTATAATTGAGTGTGAGCCAGCTGGATTTCAGTTATATTGTTAAAATGAAACAGTTTGAAGACTGGTTATGGAGAAGATGTCAGTCGGCTAGGGATCATTTCAATTTAAGTGGCTTTGCCTAAAGAAATCTAAGTAGAATCCTGACATTCATAAGTAAAATCACTTATAATCTCTTTAAGACCTCACATCTGCGAATTATCACTTAGGCACACATGTAATTGTGAAATCATGTTAAAATAAATGTTCCATATGCAAATTTTTAATAGACTGTCTGAATGCAAGAATGGTATTTTTCCTTTTTTGTTATTGTGAATTGAGATTAACATTATTGTAGAGTAGACATGACTCAGATGTCCCACATTGCCATAATATAAGAATCCGTATACAAGTTGCCACATTTAACCATGATGCTGTCTTACGGACACTCTGTTATAAACCTTGGTTCATTTCATCAGTGTTGAACCCTTGTTTCTGCTTATAACCCTTCCTTTGTAAGTCATGCCCTCTCTCCTGCTCCTCAGGAAGAAAGACTAATGCAGTCTCTCTTCTCTTGGACTTTAACAGATGTACAGCTCTGAAGGATGAAATATTGGACTCCATGTTTCCTCAGACTATACAACTTCAAAGGTAAGTTACCTGAGTTTTCAAATTTCACTGGAGTTTTACCTCTGTTATTGAGCAGACTTTGTATTGGTGTGAAAACTCCATAAACTCTTTTTATTGAAAGAATACATATAATAATTTTGGATATCATAAATCTGGGCCCTTTCACAGAATTTGCTATTCTATTCTGTTTTCAACATTTTCTTCTAGATCAAAACCATTTTAGGCCTCTTAACCTGATATGCAAAAAATTATTAAGTGTTCTCTTTTTAGCCTATAAAAAGAAAATTTTATTTTTATTTTTGTGAGTTACTGCCTGCATAAAGACAAGAGAGAGCAGGGAAGTGTCTGGGAAGCTGGATACTGCAGGCTAGGCCAGGCTTCCTCTCCAGCTCGAGGCCCCTGTCCCCTATTAGTCCAATAACTCATTTCATCCAGCAGTGTCAGCAATATTAAAATTTGTTACATGTCACGAACTTTTGGGGTTGTGTGCAATTTTTTAAATAAGCCGATTCTATACCGAAGTCACAGGTTCCTTCAAGATTTTTGAAGATTTTGACATATACTAACGTCTCCAACATTGTCAGACATCAGAATGAGACTCTGTCAAGTCAACTTTTTTGACCTTATCCTCATGCCCATTTCCACCTTTACCTTAATTTGCTCTGGACTTTAGAATAATACTGCTCCACTCCCACCTCTAATCCAGAGGGAAACAACATGATAAAGGGGAAAAATATGATTTCTGGAGCTAGGTATGTGTTTAAATTTTAGGCTCTTATTTTTTTATTGTCTTTATCTGCAGTTTGTCGTTTCTTTCTGTTAAACTGCAAATAATGAAGTAAAAGAGTCACATTTAGGACTAAATGAGAGAGTGCTTTGCTTTTTAGTGATTGGACATTTTCCCATCTGCTCATTCTGGGAGAGATGTCAGGTAGCCTATAATGCCACATACTGGTACTATATAAATTAAAAGTGAAGAAACAAGATTATAGTGATATTGAGCTAAGGACAAAGTAAGATATTTACAAAAATGATACATATTTTCTGTAACTGAAGCATAAATTTGTCACAACCAGCAAGCAGTCAATTTAAAAAAAGAGAAACTTTATAATTAACACAATTTATTACATTGATGAGATAAATTTTTGAGAAGATAGAGTATCACTAGGTGGCATGATCATTTCTCATGGTAGAAATAAATGCATAGGCTGATACTGACATAAAGAATAGAGTCTCGACAATATCTTTATAATAGACCCAATTAAAAATCTCACATGATTATTTTTTACAAGAATCTCCAATATGAATAGATGTCATTATTTACAAGAGCAATTAAAGAAAATTGTTTTTCAGGAGGAAACAACATGCAGTTTTGAGTTTTGTGAAAGTTTCTGCTTTCAGTAGGTGAAAGAAAGAATGGATGTTTTATCTGACACAGTCTATTTTATTGAATACCCAACTCTCCATGCACTTTCTTCTCTGCCATCCCTTCTCTAAGGCAGACAACGTTCCATCTAGTTATTATTTCCAGCTTAAAGTCCAGGATTTCTAGTAGATGAGTAATCTGTTGACTTAAGTCTGATATAGTTATTATTAATCTAGGAACAAGACATTTGCTCAATATAAAATGATGCTGTAGATCAGGGGTCAGTAAACTTTGTTCATAAAGGGACAGATGGTATATATTTTTTCAGCTTTATAGGCCATACTGTTTCTGTTACAACTGTTCAATTGCCACTTGGAGAAAGCAACCAGAGACAAATTAAATAGGCATGCTGTGTTCCAATACTACTGTATTTGCAAAAACAGGTAGCAAACCAGATTTGGCCTGTGGGTGATAGTTTTCTCACTCCAGCATATACACAATAATGGAGAATGTGAGATACATAATAATTATAGGTCTATAGCAATGAACAAGTATTACTGTATGTGAATAATAAAGTACAAGTTCTTTGGTTAACTGCCTGGTAATCCATAGCTCTCTGCGAAGTTCTTCTTTGTTTTATTCTATGGTCATATCTTAAGAGAACATTATCAAGAATGTCCTTCTTGGGGAGCCTGAGTGGCTCAGTCAGTTGACTGTCTGGCTTTGGCTCAGGTCATGATCTTACAGTTGGTGGGTGCAAGCCCCATGTCAGGCCCTGTGCTGACAACTCAAAGCCTGGAGCCTGCTTTGGATTCTGTGCCTCCCTCTGTCTGCCCCTCCCTCCCTCACATTGTGTTTCTCTCTGTCTTTCAAAAATGAATAAATGGGAAAAAAAATTTTTAAAAAGAGTGTTCTTCCTGTGTACTGTACAAGTTTTGTAGCCAGCATCCTGGAGCAGGGAAGGGTTGCTACTCTTGGTAACTCTAAGAGTTAACAATTACTGACTTTTGCAAGGCAAGACTGGTTCTCTGTCAAAGTAACCTTCTGAAAACGTAGTTTTAGGACTATATGTAAATCATCAAAGCTAGAGGTCTTGCTCAGATGTCATGTTTGAGTCTGAAGACTGTGATCCTTTCTTTATGATTGTGATTTATTTATTCTCTTCCATCCCAGTCTTTCTTTGTCCCCAAATAGTAGCAGTTATTTGGGGGTCATCTGAAAGAAATAGCTATTTTTTTTTAATCTGTGTGATGACAACATATTATTCTCATCTTTGACTGTATCCTGTATGGGCAAGGTAACTATTTTATTGTTTCAGTGCTACCACTAAGAAAGCCTCTATCACACTAGCATACCTAGAGCCAAGGGAATAGAAAATGCAGTATTTATCCTGGGCAATGATGTATCCAACTAAAAATCAGGGTGTTTTTTTTTTTTATTTTTAATTTTTTATTCAGTAGAATGATGAGTAGAGAATGAATGACCACTGTCACAGTGTTCGATTCTTTGTGAATATGGCTTCATCTAGGATATATATACTTTTTAATGTTTTATTTATTTCTGAGAGAGAGACAGCATGAGCAGGGGAGGGTCAGAGAGAGACACACACAGAATCTGAAACAGGCTCCAGCCTCTGAGCTAGCTGTCAGCACAGAGCCCGATGTGGGGCTTGAACCCATGAACCGTGAGATCATGACCTGAGCTGAAGTCAGACGCTTAACTGACTGAGCCACCCAGGCGCCCCTAGGATATATTTTAGAATACAGACACATATAGTTTATGCAGTATGAACATTGTGTCTGTTATCTGGGATTTTGATTGTTAGTGATCTCAAAATTACACTCACTAACAGCTACCTAAAGTTATTTTATATTACTAATTGAACAGATATGTACACTTGAGAAAATAATCAAACTAAAAGTGGGTTACTGTCACGGTATTTTTTGCTTAGTTTTTAATGGATGACAGGCGCCTCATGAATATGGGTGCCACAGTACAAGTTATTTCCTTTAGTCTTAGGTGAGCTTAGGGCACAACCACAGAGAGAGTCTTGAGTCTTTTTACATAATTGTTTTGACTCTGTTCCAGTTTATAATTGTGAACAATTAACACTCTAAAGTCCTTTCCGTTGAACATAGCTGAGTGGTTTTGTCAGAAAGATTTTTAAGTCAGAGGTAATCCAATTATCAGCTGAACCTAAACAAAATCTGCATAAAGCATTGTTGGTTCACAATCTTGGGTGCTTCCCGGGGAAAACCTGAGAATGACTCCCATTCATGGAGTGCAAATAGACACTGAAGAAAGAGGCAAACCACTCGAGATTCGTGGGTGTCAGGGTTGACAAGTGAAGGAACTTATGTAAGAGGCTTGTCCCTGAGCGGCCACAAGAAGAGTACAGCTGTGCACTCAGAGCCCAGAATCTCACAACTTTATACATAGACCTTAACTGAGTTCAGCCACATAGTCAGTTGACGTGGTCTGAAAAATACCTTACTCTCTCAAGGTCATGTCCTTGAAGCAGCTCCCAGGGTGGGAACAGTGGGCACAATATACATTCTAAGGATAGGGGTTGGGGGGGCGGAGCTTGTGATTGCTCAGGTACGTCTCAGAGGTCAACTGGCACTCGCGTCCTCTGGATGACCTGTTCCAACAAGTGCCCATCTAGAGAGTGCATCGCTTTGAGCAATATTATTTACAACAGTTCTTGGTGTGTGTTGGGAAATATATGCCATGGGGTACAAATAAGCTATCTTATTGTAATAGAATGTGGCGTTTTAAAACCTATTACATATTTAAAAAATATAAAAAGATTTATTTTGGTTTTAGAATAGATCTGCCAATTGTTAGGAAAAAATTTTTAGTTTTCTCTTTAGATTATATCTATTTATAGAAAAAAATATATTTTTTATTATTACTCTGAATTAGCCAGACTTAGAGGTTAAGGGCATAGTCTTCCAGATTGTCATGTTTGCCTGAGGCAGAAGTTTGGAGGATTCCTAAAACCATAGTCAGTTTTAATAATCCCCTAGAAAGAACTCAATGAAAATGATTATACTTATGGTCTTATTTATTACAGGAAAAGGATACATTAAAATCAGCTAAGAAAAGGTATGGATAGGGCAGAGTCTAGGAAAATTCCAAAAACAAAGCATTTTTTTATCCTGAAGATACGTTACTTTTCATAGTATTAAGTGATAATATATAGAGTAGTGTCAACCCAGGAAGCTCACTGAGGTTCAGTGTCCAAAGTTTTTATTGTGACTTCATTACTGAGGCATGATTGATTCATTAATTGTCCACACAGTGGAACTCAATCTCTAGGTCCCTCATTCCCCAGAGATGAGATGATATCTCATAATCCAGAGTTTCCAGCCTAAATCAAATACTTAGCTGAGGTTGGTATGTCCAGTCTCCATCCTAGAACTATCAGATTGGGTGGCCTTACCTTCAGTCATCTCATTAGCATAAAACATGCTATAAGAGACCACCATGAAGAGAAAAAGATACTCCCGTCACTGGAGAAATTCCAAGGTTTTAGAGTTTACCTCCCAAAGCCAGAAGAAAAACTTTTTTCTTTTATGACTCTTCCCTGGGTAAAGCCACATTCTTTACTACACCATTATCTATACACAGTAAACTGCATGTATTGACTACATATTAATCTGTATATTATAATACAGTGCCTCTATACAAATTGAGAAAATGTGGTTAATACAAAACTTCTAAGAAATAAGGAAAAGAATAAGAATCTGTTTTACACTTCTGGAAGTTTCTACCTGCTCTATCTAATTGATGTTTCTCTCAAATCTGATTCTGCATTATAGTAGTATGATGCAGTGTCTCAGTGCTGACAATAATTATGGTCATAATTTTTGAGCTTGTGCAGATTCGGCTATAAATATTTCTAGTCACAGTTGCCAAGGTCTAGAAAGGATCAATATTGAAGACCAAAAATAGCTGTTGTTCCTGGGTGAGTCCATAGTAAGGTGTAGCAGTGATATGTATGGAGAAGTAATAACTAAAGTCATCTTGTTCCTCAGTGAGTATTCAGCCAGTAATTCCAGGATGCCTCCTGACCAGGAAAACAACTGGTATTCTATTTGTTAGAATAGAATCCAGAAAAGAAGTAGGTCAATGTTTTGTAAGAAGTAGAGGGTCACCTTTTTGGAGTTGGTCAAGATAGTAGGAGATATGCGTGAAGAGCATGGTATCAATAATCAGAACCTGCCTGTGTGACTTCTCAGGATGCTTTAATAGATTTAAGTTTTTAAATCAGCTGAACACTGAAAATATTAGTAGCCCACAGTCGAAATATTCTTTGAAAACTATAATTGAATGGTTTCTAAGTGTGGGATGAGAGACCCTTTCAGAGATTGATGGAGGCCTGGTACCTCTGTGGCTTCATTTACCAGATGTGTGCTTCAGCTAGCTGATATCTCAGCATCTGCCCTCTGTGCCAAGAGAGATGTCTTAGCTCAAGTTCCCAGCTCCCACGAAGTTGTTTTTAAGAGAATGTGTAGAGAGAATATGTAGGAGAATGTGCATCTGGGTGAAGACAAATCTGCATCATTTGGACAGGACGTGCAGGTCACTGGTTAAACCATAGCAAGGATGTTACTTGGTTGGTATCAAAGAAAATCCCCAAGGCTTCAGCCAGGGTCTGGATTGTGGTGTGATCATAGCTGAGTTTTACCAGGACATAAACCAGATGAAATCAATGACATGATTGAGAGACTATCCCCTGGCACTCACAAGATTCAGTTATTTGGACGATCACACAATGTGCATCCCTACTGGATCACCCTTAGTAACCAGCTATAGGGTCCACCTACTAGACCCAGATGGGGTTGCATGGTTCAAACTAATGTATCCAGATGGTACCATCTCTAAACTTAAGAATCTATAGAAGCACTTCCTTACAGAGCAAAAAGTCTAGAGCCATGGCACGCTCTGCAGGCTGCACCTGAAGAGTAATATTTGTACAATAGCTTTTTTTTGTTATTTAAATTCAAGTTTGCATTGCAAAAAAAAAAGGTATATAAAGTCAGAAAACATTTCAAATATTCCAAAACTTAAAGGCAATAAAACTTGTCAAAGATTAGAAACATTAGTGTTTTGCAATTTTTGCATAAGATCTTTTTTGTCTATTAAACATATAATATTCAAAATAAAACTAAGACCCACATAAGCATCTTTTTCTCTTCCTCCCTTACCAGATGTAAACACTATCCTGATGTGTGGTAATAACATCCCCGTGAGTATTTCTGCATTTTATTTAAACTAAATTTAGTTGATCCTCATTCTTCATGGAGTTTGTATTTGCAAATTTGCCCATCCCCTAAAATGTATTTGTATTGCCCAAACCAATACTATGGCACTTTGGTGGCCATTCACAGACCTGCCCAAGGGCACAAAAAGTTTGATTTACCCAATGCACCTGTTTCTAGCTGAGGTTGAACAAGGCGATACTCAGCCTATTGCAGCTCTCGTCATATAACTACCCTTTTTGCGATTTATTTAGTGCCACATTTTTTACATTTCTGTTCCTTTTTACATCTTCGTGAGTTTGCTGTTTCAAATGGCTCACAAGTGTAGTACTGAAGTGCTGTCTAGTGTTCCCAAGTGTAAGAAGGTTGTGATGTGCCTTATGGAGAAAATATGTGTGTTAGATAAGCTCCATTCAGGCATGAATTATAGTGCTGTTGACTATGAATTCAATGCTAATGAATCAAAAGTATAGTATCCTCAGAAAAGGAAGAGGATGTTCGCTGAATGTGCATGAGAACGCTTTGGAAAGTGCTAAAATAGCATGTATAGTATGTTATGAAGTTACAGGAAAAATTGAAATGTTAGCTGAACTTACGGATTCATGAGATGGCAATCAAGCTTTAAAAAGTGTAGTGGATAGTACTGTTGTAAGGCTGAAAGCCAAAGAAATTTATGGTCACATTATCCAGGGTCAGAAAAATAATAAACCCTTCTCATCTAGTGCTGGATGGCTCACATGTTTCAAAAGGCGATATAGCATAAGATACATTAAACTTGCAGGTGAGGCAAGTGAGGCAGAACAAATAGTGCTGCCATGAACATCATTTTACATATCTCCTCATACATATGTGCACGGGTTTGTCTGGGATGGATATAAATGGAATTCCCAAGTCATAGACTATGTACATCTTCCACTTAAGAAGTTATACTAGAGAGGGGGCAAGATGGCGGAGAAGTAAGGAGCTCCGTACTTGNGGGGGATGGGCATGGAGGAGGACACTTGTGGGGATGAGCACTGAGTGTTATGTGGAAACTAATTTGACAATAAACTATTAAAAAAAAAAAGAAGTTATACTAATCACTCATTTACATAATAATGATGTGTAAAAAATCACTGCGGAATTCAGTGGCCTGTAACAGAAGACATTTATTTTTCACTGATATGTGCTAGTTGGTTGCTGTTCTGCTAATCGAGGCTACATATGCCTGGACTTTTTTCTAAACTGAAGCTTGGGTCAGACTACTCTCTACCTTTATTATTTTTTTAATGTTTATTTATTTATTTTTGAGAGAGAGCGTGAGAGAGAGCACAAGTAGGGGAGGGGCAGAGAGAGAGGAAGATGTGGAATCTGAAGCAGTCTCCAGGCTCTGAGTGGTCAGTGCAGAGCCCAATGTAGGGCTCGAACTCATGAACTGAGAGATCAGGACCTTAGCCAAAGTCAGACGCTTAACTAACTGGACCACCCAGGTGTTCCTCTCTGCATTTCTTTTATCTTCCTTGGTGCAGTAGGTGCAGCATGTCGTATTAGGCATGCTCTTCTCATGGTAAGAGAAACAAACACACACACTTGACGTCTCTGCTCATCTCACATATGCTAACTTTTCATTGACTGTAACAAATAATTAGCCATGTCCAATATCAAAGTTATGGTGAAATAGACCCCTTCTATGCAAGTTGGAGAGGCAAGGGGGATAAATATTTGCTAAACAATAATCTGATATGTCACATTAATTAGCCCCACGTTTCTATTCCAATGAATGTGAATATACCAGTTTACATTCTCAATATATAATTTGTAACAGCAAGACAACATGAGTTCTTTAAGGTTTTTTTTTTTTTTTCTTAGAGAGACAGTGTGAGCAGGGGAAGGTCAGAGAGACAGGGAGATACAGAATCTGAAAAAGGCTCCAGGCTCTGATCTGGCAGTCAGCACAGAACCCCATGTGGGGCTGGAACCCACAGACCATGAGATCATGACCTGAGCCGAAGTCGGATGCTTAACTGACTGAGCCACCCAGGTGCCCCAAGACAACATGAGTTCTTTTGCCTATGTTTGTGCCAATACTAAAAGTTACCAGTATTTTAATTTGCACTCATATTTTGTCATTATATGATGCACATTTTTTTTAGTTTATACATTTTCATGGGCAGTGTGAGAGTGAGAGGGCTTCCTTGGCAACACTGTAAGAGACTCTTCTCCAGCATCTGCATAGCAGGCAGAGCCGAATATTAATTTTAGGAGTGGCAAACCTTCAAAGAAATTTATTTATACTAGGTAAATCAGGGACCTAAGACAAATGTGATCCAATGTGAGATTTGGGATGAAGATCCTGGATATATGCAATTAAGAACCTTGAACTCTCAGATTCTCATACTTGGGGAAGATCTTAGCAGAACTCAGAGTATTTCTGGAACTTTTTTTTTAAAAGAGCATTATATGCAAAAGAAACCGTAGGATCTAGTAAATATTGCCATCAGGCACTGAGAGAATATGCCTGGGTATCCATATGAGGATCTTCAGAGGCCTGGATCAGACAGGGAAAATAAAAAAGGTAGGTAAGTGGGAGTTTGTTTATAATCTCAGCTGGGCTATGTTGAGATTATTCCTTAAATTGTGAATTTGTTTATATGAGGGCTCTTTCCTGTGACATAGGATTTAAATCCTAGAAAGGACTCAGATCATTCTAGTACACTACTTAGATGGATCTTGGAGACATCATAAAAGTGAAGGCACACATTAAATGATGCCAGAACTTCTGTGACAGACTTGAGAGGAAGAGGTAAAATAATCAGAGAAGTAAGCTTGCTAGAATGGGTATACTCTATAGGACTCCAAACTCCCCAGCTGGTTATATTCCATAAGAGGGCTGAAGGATATTCCATTTACCAAGTCAATAAGGAGAGGCACACTTATAATTGAGAAGCTCATTAGTTGTTGCCCTCCGTAGGCCAAGGTGATAGAAGCAGGAGCTATTAAGTAATCAGGTTTTCTAGTAGCAGTAGGGATAATAGGATTTCAGAATTGTGGGGCTTAGTGGAAGTACTTAACTGTTAGAAGCAATGTGGGTGTAATTACCTTAATACTTCAGTAGCAAGGTTGAATGGCAGCAAGGGAGCACTATATACAGGATCTGTGGAGCTGGTTAAGAGTCTGGTATCCAAGGAAAACTCTCTCTCTCACACACACACACACACACACACACACACAGAAAGCATACTTCAGCCTTTGGTTCATCCATTCTTGGTCTTTTCTGTATGCACAGAATAAATGTGTAGTATATATATTTGGATATAAGGTCTGCACAGTAAGTAGTATAATCATAGTCCTGTGTTAAGCTATGGGTATTTAGGGGTCAGGTAATATTTGGAGTTCTTTTTTTTAATTAAAAAAAATTTTTTTTATGGGAGAGAGAGACAGCATGAGTGGGGGAGGGGCAGAGAGAGAGGGAGACACAGAATCTGAAGTAGGCTCCAGGCTCTGAGTTGTCAGCATAGAGCCCGATGCGGGGCTTGAACCCACAGACAATGAGATTATGACCTGAGCTGAAATCAGATGCCCAATAGACTGAGCCACCCAGGTGCCCCAATACTTGGAGTTCTAATAGAAGTTCATCTCCAAGGGTCTATTGTATTTTTTGCACAACAGTTGTTATTCTTCCAGGTCACAAAGGTATAGTTTTAGTTGACATACTTAGTGTTTGTCAGAGCCTTCACATTGGTTCTTCAGCCAGTCAGTCAAGAAGATACTCTGATACTTCCTTCCATTGTGACAGAGGGAAATGACCATAGGAAATATTGGTTCTACCATATATTGCACAATTCTGAAATTGCCACCTAATAGTGCATTGAACAACCTTCTTTAGATGTAGCTGAAATGCCAATTTGAAGACAATATCCTGTGAGAAAGGGGCAATACCCTTCAAGACACAGTGTGCATCTTAAACATGGTCATTTTATGTTGTTGTTTCCCTAAGGAGAATATGTGGGTCTGGAAACCAGGTGGTAGAAGTAGGAGTTCCCCTACTCACCATTACTTCCAAAGATGATATGTATTACTTCCATAGGTGATATGTAATCCTGTCCCTGAAACTTTAGGCTCATGGCTCCAGTGGTGCTGGGTGATCCTTTCCCTGGGTATGAAGAGGGATAACAAGAATCCCACTAAAATTAAAGCCTTAGCTTCCATTTGTTCATGTAGGGTTTCTGTGATAGTGAACCCTCAAACACAGGAAGAAGTTATTACACTGTCAGAGATAATTGAGCTTGGTCAACATGAAGTAAGATGCTGCCTCATAATGGGGACAGGGAGGAGCATTGTGATACTCAGGTGATCCACTGAGTCCTCTTCTGGTGGTCTCCTGTTCTATTAGTTTATTCTTGTTTTTTTCACACCAGAAAATCTTCATTATGACCTGAAGTACACACATACCTGTATGCACACACACACACACACACACACACACACACACCCCATACATATACATTTCCTTCAGCATTTCCATGTGAGACATTTAATGTTACCCTCTTTGCCACCTACAGAGCCACAGCTTTAGGATTTACAGAGCTTACATTGTCACATATATATTTTGCAATAACTCACTACATTTACTAGGTTTTCTTTTTGATATCTGATCTTCTAATGCCAAGCAAATGGGAACTATATTTTCTGTGAAATTTCATAATTACTGTTGTCCTTAGTTATTCCTGATCTGTTGGTAATGAGGAGTATTTCCTGATAACCACCTGTAACAGGATGTTTAGCAGTTCTCAGGTAATAATGGCAAGAGTTTGAATGTACTTCAGTGCATATTAACTTTCATAATTCCCCATAGTCTGATTAGTCCTGTATTTTGGAATATATTCTCAGGTTAAATATCCAGAGCAATGGATTTCTATCAGATCCAGAATGCTGATTATAACTAAGAATAGGAAGTACTTAGAATTAAGGAGGAGATGGTAGGTGAATATTGAAAAGCGTAATCTACACATTGACAAGGATGCGAATGTAGGAATGCAAACTGGTGCAGCTACTCTGAAGAAACGTATGGAGATTCCTCAAAAAGTTTAAAATAGAACTACCCTATGACCCAGAAATTGAACAATTAGGTATTTACCCAAAGGATACAAACATGCTGATTCAAAGGGGCCCATGCACTCCGATGTTTATGGAAGCATTATCAAAAATAGGCAAATTATGGAAAGAGCCTAAATGTTCATTGACTGATGAATGGAAAAAGAAAATGTGGTATGTATGTGTATATATTCCATATATAAATGGAATATTATTCAGGCATCATTATGAATGAAATCTTGCCATTGGCTATGATGTGGATGGAGGCAGAGTGTATTATGCTAAACAAAATGAGTCAGTCAGAGAAAGACAAATGCTTTATGATTTCACTCATATGTGGAATTTAAGAAAAAAACAGATGAACACGGGGAAAGGAAAAATAAAGAGCAAGAAACAAACCATAATAGACTCTTAACTATTGAGAATGAACTGGGGATTGCTGGAGGGCTGGTGGGCAGGGGCTAGGTTAAGTGGGTGATGGGAATTAAGGAAGGCATTTGTAGTGATGAGCACTGGGTATTATATGTTAAGTGATGAATCACTACATTCTACTCCTGAAACTAATATTACACTATATGCTAACTAAGTAGAATTTAAATAGAAACTTGAAACAAATAAAGAAAAAGAAAAAAAAAAAGGAAATGGTAATCTACATTATTGGTCCCTAGCTTGGATTGAGAAGTTGCTTTACAAACATGCTAATAATCAATGTTACCAAGTTAAATTTCTAAGCTAGTTTCTTCAATATTATTACTTCAACTGAATATTCTTCTTTAGGGGACAAACTTCCCACTTATCAATAGCTGCAGTTAACATTTGAATAAATAACTACAAATGTTTTCGTTTTTCCCTGGGGTACATAGAATTAATGTACTTTAAATTTTCACCAATGAGCCCATGTGAATATTTAAATAAAAACAAATACATCTTGCAAGTGAAAATACATATAGTAAGTCAAATTAAATCACCATTGCTAGGCCTCTGAATCAAAATAAGAAGAGAAAGATTCTTGTTTGAGGAGAGGAGCAGATTAAGAAAGATACAAGATCAATAGAAACTGAACCGGGACATTTTTGCATGACTGCCAAAGAGTTTATATTAAATTTCTGAAGATGGGGAAGTAAATATTTTAAAGCTCAGGGTTTTTTGTTTGTTTGTTTGTTTGTTTGCAGCACATCCTATTTTAACCTATCATTACTTAAAATTCAGACTTAAAATATTTATTTAGACCTACATTTTTCTAATCATTTATATAAAGATCAGAATAGTATCTGTTCTTACATTCCCTTCCTCCTTTTCTTCTGTTTAGTTTTCCTATTTAAAAATAAAAATATATCTTAACTTTCAGATGTAGAATTTTATTAATTTTGATTGGAACTTTTCTCAAAGAAGTTGCCATGCTGTTCATATTAAAATGGATTATATGCTGTCTAGTGTTTTTAATATACTTTTTCTGTTAATCACCACTACTTTTGTGCTCTGATTTCTTTATTCTTGAATTGTATATCTGATTAAGAGGAGTATGCGTTTAAGCATTTTTTTTTACTGGCAAGTCTTCATGGAAAGTTTATTTTCTTTACAAATGTATATGTATTGTATTATAACTCTGTTATAATATATATTCTCTCTCTATATGTAAATATCTTTTATTGTGCTTGAATAGAAATGGAAATTTCCTGAAGATAGGATTTTGAGTCTCAGCCTTCTGAGTAGTAGTTATTTGCAGAGATAGCAGAGGCAGACAGTTATATAAAGATTATTTTTATTAATATAAACTCTTCTTTATTATGACCTTTATACTTGTTGAGAAAAATCAGGGCAAAATGCTTTCTTGTTTTGTTTTTAAAATTTTTTTAAACATTTATTCATTTTTGATAGACAGAGAGAGAGCGAGCAGGGAAGGAGCAGAGAGAGAGAGGGAGACACAGAATCTGAAGCAGGTTCTAGGCTCTGAGCTGTCAGCACAGAACCCGATGCGGGACTCTAACTGTGAGATCATGACCTGAGCTGAAGTCAGACACTTAACCTACTGAGCCACCCTGGTGCCCTTCTTGTTTTGTTTTTGTTGCTCTTGCTATTTATAGAATTTTTTCAACCCTTGAAATTAAAAATTCACAGAAGGACATGTTGAGGTATCACCAGTACTATTTGTAGATTCACCAATGAATGTTGCCAACATGCAAAATAACATTCCTTTTGTTAGCAACTGTTTTCTGAATCCTTAACAAAACTCTAGTATCATAGATGACATGACCTGTCATCTTTTTGAGGTCACAAGTTAAATGTCTTATATAACCTTTTCCTACCACTATGCAATAATCCTATTTCATAAGAAAGCATTTTCTAGTTATTCATACGGATACCTTAAATTTATGTCTATTTCCCTGCTCACCCTTGTGATGGAAAGACTAGACTTACCTGGAACTGGGATAGTTTGTAAATCCTAATCCGTGAAGGAGAAAAGGCTACAATGAAGGAGAAAAGATTTATATTTGTCATTATGTGACTTTGCTGCTTCATTACTAAGAGCAGCACCACCAGAGAAGAAATGTACCCAAGTGGAGGAAGTCACATCACTTAGCTTTAGCACTGCAATAATGAAATCTTCTCAATTTCAAGTGGTAACCAGTAGTTAGTTGGGGTGATGTTTTCATTTTGCCTAACATAATCTCCCTTGTTAGAAGTCAGTAATAATAATGTTTTGTGCCTCACCCATCCATTGAAACCAGTAGCCCTTAACCTATGATGCTCTTTCTGGAATAACTGGTCTACCTAAATGCACCTTCTGACTGTCTCACATTTGTCTTTGTTTTCAGGTTGGGGAAAATTATTGAGATTTTGTGAAACTACAGTTTCTTCCATTTAACACATAGACAGGCTATTCCTTCACAGACAGAAAGTTATATTTAAGTTGCTCTTCATTATAGTCAATTTTAAAATGCATATAGTTTAAATTATTTGTTTTTTCCAGGAAGTGGTCACTATCTATTGCTATTTTCTAGAACAAATAAAGATTTTCCCCTAATTTCAATATTCAATTAGTATTCCAATACAACTGTTAGAAAAGACAAGATTAACACTTTTGCAGAAATTTGCATTATACTCAGAAATTCACTTCTAAAACTATCAAACTGAGTGGCCGTTCTTTTCTGAAATTGTCCCCATGAAATTACTTTGGGCCAGGGAACACACATACCTGTGATGACTTCAGTTGAAGTAGAAGTCAGTAAGTAATTTCAACCACCAGCTAATTAACCTGCAAAGTTGAACTTAAACTGTCAGCTAATTAGCCTGTAGGTCTGAACCGCAGACTATTGAAAAAGGATGTGGAGGGCAACAGGCCTAAAGAAAAGGTATCTTTCTGCCACAGTGAGGGCTTTGACTGGGGCTGGGGGTAGGGTCTGCTACTCTTTTCTTGACAAAAATACAGTTAAATAAACTGAAGGATAACTGATAATTATGATTTGGTTTATGAATATATTTATTTAAAATCAGGAGTTATTCACATTCCTTCTCTTATAAATCCCTTGTGTCTATCCTTTACCAACTTTTCTACTGGGGTTTTTGTTTTATTCTTTTTTTTAAAGTTTATTTATTTATTTTGAGAGAGGGAGGAGGTACGTCAGTGGGGGAGGGGCAGAGAGAGGGGGAGAGAGATTCTCACTAACTGAGAAATCATGATCTGAGCCGAATCAGGATGCTTAGCCAACTGAGCCATCCAGGTGTCCCTTGATTTATTCTTTATTGAGGTGTAGAGGTTCTAAAAATTGATCTCACCTATATAGGGGGAAAATATACTTTCCTAGACTGTTTTCTGTTAACATTTTTTGAGTCTTTTCTGTACAGAGGTTTTAAACTTTCTTAAAACTCAATTTATCTTTTGTTTTCTTTATGGTATGTGCTTTTTTTTTAAAGAATTAAAACATTTTTTAATGTTTATTTATTTTGAGAGAGAGAGAGAGACAGAGTGTGAGCAAAGGAGGGGCAGAGCGAGAGGGAGACACAGAATCAAAAGCAGGTTCCAGACTCTGAGCTGTCAGCACAGAGCCAGATGTGGGGCTCAAATGCACAAACTGCGAGATCATGACCTGAGCTGAAGTCGGACACTTAACCAACTGAGCCACCAAGGTGTCTCAAGCAATTTTTATTTTATTTATTTTTTAAGCAAACTCTATTCCCAATATGAGGCTCTAACTCATGACTCTAATACCAAAAGTCACATGTTCTGCCGACTGAGCCTGGCAAGTGCCCCTGTGCTTTCTTTTTCTTCTTTAGGAAAGACTTCTTTACCTCAAGGTCATAATGCTGTTTTATGTTATTTTCTTTCAATAGTTATGAAAGTTTGTTTTTCACATTTAGGTCTTTGATCCAGCTGGAATTTACTTTTAGTGCCAGAGACAGTGATCTAGTTTTATTTGTTTTTCCCCTAAAGAAAGTCAATTTTAAAAACATGATGTACTATCTATATTTTTTCCCACATATGATACCAGCTTGTCCTATACCAAATATCCACAGATACATAGGCCTCTGTATAAAGAATTTAGCCTGACCAAAAAGAGTTTTAGCTTTAGTCCTGGGCTTCTTGAAGCTAACCTCTAAACCCAGGGGTTTACTCCAGTGATAGGAATTTTTGTTTTTTGGTTAAAAGTTTTTTTCTTTTTTTGGTGGTGGACCCCTCTGACCACATATGATAGTTTATCCCAATGAGATATTGAACCCATATCTGATGTGAACCCAAACCACTGAAGAGAGGTGCTGCTGGACACTGAATTCAACCCAAGGGCAATCAATTAACCAACAGTGTCAGCATAAGTCAGACATATATGCTCATTGAGCTTCTTGGCTGACAGTACTTTGTCAGTTTGTCACATATCCATGACTCTACCCAGAAAGTATCTTAAGCTCCATATACAGACTCCCTCCTGCTCAACTCTGTCATGTGCATCTTTCTTAGACTGGTTCTAATTTGTATCCTCTCTCCATGATAAACCTCGTTACCATGAGTATAATGACTTTAACTAAGTTTTGTGAAACCTTCCAACAAATTACCTAACAGGATGGTCATTGGGGAAACTACCAAACTTGTAGTTAGTGTCAAAAGTGAGGACAGTTTATGAGGCACCTAGGGGTTCAGTCAGTTGAGCATCTGACGTTGGCTCAGGTCACGATCTCGCTGATCGTGGGGTTGAGCCCTGCATCAGGCTCTGTGCTGACACCTTGGAGCCTGGAGCCTGCTTAGGATTCTGCTCCCTTCTCTCTTTCCTCCTCCCATTACTCTGTCTCTTTGTCTCTCAAAAATAAATAAGCATTTAAAAAAACTTTAAAAATAAGATGTGAGGACAATTTTATTGTACCTCCAAACCTCAAAATTTGTCTGACTCTGGCTATGGTCTTTTTCTGGACCCTGTACTCTGTCTGCTTCATTATCTACTATTCTATTTTTGTACCAATATCAAACTGTTGTAATCAATTTAAGTTTGATAAAATTAAATATGAAACATCTTGATACATAATAAAATGATTCATATACTCTTTGTTCTTTTCTTCAAAGTTCTTGAAAATATTTATGTGCTTGTAATCTTCTAAATAAAATTTAGAATCAGTTGGCAAACTCAAAAAATCTGTGTGTGTGTGTGGTGTGGAATTATATTAAATTTACAAATGAATTTGATAAGCCAACTCACTCCTAATAACCACACAAAACTTGGAAATTAATTGACATAATGTTGAATCTCACCATGTATGAACATTGTTATTGATAAGGCATACATTTATATATCTACGTATGAATGTTAATTAACTCAACAAATACATATTATATATATGTATATAATGTATATATGTATATATATATATATAGGCTTATTTTTGGAAAAATGAAAGAGCAAACACATAAATATAGAAATATGTTTAGGTGATGGGTTAGTGTTATGAAGAAAAATAAGGCAGGGTAAACATACGGTAGCTGACAAGGAGAGTGAGCCTTTTTATAGATACTATGCTTGGGAAGAATCTTTCTAGTAAATTGCTATTTGATCAGAGTTCTGAATAAACTGGGGATGTAATTCTGTGTAGAAGAAAGAGCAAAATCAAAGACGTTGAGGTAAGAAAGTATCTGTTATGTACCAGAGACACACAGGGTGGCTAGTGTGGCTGAAGCCAAGTAAGTGAGCTAGATGAAAGACCAGCTGCGGGGGGAGGGATTCAGTGGTGAAGGGCCAAGTTGCAATGTTAGCTAACTGTCCTAAGAGCTCATTGGGGATTTTTGGATGGGAGAGGGATGTATCTGTATTTTGTTTAAAGGGAAACGTGACTCTGAAAAATAGAACAGAAGGAGATGTATAAACTCTTTTTGTACAAATGAATATTTATTACAAGTTAGAATATTCTATCTGTAGCAAAATTATAAATATCTTCTTGATATTTCTCAGCTTTGCAACACATTTCCCCTCATCAATCCATTTATTTTTTAGCTTATCCATCCATCCATATGTTTAAAAAACTGAAGTTTACTCTGGTCTTACACTCCACTGGATGCTAGAAAATCAACAGAAAGCAAGAGAGATATGATACAGGTGGAGAAAATGACAAAGAAGCAGTTATAGTAACAATGAAATGAACTGTAACAATGCAAATCAAAATGGTACTGAACAAATAACAAAAATAAGAATAGGTTACTAAATTTTTATTTTTATTAGCCTCTCTTTGTTCTACTGAAATTCCTTTATACTCTCACTCTGGATGGAACTTTTACTTTCCCCCATTCAGTCTTAGGCCATCCAAATACCCCAAGCATTTTGCCTTTATTTTGAATTCCCTGCTTTGTCTACTTCAATCTGTTTGGGAGGCTTTGGAGCATTATTAAAAGGACTTAACTGTGTGTTTGCAGTTTATTAGAGAGAAAGTGTTAATTTGCTTCTTAGCATTTTTAATTAGCTCTGGAAACCTCTGAGCATCTTTGCAGTAATTCCAGAGAAACTCGGGCTTTGTAGTGAGTAGAATGATCTCCTAATTACCCTTTCAGGCTTTCTGGCCTGATCTGCCTCTTAAGGTAAAAACAGAAAATGAAAAAAAAAAAAAAAACAATCAGGGTTTTCCTTTGCCTGTTTGCATTTACAGCTTTGGTTTATTCCATTCAAGAAAGAATTCTCTTGATAGTAAAGATTATATCCCCCCAACAAATGCCTTCATCCATCTGATTTTCGAGGCTTGGTTTCTTGTAAAAGTGAACGGTTTTTGTTTTTTGGTTTTTTTTTTTGAAGCACTGAGGAGTATTCGTTAGATAGGCTAAAGTCTCATAGTTTATGAGTTTATTCTCTATGTGTTTGAGCAAAATAGAAGGTTTATAATAATGAGGTGATTTTTCTTAACTAATTTTTAAATGTGATGTCCAATTTATAATTTTTATTTGGATGCATTTATTACGTTAAAGAAAAGTTGTTAAAATAGGGCATAATTGCAGTTCTTGAGCTTACATAAAGTGAATACATGCCAAAGATTTTATTTAACTTATTTATATGAAGGGAACTTGTAATGTATTATACACAACTGATACAAAGAAGAATTCAGAGCAGAAGCAGATATTGGGAATAAGAAATTCTGAAATGAATTCACCAATGGATGCAAAATGGGTATCTGCAAGGCGATAATCAATTGCATTTCCATAGGACACAATTTGAAGCTTTATAATCAAAAATAATCTGCAATTATGATCAGTTTGCTATAATTTATAGGATTATAGAATACCTTGAGGTAATGAAATGCAGAGATAATGACCTGCATTATACAAAATGTATAAAATAAGGCTAGGTGGTCTGGTTGGTACTCCATTAGCCTTATTTTATACATTTCGTAGTCTTTTGTACACACACTCATCTCCACTTTGTGATAACAATAATCCTAAAGAAATAAAACCCTTGATCACAAAATAAGTCTTTTCACATTAGATTTGGCCTGATTCATTACATAGGCATAGAAAGAGTGTTAATTTGGCACATAGGCCCCTTTAAGTTTGCTTTGTAAAGTCTAGAGCCATACAGTATTGGACAATTACTAAGACTGCAAAATTAGCCCCTATCTAAAAGTTTTTATAAAGAATTCCAGATTGGACAGTAAAGCCCCTATGATTTGATATCCCAAGTCGAGGAAATAAGCCTAAGAGATGGACTCAGCCACATTTTCCCTGTATCTGTTGAATCTGTAAGTAAAGCCAATCAAGTTATTTAAAGGTGACTTATCATACATACATAATTAAAGAAGCATGATTCTCAAATATGACATTCCAGGCCAAGTCTATCTTGTATAATTTTTAAAATTCTATTCTGATTTAAATTATATTTGGATCAGTAAACAGATTTTTATTGTACCTATGCAAATAACTATATTGCATGAAAAGTAAATAAAGACTTAAAAGGTTTTAAATTTTGGAGAATGAGGGGTGCCTGGCTGGCTCAGTTGGTGGAGCATGTGATTCTTGACCTCAGGGTTCCGAGTTTGAGCCCCATGATGGGTGTAGAGATTACATAAATTTTGGAGAATCAGATATGATTTTAAAATGTTTCATTATAGTTCATAAAAGCAGAATCTAATATATTGTCATGAGTTACAGAATAGCTTAAGAATTAACAGAAAAAGCTTTCTTACAAATGTGAAAAGTGAAACATTAAAACCACATCAAAATATGCTAAACAAATTACAATTTTAAAATTTCCCTCAGCAGGTCCCAGTTAATTATATTGCAGGTCCCAGTTAATTATATTGATCTCTGGCTAACAATCTCATGAAACTATTTCTTAAATTTAATAAAAGGGGAGCCAGTGTCTGGAAATCCTGACTCGGCATATTAATATGGACTGAATATCATCTAAGAAATACGTGTAAGCAATGTCAACTCAAGCCCTGTACCCAGGAGTCTATGCTTTGAAATGTAAGCCACTTAAAACACTTGGTCCAGTTGTTTCCCAGGAGGAAATAATTTTGTCATTTGAGAGAAACTATTCCACAAAAAATTAAATGAACTGCTCATGTGATGATTTATTTATAGTCCCTTCTTGCACATTTTAGTTAACTGACAAGAAAATACATAACGCAAAAATTAGTTAAGAGCCCAAGTTATTGCCAGTCAGATTTGCATTTGAATCACAGCCTGTGAGGTGTGTGCCAGTGAGTATGAAGTGTAATAGCAATGCAGGTAAGATGCTAACACAATGACTAGCACATAGTGATATCTCAATACATATTATTTAAATATTGAACGTGCACTTGTGTTGATGAAGCCAATCAATGTGCTAGAACAATGAGACTCCAGAATAGTAGCTTGAGAACAGATGGACACTGTCTGTGGTATGATGTCCTAAACAATTATTAACATAGTAGAAGTATCTTCAAATGTATACCTATACTAAAAGCATAAAGTGAAGTATAGCTGTTGTCTTATCTTTCAATGTAAAGAAGGGCATAAAACCAGCATTTAATTTCCTAGAAGTGTTTTTTGAAGCACTTTTAAAGGAAATCTGAAGTTACCGAATGGTCTTTCCATGCCAGCTCATGCCAGATAGAGCCAAGTCTAAATTAGATATATTTTAAAGCAGGTAAATAAAATTTGCACATATTAGTAAAAATTGTATCAATAATGTAGCAATTAAACACCTAATATATTCTCAGTAAACTTACCTATCTCACCCCCAAACCATATTAACTCACGAGAAACTCTGAGTTGACCAACTCTGTGAAGTTTGTCGATTATAAGTCAATTCAGTTATTGAAAACAGGTACCAAAAAAGATGGTTTTGGTTTGAGTGAATATCTTTTAAGAGGTTCTTTCTGACAGGATTCAGTGGTAAGGCCAGTTGTCTGTCGAGGCCATTTCTACTAAAGACAACAAAATTATCACTGAACATATATTTATCTTAATATTGTTCTTGGAGAGAGGAGAAAAGGAATCATCCTCTTTATCAAAAAGTAGTTTAAAATCAATAATAGTTCAAGATGCATCTTTGTTCTACATTATCCCAAATTAAGATGTGATAATATCCAAGGAAATAATCTCTTCTGCTCAGACACTATAGTAAGCTAACTGTATAAAGGAGCAAAAAGAGAATACTTGAATTATTTTTCACATTATAATAATATTCTGAGTAGTGCACTTGAAATGATATATGTGTTCATATATGTTAATTTTTATGTTTATTTTTTAATTTTTTAAATGTTTATTTTTGAGAGAAGAGACAGAGTGCGAGCAGGGGAGGGGCTGAGAAAGAGGGAAACACAGAATCTGAAGCAGGCTCCAGATCTGAGGTGTCACCACAGAGCCTGACGTGGGGCTCATACTCACAAACCGTGAGATCATGATCTGAGCTGAAGTTTGATGCTTAACTGACTAAGCCACCCAGGCGACCCTTTTAATTGACCTTAGAGAAAGAAAGAAATCACATAAAAATTTTCTCTCACAAACTGTTCAGTTTCTAGAGAAGATATTCTTACCCCCTCACATTCTTTAAAAGACCTAACCATTATTTTTAAACCAGTACAACCTGTTGCTTTTATCATCATCATCATCATCATCATCATCATCATCATCATCATTTTTCTTTGTCTTAAGAATATTTCCTTAATATCTAAATACAGGATATTTTCTTAAGTTTCAAAAACACCATCTGATTCCAAGAAATAAAATATGAATCATGGACACCCCATATCACATGTTATGTAATGAATATATATATATATATACACACACACACACACATAAAATCTTCTAAATAGATAATTACATATATATCTTATTTTAATATTTTACTGAATTTATATAGACAATAATAAATAACTCAATGTTGAAGGACATTCTTTTATATCAAATACATCTTCATAGTGCATTAGAATTTTACATATGGTTCCTAATTCTACCTATACAAATAGCTATTTTAGAAATTGAATGTGTTTTGTAAACTAAATTAGCTTTTGGAAACAAATGCTATTTCAAATACTGTTTGACACTCATTATTAGAGTTAGGTTATTAGAGTGAATTTTGGAGGGGAAATGAATGATTCTTATAAAGATCAAAAAAATTTCAAACCAATATTTCTGTTTCAAGAATTTGTATTTTCAGATAAAAGAATAAAATGATTGCTTATAGTAGGAAATACCTATAGTGTTCTCATGAGTTAGAAATCCTTCAAGATTGTTGAGGCTTTATAGTAATTAATCATGTAAAAATGTTATTGATTTAACTTCTGAATAGTTGCCAAATATACCTCTCATGTGGTTTACTTAAAATCATAAAATCATTTAGGTATTGGTAGAAACTTTCTAGCAGGGACAATGATAATACTTTGATAAATTCTATGATTTGTTTTTAAACTTAAATTGGCATCGATCAGGCCTGTGATGATATACTTTACAATTCATAATGTAGATATTATATCAGTGTGTGTGTATCTATGTGTGTGTAAATGTACACAGTGACACCTTGGAAATATGGATATATGTTCCAAGGTATCCTAACTTTCAAAATGAGTTTTAAAAAATTAAAACCACTAGGGGGGATTAAATTTAAGTGATTGTGGCAACATACCAGTTGGTTAATTTTTATTTTACGTAAGCAACTTTGCAAATTCAGGAGATGTTGGGGCAAAACAGGAAAACCAATTTAATTACTAATCTCAAGTCTTAACTACTAAACAAGTTTATGATATCATTATTGTGACATTAAATATACTTATGCCTTTTAAGAGCCTTTAGAAAACTATGTCAACATACTCAAGAAAAATGGTACAAGAAACATACTCATCAGAGGTTTCATTTTCAGAGATAGTTCTAATGTATTCTTTCATTTTCAGCTAGCAAAAGTCAATAAACTGGGTTCCTTGTTTAGTAACCTCATAGGGCTCTGGCCTTGCATGAGTGCTTAAGATTAAATAATTAAGAAATGGACAGCGTTAGACTAAACCACAAATAATTATGGTTATTTCTTCTTTTTATTTTGTTTTTGAAATAGATAATCCATCTGAAATGAATCTTGGTAGCAAGCATTCTGTTTCCATTCAGTTTTAAGTTATTTAACTTAGAGACAGTCCACAGTGCTTTTAAATGTACTGGCTCCACATTGTGGGTCCTCATCCAAGATTGTCAGCTTACCAATTGGACAATCATGAAAAACGTACTTCACTCCTTTAAACCGCCAGTTTCTCAACTGTAAAGGCAAAATAATAATGACGCTTACCTCATAAATTTGTTATGATGATTAAATAAATCATGCATTTAAAATTGTTAGCTCAGAGCCAGGCATGTATAAGTGCTCAATTACTATTATCATGATTTTTATTTGGTTCTCTTCTTCTTCTTTTTTTTTTAAATGTTTATTTATTTTTGAGAGAGCAAGAGGCACTGAGCACCAGTGGGGGAGGAGTAGAGAGAGAGGGATTCACAGAATCTGATCCAGCAATCTTGACAGCAAGATCCAGGCTCTGAGCTGTCAGCACAGAACCCAGTGCGGGGCTTGAACTCACAAACCATGAGATCATGACCTGAGCTGAAGTTGGACACTTAACCAACTGAGCCACCCAGGCACCCCTAATTCTCTTTTTTTTTTTGGTTGCTATATGAAGTTGGTAACACAAAGTCCCTCTTATGCTTTTCTGGTTATTTTCAAAGAAAATGATCATTTTATGTAAATACCATTCTGTCATGTAAAAAAATATTACTCTCGAGGCAGAGTCACATTTGGGAGATGACTGTCAAAATTAAAATATATAATTGTTAGTCAGGGAAAGAGAATATTTATTAACAATTATAATAACCACTACAAAATACATTTCTTGAACATGTTATTTTAACCTTTTGATCTTGATTTTATTTTCAGAAATTTGTGTTTCTACATGAACACAATAAATTGGTTGTTTTCACTGACTTGATTGTTGTAATTATTCAATCCCATGTCAAATTAATTTGGCTAAGCTTACATAGTTTTCCTCAATTGCCACAGTGAAGACAATATCTCAAAGACTATCTTTTAGTGTTTTATTTAAATACAGAAAAATCATCTTATGAATGTAAAAATATCAGAAAAAGCCATATGGAGAAAGCCTCTCTTAAAACATGTCCGTGGACAGAGGCTAATGTTTACCTGAATTGGCTACTGGTGTCACATAAGCTTACGGTACTTGTTGGAGATGCACAGGAGCAGGATTATTAGAACACATCTGTATTCTACACAAAAATATCTCTGTGTGTATAATTCCATTTTAATTTTAAAAATAGAGTATTTCCCTCAAACTGTCCTTCTTATTCTAAACTGAATCTATAATGATATAGTGTCTTTTGATGTTGATGACCTGAAGTTACAATTTGCCTATCATTTACAAAAAGGGATGACTAATTTTGATCATATTTTAGAATAAAGTTATATTCTCCTTTTTCCCCCACTACATTTTGTTCAAATATGGAAACAAACTGAAAACTAATTTTGGAATGCTCTATGACAAATGTATACATTTGATAATAATAACTTTGGAAAAGTGCCATCATCTGAGCCATGAGGTTATGACAGTAGCATTTATTTTTACCTAAGAGTAACAACAACAACAAGCCAATTTTTAACTGGCTAGTCTTTAACTAGACACACAGTGTGGTCTCTGTGGTAGGCAAAATGGCAGCCCTCCAAAAATGCTCAGGTCTTTATCTCCAGGACTTATGAATGTTACCTTCTATGATGAAAGGAGCTTTTTCAGATATGACGAAGTGGAGGATGTTTGTCTTGGCTTAACCAGGGGCCCAACGTAATCATGAGGGTCCTCATAAGGGAAAGGAGAGGCATGAAAATAAGAGAAAGAGATGTATTGATGAAAGGAGTTTGGAGAGACACACTGATGGCGGCAAGGGGACCTTGAACCAAGTACAGTTACTAAGATCTACAAGCTAGAAGAGGCAAGGAGTGCTATTCTTTTGTAGAACCTCCACAAGAAACAGTTCTGCTGACACTTTACATTTAACATAGTGAGTCCAATTTTGGACTTCTGACCTCCTGAACAAATGGTAATAAATTTGCCCTGTTTTAAGTCATTAAATCTGTGGTTATTTGTTATAGCAGCAATCGGTAGTCATTGCAGTCTTTTCGATAAGACTGTTTTTCATCCAGTGAGTGGTTGAATTGTGTATTTCCCTGGGTTTAATATAGCCATTGCTGGGGCACCTGGGTAGCTCAATTGGTAGGGCATCCAACTTCAGCTAAGGTCATGATCTCGTGGTTCGTGGGTTTGAGCCCTGTATAAGGCTGTTTGCAGACAGCTCAGAGCCTGGAATTTGCTTTAGATTCTGGGTCTCCCTCTCTCTGCTCCTCCCCTGCTTGCACTCTCTCAAAAATAAGTAAACGTTTTAAAAAAAATGTGCTGTGCTGAGACTTACAAATTCCTTATCAGTCAGATTTTCAAGCTATAACTATAGCTCATCTTTTCCTATATTACCTTTGATAATTCAAGGTATTTTTAAATAAACACAATATTTAGGACTTAGTACTGATGTCTTTTTTAAATTTTATTTTTAATTTTTTTAATGTTTGTTCATTTTTGAGAGAGAGAGAGAGAGAGACAGAGCATAAGTGGGAGAGGGGCAGAAAGAGAGGGCGACACAGTATCTGAAGCAGACTCCAGGCTCTGAGCTATTAGCATGGAGCCCGACACGGGTTCAAATCCATGAACTGCAAGGTCATGACCTGAGCTGAAGTCAGACGCTTAAAAGACTGAGCCATCCAGTGCCTCAGTACTGGTAAATCTTAATAAGAATAACCACTTTCTAAATTGATAAGAATCAGTATTAAAGTGCTCTTTCCAGTTGACATTTTTACTAAAGCAGAACCAATGAATGATACCTCAGGAGCCTGGGACTAGTGACAGAGAATGCATCACTCATTCTTTAGGCTCTTCTCTTGATAAACTTACTTCTCCCATGGAGCCTTTTCTCTCAGTTTGGCAGGAATACAGTGTAGAAGAATACATGGTGAAGCCATTTTAGCAACTTAAATGGAATGTTCCCTTCCAGTGTTCTTCCCTGAGCCACTGTTATCTTCTCCATTAAATGGGGCAGAAAGAGGTACATTCAAAACACTGCCAGGATACTTTTATTAAATTATGGAGACTTTTGAAGAAAGTTAAGAATTAAAGATGGAGGGGTGCCTGGGGAGCTCAGTCAGGTAAGCATCTGACTCGGTTTCGGCTCAGGTCATGATCTCACCGTTTTGTGAGTTCCAGTCCTGCATCAGGCTCTGTGCTGTGTGTGGAGCCTGCTTGGAATTCTCTCCCACTCTCTGCCCCACCCCTACTCATGCTGTTTCTGTCCATCTCAAAATAAATACATAAACTTTAAAAATCTTTAAAAATTAAAGAAGATAACCAACAGGAAGGACCAGCTTGCTGTGTCCTCAGATGTCTCACAGATGACATTATTTTATTGAACTTCCCAAGGGAAGGATCATAAATATAAACATTATGAGCTGAATAAATTTTGCTACTCTGTAATTTCCTTAAAAGGAGGGACTTTGATGGAGCAATTTCTGGTGATCTGGTAGAGTCTCTAGGACCTTTCTTTCAGCTGAGGCTCGAATGGCAAAAACACTGAGTTTAATTATATTTTATGTTTATATGGTGTGACAAGCATGGGAAATTTTGAAAGCTAAGCAAAAAGTAAAGCCAATCCTCCCTAAACTAACATTGGTTGTAACCAAAGATCAAATACCTAAACTGTGAAACTGAGAATGGAGTGCCTGATTAGAAGTAAGTTCAGATTTAGCAGCCTCGTGTAACTGGTTTTAGAACCAAACTACAAATCTGTGTTACCAGAGATCCATAGAACAAAATATTGTGGTTTTGGTCAAATGTCAGTGGCTTGAGATACTTCTGTCTTTCAAGGTGACTTTGTCTTTCCACTTTTCTGATAACTCTATATTTCAATAATCAGAGCAAACTTACTTCCTTTATTTTATATTTTTTGAAGAGAACACATGTTAGCTTTTATATGCCAGCTGCAACTTTGTTTTGGGTCACTAACATAATAAAGTAATTAATCCAATTATTTATCATCATCTCGTGTTTCAAACCAACAGAAGTTGGCTTGTCCACAAATGACACTACAGCTCAGATATATTTTTCCTCCAGGAGTGACTCAGGGAAGACTGTGTTGGTGAGTAAATAAGGTAGCATCTAAAAAATAAGCTGCTGGTATTCAAATATGACATATCCAATTACTGGAAATACATCACCATCTCTCCAAACTGCTTCTCTCCCATCCCCAGCGCATGGCATGGTTCAGGATTCATTATTTATTGTCTGGATTAGTGCAACAACTTCCTAATTGGCATTCTCTGTCATCAGTCTTGTCCCTCCTCTTCTAATTTACCTTCTTTATGGTCACCGGTGATCTTTCTTACACAGAAAATGCAACAACATCACTTTTTTGCTTAAATTTCTCCAAGGCCTCCCACAGCCTTCAAGACTCTGAGTGATGCTAGATAGTCTCTTGCTCATGTCAGAAGTCTGCCAATAGGTCTTGCTCTGACTTCAGTACATACTATTCCAAAACTCTTAATTACTTTTGGTTTTCGGAAAATACCTTGCTCAGTTATTATTTTTTTGACATACACACTTGTATCACTCACTGTTTGGAATGCCCTGTACATCCAAGTCCTAAAGATTCATCTTCTATATCGCCTCTCTCATTTCCACTCTCCTCTTCTCTGAGGTTTACTTTTCCTATGAGAGCCCATATCACAATGGATTATGTTTAATTACCTTTCTACCGATTAAGTTTGATTTCATGATTTTTGTCATGGAAGTTTTATCTCCAGCCTCAAAAAAGTACAAGGATAATATTATTTATTTTGGGATTAATAAAGAGAATAGGAATATACAGGATTTCTAGAAATGTATCAATACCACAAAATCAAAGTAACTTCTATATGTCAGATACCTATACCCTTTTAAACATTCCTCTTCCTCAAGCTTCCAACAAAGTAGCACATGAAAGCTAGGACCGATGGACTCAGAAAAATAATGCATTCCAATATTTTGTTTATTTATTTATTTTTAAATTTATATATATATATTTAAGTTTTAATTTTAATTCCTAATTAATATGCTAAGTATATTAGTTTCAGGTGTACCATNGCAATTCCATATATCACCTGGTGTTCATCACAAGTATACTCCTTAATCTCCATCACTTATTTAACTCATCCTCCCATTCACCTCCTTCTGGTAACCATCAGTTTGCTCTATATAATTAAGTCTCTCTCTTTTTTTCCCTTTGCATCCCATTATTTTTGTTGTTTAATATAATAGGAAGTTTTTTCTTGCCCATAGAATCAGTTAAGTGGTCAAGACAAAGCATGGCTTTCCTTCATGTGGTGATTTGGTAGCTAAAGCATCTTATATTTTATGGCTATGTCATCCCCTAAGAACACATAATTATTTGCATGAGGCTGGTAGACTAGGAAAGACATGGAGGAGCTACATATTAGATTTTAATGGCCCAGAAATTGGCTCACATGTCTACCAATCACATTCCCATAGAGAAAGCCATACCTAACTACAAAGAAGGCTGAAAAAAATTCTAGTTGTATGTCAGAGATTGGAGATGGATTTGAGTGGATGGCATAGATGTCTCTTACAAGAGGACCAACAGTGAGACTCTATTAACCTATTAATTTGGTATTGGCCCTTTTTAAAAAAATATGCATGTAAAATAAGATGGGCTTTCATCCCATGTGCTTGTTCAAAGTCCAGGTTTTCCCTAATGGTTCCTAGAATTCACACATCCTTGTTTTACAAATGCTTGCTCTCCCTTGTTGGCTACCTATTGCATCTTGTTTGGCAAGTTTGCTTCAGGTTCATTTATCAATCACTTTGAATTATCTTATTCTGTCCCATTCCCTTAACCTGAGTGTGATAGGGATTTTATGCAATCTTCCAAGTACCATTAGACAATGTGTTATATGATACAAATTTTCATGAAACTTTTGCTATAATGAATGGAAATTAGAGCATGGAAGAGTAACCAGTTTGAACAAATATCCTTGTGACTTTTCCTCAAGTTTCTTGTGCACATTCAGTTTTCCTGGTAGCCTATTATCTAGTCCCTACCTCATTTTATGGCCCTATGAAAAACTTCCCAAATGATTTCTTTATCCCCAGGTCCATTTACCCATTCAGAGCTCTCCAAGGCAATAAATTAGAAAAGAAACATAACGCTCAAAATTCTTTTTCTCTAATGCATAGATCAGTTGAGCTCAATCAACCTGTCTTCTTAAAATTATTGTGAAAAAGAAAAACAAAATCCTGCCCTATTACAGAATCCTGAATGGCTATAGTGAGTGTTTTTTGTGTTTGTTTTTGTTATTGTTTTTAAAATAGCAGTTACTTTTTTCTCACAGCGCCAGTAGTTTATTGTGAACCTCTAAAACGATTTGAGTTAGAAGATGAATTTGCTTTACTGGCCATACAGTTATCCTTGTTTACTGTTCTTCCAGATCTGAGATAGATAATGAACTGCAAGAGTAAGTCACATGCTTGAGAAGTGTTGTTCAGTCAAGCAACTTGATCTGACTGATTTGCCCCATCTCTTTGATTTTCTTGCATTTATATTTCAAAAAGTAAGATTTAATATGGTTTAACTTGGTGCTAATCTGAGTCGTACGTCTCTGTTTTTCTTAGTTCTCAACATTTGTTTCAGAATTAAGGAATCGCTCCCATGCCTTGCTTTTAAATGTTTACTTTGCAGCCAATGTAACAATCCCCAGAACAGACTTTTGCAGCTTTTATAGTGAAAGGCTTCATCTCCCAAGTAAGCACATGGCATAAGAAATAGAAAATAAACCAAGGAATGGAGAGGGAACTATGGCAGCAATTGAAATAGAAATGTTGGGCTACTTTCTTATAGTTATATCTGGCAAGCATGGAAAATTCGTAGTCCATCCATATATTCTCATATGTTCAGAGAAACAATAGCAAGACTATACAACCCAGGTATTCTTTTTCTGTCAACTGATTCAATAATATTTCAGGTTGCTGTCAGATTCAGAAAAATAGATTATTATAGACATCTTTCCCTCTTTGGTCATCAGGATTAATTGTGCTATTCTAATAAGCCCTCCTATATGGCACTAGAGAAAAGACTGCATTGTCAAGAACATAAAAGTGAAAAAAAATGTGTTGTTGTATATATTGCATAAACCTAGAAAACAAGCTTTTTTTTTTATACAGTAGAAGGGAACCTGAATTGTAGTCATGGATGGTCTTAGAAAAATATCCATTAAGTTATTTTCTCCTGTTCCTTTTACCATGCTTATCACATCCCTTTGCTTCTCTACTCATCTTTGGAAGTCTCTGTGCACACATTCATGTGTGCATGTATACAAACATAAATATGTGTGACAGAGCAACTTCTGTAGCAGTGAATATAATTCTTAGCATTTAGTTTTGCCAGATAATATGCTAAGACATGATAGCTCAAATTTAGGCCTTTCCCCCACTCCATTTCGTCTAAGTCTTTTACACCTTTATAAAAAAATTATTCTCTCTCATGTGCCCTATCCCAGCAGAACTAATGCTCTCTTGTTTGCTTGCTTTCTTCTCTCCTTCATCTCTCTCACCACCCATTTCCTCCACCGAGAGAGGCCAGAGGATAAATATTAAGGGTTGGGCAAAATATATAGTGGTGCAGTGCTCATGGCCCTCACAATCTTTTTGCTTTTCTAATACTTTCTGATTCTTTGGTCATGTGGTAGGGATAAAATAGGCTTTCAGTAAACATCTTTGGAATGAAGATATCTATGTCCAAAGTCCATGAGTACATTTTTATAACTGTGTATTTATAAACCTACAAAAACAAATATATAATAACAGAGGTTAATATTTGTAACTTAATATTAGGGATAATTACCTTTTAAAACTCTTAATTTTACAATAATTCTTAATACTAAAGTGCATTGTGATAAAAGCCTTTTATGAGGTTAAAACTAATTTAACGATTTCATCATTTTATTGTAACACTTTTAACAATATTAGGAATAATTGCTTTTTTGAGGAATAAAAGCTGTTGGAAGGAAAATTAACTTTTTCTTTACAAAATCTTATAAACAAATAGTGTACCCTTGGGATATCTCAAAGAAAATATTGAAAAACAATTTTTTAAAGCAAAAGTGTTGTTATAAAACAACAGAATTTTGTTTTTAACACAAATGTGCAACAAAGAAAGAATGCTAAAGGATTACGATACCTTATACATACCTGTGTCGGTGATGTAAAGTTTTGGATTTCAGGATTCAGAGTGTTGAGTGTCATGCATGAGTGTAGGACAGGTGATAGGTATGTGAGTTTGGTGAGTAGTATGTACAATGTGGTTTGCTTTGTGCGCATGTGTGTGATATGGGTGGATATTGGTATGTTGTGGGTGTGGGTGTAGTGTTTGACATATGTGGATGTGGATGGGGTTCGTGTGTCTGATATGCTTGTGTCTGAGTATGTTGTGTTAGCGTGTATGCATACATGTCCTATGAATACACATATGTCCCGTAGCGTATCTAATAGCCTTAGCTGTTTGTCACTTTAAAAAAATATTACTATATTATATTTGCATATTTGTGATGGAAATAAAAATAACTATAATCAGAAGATTAGAGTATTGGAGACAAAGACCAAATGTGAACAGCACATTATTGCCTCTCCTTTTGCCTGGTGGGATGACATTTATGGTCTTGATGCCCAGTCATGCCCCAAGCTGTATTCTCTCCTGTATACACTGTATTTATTTTATGCTGTCCTGCCTAGCCACTTCTCTCCCATGTCTGGGTTTCCCTAGAATCCAGATTGCACACTATGTTGAAAAGATATGAACAGAGAGCTGAAGGTATGGGAAGACATTTAATATTTATATGCCCAAAACTAATAAAATCTTCCAAAGTACTGAACAAATGTGATGTACCGTGAGGGCAGGAGTTAGAGTGAGGCAAAAGATAGGTAAATAAAAATCTTTAAAGATAAAAATGAATTGTGCTGATATCAGGTAGAATATACTTCCACACCATTTTAAAAAATAAACACGAATAAATAAATTACATAACGCTTTTGGCAGCCAACTTAGTGAAATAGCTAGGCTTAAAGTCACAGCAGACTGAATTTTACAATGAGCTAATTATTAGTGAGAGAAATAACAGCTGTGCAGTAATGCCTTCCATAAAAGTTTCCCCTTCAAGGAAGAAAGGAAGAATCATGATATATCAAAAAATAACCAGGAGTAGTAACAGTTTAATTAATAAATATGCCCTCTTTAAAGTCTTGACACCCAGGTGTCTTTAAACTGACCATAATTTGTTTCAGGTTTTCCAGTTCATATCTGCCTTCCCTGCATTAATAAAAATAATTAAAAAGTTGATTAGTGGCAGAAATGTTGGATATAAAATGATCATTGATGTACTAGGTGTTAAACTGATAGTTATTAAAACTTAAGAAAATTCTAAACTTCACAAGAAACTTTTACATTTTTTGGGGAGTTAACATCTAGAATCTAATTCTGATTTTTGTCAGAGTCCACCAGAGCTCAGTTAACTGTAGACATAAATATATTTTTATTTCTGCTTGAATACTGACTTCTAGGGCAGTGGATATAAAACTGGAATCATTAGTGTCATAATCTTGAATTGTAAGAGATATTAATGTATGTGGACAGGAGAAAAAACTATTTGGTGGAGAAAGAACAACCCTGAGAGCAGTTGAATCATTTTTATTCCACCCCATCTTTCAATTTTTTAGTGTGAAGCATATATGTTCTATTAGTATTTCTGAGCTCTACTACCTGAGTACAAATTAGGTCACATTTACAAATTCTCATAGGTTGATACTCTGCCTTAGTCACTTCCACTGCTCGGCCATGACTTATACTAGTCAGACAGTGTCATATGACCAGAATTGGTAAAGGCTTTGTGAATGAATGTAATGGGTCATTTCAGGGCCAAAGCCTTTAATTATTGCAGGGAGACATTCCAGAACTGTTTTTTGTCTTCCACATAGACCAGGGAGACTCTGTGTTCCAGATAGAGCAGGTAGAAAGTGTTGGGGACTTCATTAACCTGGATTGCTGAGTTGCTACTAAGAGAACAGTTGCCCTAGATTCTTGTTTAGAGCCTCAGCCAACTTTTCACAAACTAAAAGTAAACTTTTACTGTACTAACTCACTAAGAGATACTTGGGTTATTTACTATCTTGGCATATCTTCTAGGTTATCCCAACTTGTAAATGTTCCAAGCCCCCCATTTTGACCAGCAGGAATTCCAGGCATTTTCTAGGACTTCCAAGCATGTCTAGAGTTTTATACAGTTTTGTATCTGTTCTGATTTTATCTAACCACATCTGATGGGATGGGAATCCTTGTGGGCAGATTCTGCAACTTCTCCTCTACTACAAAAACTGAGAATGAGATTTCTCACTGTACTTATCACTGTCTTTTGATCTGTGTTTGTCAAGCACCCTGATATCCGTGGTTCAAGCAGGGAGTCTGAGGTCAGATGTCACTATTTCTTCTGCCATATCAAAAGTAGAACAATAGATTTGTCAAGGTTTATGCCTTATAGTTCCAACTGTTATGGATTAAAGCAGAAGAGACCTAAAAGGAAGCTATTTTGCTCACTTTCTCATACCTATTGACTTTAATGTAACTGCAGATTTTAGTTGAATTGCCTAGGCAGTAGTTCCATTAAATAGGAATGTTCTCCCCCATCCCCAATTATTAGTTGCAGAATGTACTATAACGAACTAGCTTGTGGCATCAAGTGTTGCTGATATCAATGGAAACGGCTCTTTCAATTCACACAGAAAGCTATTTCCTCAGAACAAATGTCTGAGTCCTACAGTATTTCAAATAAGCATCCTTCCATACTTGGAATCACCGTAACCTATACAAACTTTTCTCAAAGTTGTTTTAAAGATTCGGTCCCCAGAATCTCACCTACAGACAGAACATTTTTACTCAAGATTTCAGCTGTTCTTTGGGAGCTTCCTATGACAGTTGCTGCATCGACACTGCCTTTTCTTGGAGCCCATAATTGAAATAATGTTCCTCTGGGTACTAGTTTGATGACCATCTCATTTTATCGTTTATCAAATTTAGGGGTGAGAAAATGACTCCTTCTTGTCTGTAATTTACTTGCCTTCTAGAACCTGAAACATAATTATTGTTCCCAGGATATTTTATAATCTCTGGTGGCCAGAACTTTCATGAGTTTGGGTCCAGGCCAACTCCTGTGATGGTCTTTCAGGCCTGTCTATAGATAATTACAAAAGCTTTGCCTAACAGGCCCCAAGAGGGCAAACTGCCTTCTCCTGCGCAGGGTGCATACACAACAACGGCATTGCAGTCTCTCCTGGAAGTTGCAGTCAAGGGCCCAGACTATCTCCCCCACCTCGGGCCTGACANTAATATGGTTTAACTTGGTGCTAATCTGAGTCGTACGTCTCTGTTTTTCTTAGTTCTCAACATTTGTTTCAGAATTAAGGAATCGCTCCCATGCCTTGCTTTTAAATGTTTACTTTGCAGCCAATGTAACAATCCCCAGAACAGACTTTTGCAGCTTTTATAGTGAAAGGCTTCATCTCCCAAGTAAGCACATGGCATAAGAAATAGAAAATAAACCAAGGAATGGAGAGGGAACTATGGCAGCAATTGAAATAGAAATGTTGGGCTACTTTCTTATAGTTATATCTGGCAAGCATGGAAAATTCGTAGTCCATCCATATATTCTCATATGTTCAGAGAAACAATAGCAAGACTATACAACCCAGGTATTCTTTTTCTGTCAACTGATTCAATAATATTTCAGGTTGCTGTCAGATTCAGAAAAATAGATTATTATAGACATCTTTCCCTCTTTGGTCATCAGGATTAATTGTGCTATTCTAATAAGCCCTCCTATATGGCACTAGAGAAAAGACTGCATTGTCAAGAACATAAAAGTGAAAAAAAATGTGTTGTTGTATATATTGCATAAACCTAGAAAACAAGCTTTTTTTTTTATACAGTAGAAGGGAACCTGAATTGTAGTCATGGATGGTCTTAGAAAAATATCCATTAAGTTATTTTCTCCTGTTCCTTTTACCATGCTTATCACATCCCTTTGCTTCTCTACTCATCTTTGGAAGTCTCTGTGCACACATTCATGTGTGCATGTATACAAACATAAATATGTGTGACAGAGCAACTTCTGTAGCAGTGAATATAATTCTTAGCATTTAGTTTTGCCAGATAATATGCTAAGACATGATAGCTCAAATTTAGGCCTTTCCCCCACTCCATTTCGTCTAAGTCTTTTACACCTTTATAAAAAAATTATTCTCGCTCATGTGCCCTATCCCAGCAGAACTAATGCTCTCTTGTTTGCTTGCTTTCTTCTCTCCTTCATCTCTCTCACCACCCATTTCCTCCACCGAGAGAGGCCAGAGGATAAATATTAAGGGTTGGGCAAAATATATAGTGGTGCAGTGCTCATGGCCCTCACAATCTTTTTGCTTTTCTAATACTTTCTGATTCTTTGGTCATGTGGTAGGGATAAAATAGGCTTTCAGTAAACATCTTTGGAATGAAGATATCTATGTCCAAAGTCCATGAGTACATTTTTATAACTGTGTATTTATAAACCTACAAAAACAAATATATAATAACAGAGGTTAATATTTGTAACTTAATATTAGGGATAATTACCTTTTAAAACTCTTAATTTTACAATAATTCTTAATACTAAAGTGCATTGTGATAAAAGCCTTTTATGAGGTTAAAACTAATTTAACGATTTCATCATTTTATTGTAACACTTTTAACAATATTAGGAATAATTGCTTTTTTGAGGAATAAAAGCTGTTGGAAGGAAAATTAACTTTTTCTTTACAAAATCTTATAAACAAATAGTGTACCCTTGGGATATCTCAAAGAAAATATTGAAAAACAATTTTTTAAAGCAAAAGTGTTGTTATAAAACAACAGAATTTTGTTTTTAACACAAATGTGCAACAAAGAAAGAATGCTAAAGGATTACGATACCTTATACATACCTGTGTCGGTGATGTAAAGTTTTGGATTTCAGGATTCAGAGTGTTGACTGTCATGCATGAGTGTAGGACAGGTGATAGGTATGTGAGTTTGGTGAGTAGTATGTACAATGTGGTTTGCTTTGTGCGCATGTGTGTGATATGGGTGGATATTGGTATGTTGTGGGTGTGGGTGTAGTGTTTGACATATGTGGATGTGGATGGGGTTCGTGTGTCTGATATGCTTGTGTCTGAGTATGTTGTGTTAGCGTGTATGCATACATGTCCTATGAATACACATATGTCCCGTAGCGTATCTAATAGCCTTAGCTGTTTGTCACTTTAAAAAAATATTACTATATTATATTTGCATATTTGTGATGGAAATAAAAATAACTATAATCAGAAGATTAGAGTATTGGAGACAAAGACCAAATGTGAACAGCACATTATTGCCTCTCCTTTTGCCTGGTGGGATGACATTTATGGTCTTGATGCCCAGTCATGCCCCAAGCTGTATTCTCTCCTGTATACACTGTATTTATTTTATGCTGTCCTGCCTAGCCACTTCTCTCCCATGTCTGGGTTTCCCTAGAATCCAGATTGCACACTATGTTGAAAAGATATGAACAGAGAGCTGAAGGTATGGGAAGACATTTAATATTTATATGCCCAAAACTAATAAAATCTTCCAAAGTACTGAACAAATGTGATGTACCGTGAGGGCAGGAGTTAGAGTGAGGCAAAAGATAGGTAAATAAAAATCTTTAAAGATAAAAATGAATTGTGCTGATATCAGGTAGAATATACTTCCACACCATTTTAAAAAATAAACACGAATAAATAAATTACATAACGCTTTTGGCAGCCAACTTAGTGAAATAGCTAGGCTTAAAGTCACAGCAGACTGAATTTTACAATGAGCTAATTATTAGTGAGAGAAATAACAGCTGTGCAGTAATGCCTTCCATAAAAGTTTCCCCTTCAAGGAAGAAAGGAAGAATCATGATATATCAAAAAATAACCAGGAGTAGTAACAGTTTAATTAATAAATATGCCCTCTTTAAAGTCTTGACACCCAGGTGTCTTTAAACTGACCATAATTTGTTTCAGGTTTTCCAGTTCATATCTGCCTTCCCTGCATTAATAAAAATAATTAAAAAGTTGATTAGTGGCAGAAATGTTGGATATAAAATGATCATTGATGTACTAGGTGTTAAACTGATAGTTATTAAAACTTAAGAAAATTCTAAACTTCACAAGAAACTTTTATATTTTTTGGGGAGTTAACATCTAGAATCTAATTCTGATTTTTGTTAGAGTCCACCAGAGCTCAGTTAACTGTAGACATAAATATATTTTTATTTCTGCTTGAATACTGACTTCTAGGGCAGTGGATATAAAACTGGAATCATTAGTGTCATAATCTTGAATTATAAGAGATATTAATGTATGTGGACAGGAGAAAAAACTATTTGGTGGAGAAAGAACAACCCTGAGAGCAGTTGAATCATTTTTATTCCACCCCATCTTTCAATTTTTTAGTGTGAAGCATATATGTTCTATTAGTATTTCTGAGCTCTACTACCTGAGTACAAATTAGGTCACATTTACAAATTCTCATAGGTTGATACTCTGCCTTAGTCACTTCCACTGCTCGGCCATGACTTATACTAGTCAGACAGTGTCATATGACCAGAATTGGTAAAGGCTTTGTGAATGAATGTAATGGGTCATTTCAGGGCCAAAGCCTTTAATTATTGCAGGGAGACATTCCAGAACTGTTTTTTGTCTTCCACATAGACCAGGGAGACTCTGTGTTCCAGATAGAGCAGGTAGAAAGTGTTGGGGACTTCATTAACCTGGATTGCTGAGTTGCTACTAAGAGAACAGTTGCCCTAGATTCTTGTTTAGAGCCTCAGCCAACTTTTCACAAACTAAAAGTAAACTTTTACTGTACTAACTCACTAAGAGATACTTGGGTTATTTACTATCTTGGCATATCTTCTAGGTTATCCCAACTTGTAAATGTTCCAAGCCCCCCATTTTGACCAGCAGGAATTCCAGGCATTTTCTAGGACTTCCAAGCATGTCTAGAGTTTTATACAGTTTTGTATCTGTTCTGATTTTATCTAACCACATCTGATGGGATGGGAATCCTTGTGGGCAGATTCTGCAACTTCTCCTCTACTACAAAAACTGAGAATGAGATTTCTCACTGTACTTATCACTGTCTTTTGATCTGTGTTTGTCAAGCACCCTGATATCCGTGGTTCAAGCAGGGAGTCTGAGGTCAGATGTCACTATTTCTTCTGCCATATCAAAAGTAGAACAATAGATTTGTCAAGGTTTATGCCTTATAGTTCCAACTGTTATGGATTAAAGCAGAAGAGACCTAAAAGGAAGCTATTTTGCTCACTTTCTCATACCTATTGACTTTAATGTAACTGCAGATTTTAGTTGAATTGCCTAGGCAGTAGTTCCATTAAATAGGAATGTTCTCCCCCATCCCCAATTATTAGTTGCAGAATGTACTATAACGAACTAGCTTGTGGCATCAAGTGTTGCTGATATCAATGGAAACGGCTCTTTCAATTCACACAGAAAGCTATTTCCTCAGAACAAATGTCTGAGTCCTACAGTATTTCAAATAAGCATCCTTCCATACTTGGAATCACCGTAACCTATACAAACTTTTCTCAAAGTTGTTTTAAAGATTCGGTCCCCAGAATCTCACCTACAGACAGAACATTTTTACTCAAGATTTCAGCTGTTCTTTGGGAGCTTCCTATGACAGTTGCTGCATCGACACTGCCTTTTCTTGGAGCCCATAATTGAAATAATGTTCCTCTGGGTACTAGTTTGATGACCATCTCATTTTATCGTTTATCAAATTTAGGGGTGAGAAAATGACTCCTTCTTGTCTGTAATTTACTTGCCTTCTAGAACCTGAAACATAATTATTGTTCCCAGGATATTTTATAATCTCTGGTGGCCAGAACTTTCATGAGTTTGGGTCCAGGCCAACTCCTGTGATGGTCTTTCAGGCCTGTCTATAGATAATTACAAAAGCTTTGCCTAACAGGCCCCAAGAGGGCAAACTGCCTTCTCCTGCGCAGGGTGCATACACAACAACGGCATTGCAGTCTCTCCTGGAAGTTGCAGTCAAGGGCCCAGACTATCTCCCCCACCTCGGGCCTGACATGTTTATACATAAATGTGCATTTCCAGCAACTTGTTTACAAAGCTTCTTTATCTGGAGGCCTTGACTGAGGGAGTTTTCTGCAACCCTGCCTAACCCTCTATCATGTGGCCTTAAGACTGTTTTCTCCATTCTGACTTTGTATTTTTCCACTCCTAGGCCTCCCTCTTTGCAATCTCCCAGCTTCCCCAGTTCCATAAAACAGCAGGAACCTTTTGCTCAAGGTTCTCTTGCAGTGAAATTTTCGATGCCTGCTCTGTATGTCATCAGATTGACCCATTCCTGATGCTGTTCCATAGGGAAAAAATGAAACATTTCTTTTTCTTTCCCCTTTACCTGTGCTGAAGAAAGAAATTCAGGGATTAGTGTCACCTAACATCCTTAAAGGTGTAGGGGTGGTGGTCTGTATCATATCCCTGTTTAATCCCTATTTAGATTATTTTGGTCAAGAGACACTAGATGGGTCCTGAAAGAGAGCAGTGGACTGCCATAAATTTAACCAGGCAATAGCCCCAGCAGCAACTGCTATGCTGAATTTGAGATCTTTATCAGAACAGATAAAACACAAAACTTCTAGTTCTTGATAGTTCCATTGATGTGGCCAGCAATTTCTTCTCACACTCCATCAATAGGGAGGATCAAACACAATTTGCATTTACATGTCAATAGCAGCAATCTGTAATCAATACTATTCATGGATCATTTGCTCATAAATCACCCAGCAAAAAAACAGGGATTATAGTGAGTGCTAAACAGAGTGACTGTTTTCTTATTTTCCTTTCAAAATATAACATTTTCTAATTATTTCATGATGTCAGGAAAGGTCCTGGTTTGTCATTCCTTTGATGGACAGTATTACATTAACAATTTTGGATTTCCATAGAAGTTCTGTAGTTGTAGTCACCTAAAACATCATGAATAAAATTGAATTTTAATTAACTTGAAGAACTTTTTGTTTTGCTTCAAGAGTTTCTTCAAAGATTTCATTCTCATTCAGAAACACTTTTCTTGTCAGAATTAATCAAAGACCTTTATGTATATTTATAACTCAACCTATCACTGCAGTAATCATTAACCTTTGAAAAAAAACCTATTGCTACTGAAGGTATACATGTGTTGGCATGATTAACAAGTTTTCTTTACCTGTTATACTTAGCATAGTAGAGAAGTATCCTATTAATTAATCAACAATCTAGTTATTAATTTTTATACTTATTTTTAGCAATAATCAGTGTACTAAAGATTCTCCAGATTTATTCCTCTAAAAGTTCGAGCCTAAAACCAATTAAACCACAAGCTACCTCTTCAACTATACTTTGTTTTTTAAAGTTTGGGTTTGGTTGAAATGAACATTAATGTACACCTGAGGGAGAAACAAAAGGCAGAATAGTTCAGCTTACAGGTGTGAATGGGTAGGAAAGCATGGTGAACAAAAAGGAGATGTGAAATGTAAAATATCTCAGTTAAATTCTTGGCCCGAGCTGTGGAACTTGGGAATATTACTTCAACTCTATGAAAGTTGGTTTTCTGGTCTTAAAAATAATATATGCCTACATAATAACTTAGCTATATGGAATTTAAAAAAAACATGCGGGTTCATAACAAATGGAAAGCTTCTTCAGACACACTCTTTAAATTGGCCATGGTAACTGAAACTTTTTTAGTTAATGTTATACATAAACTAGCTGTAGATATCATGGTTTTCTATTATTATTTTCATTTATAACACCAGTTGTATATGAGGCCTGTGTGGGCTATAAATTATAGATGATTTGTTTTTATCATGAAAGGATTCTCAGCATAAGTAGTTGTTTATTCGATTGGCATTCTCTCCTTCTTTATGAGTTAGAACTCTAATTTTCATTGGGTGAAAATGTGCCAATTAAAAATATCTATCCTCTCACATTAATTTGAGGCCATGGAAGGCCATTATGATGCAGTTTGGGCCCATGGACTTCAAGAAGTTGCTGACTTACACTTCCAGAGAAGTTTTTATAAAAAGAAATGCAACTTGGCTACTCTCTTCTTTATTTGCTCTCTATCCTTTCCCATTTATACCTTTTCTTTTCTGAAATGAAAACTGCGTAGCTAGAAATGTGACTGCCACAAGCCAGTGGTAACAGAGCAGAACAAAGGAAAGGACACAGGTCCCAGGTGATGTGGATGAGCTTCTGTACCAAGGTGGACTGTCTAACCATGGCCTTCTTGTTGTGCAAGACAGATAGACTTATTTCCCTTAAGCCACCATTTATAATATTTTTTTATTTGTGGCTGAACATACCTTCATTAATTAATATAACATGAATATAGTATAACATCTGACTAGGCAATAAATCATTGACCCTATGAGATAAAGCAAGCATGGGAAATCATTCCTTAAGGTTAATTTATGAAAAGGATTATTAAGTCTGTCCTAAAGAATGAGTGAGTTAAATTTGACTTCAGGATAACTTACATAGGTGTGTTGAAAAAATAATTTAGACAATTTATAAACCATGTATATATATAAATGCTCAGAGATATAAATAGGAAAAATGTCTACCTTGAATTTAACATCAATCTTGTTTCTTTTTTGCCTTAATCCACTTTATTCTCTTTATTAGTTTCATGATAATCATTTTTATGTTATACTGTTTTTCACTGTCTATCATTTGAAGGGCAGGAATATATTCATTGCTGAACATTGGCATAAAAAGGGATTTCTACTCTAATATATACATTTATATTAATATATGCTAATATATACATAATATACAACATTTTATGCTCCTATTACAGTATATAAATTTCTTCTGTTTATTGGTACTTGTACTTTACACCCCAGGGAAATGCAGCTCTTTCAGACCAAACTTTTCTTCTTATTCTTCTATATAAGAATATAGATTCTTAATCACTCACAGTGATAGTCAAATGACCCAAACCTGTTGATTTCTGGTATTTCCAATACCTGGTTGTGATCATTGTTCCAGGGATGGTGGATGAATCCAATTTAGGGAAGTTAGAAACTGTCCTTAGGAGTTTCGATACTGGAGGTGGGTGTTTCTCCTGTCTCATGTTGCTAGACATACTTGAGTCCAGGGCTGTTTGTGTGCATGGTGCTAGTCTATGGAGAAAACTGAATTGAAAATATGAGACTGACAAACTGAAAGAGGTATGAATCACAAACAAAAACAGAAAGGGAGGCTTGACAGTGTCCATGTCTCTCTCTCCAGTGGCAGCTGCCACTAGATCATTTTGAATATAGTCAATTCCAGTTGGTTAAGCAGCTGACTTCGGCTCAGGTCATGATCCCACAGTTCGTGAGTTCAAGTCCTACATTGAGCTCTGTGCTGACAGCTCAGAGCCTGGAGCCTACTTTGGATTCTGTGTCTCCCTCTCTCTCTGCCCTCCACCACTCATGTTCTGTCTCTCAAAAATAAATAAACGTTAAAAATTTTTTGAAAAGAAAAAAAGAAATAGTCAGTTCCAAAGCTACTTCAGTTGGGTTTTAGTTGCTTTAAGACAAAACCAAATCCTGTTTCTTCCATTGTTTTTGGTGTCTTTCTATGCTTTATGAGGCTGAAATTGATCTCACTTTTACCTCTGCATAATCACAAAAAGGAAAATTCCTTTCCCCATGCAAGTAAGAAGGGTTTTTATCTAATCTTGAAGAAATAGTTTCCATTTAGGAAATAGGCCATTTAGAAAACTCTCTACCCAGGATAACCTCAGAGAGTGTCTAAATGGTTTGTGTTTTGATGTACCTTTGAGATCAAACAGGGCTTGATGATATGAGACTAGAGTTGTTAAACTAGCCTCATTATCATTTAAACTGTCTTCATGTCCATTTTTATCATCATAATAAATTAAAAATAACCAGGAGTTATACTTTGTAAAAATTGCTCTAATCCACCCACCAAGCTTGCATCCTTTGAAAAATGAAGAAACTGAAGGATAAGCAATATAAATTACAGTCACAGTGTCACATTGCTGGTAAGAAAGCAGCAGAGCACAAAACTGAACCCAGGGCAGTCCAATTTTAAGACTGAGCATTTTCAGGTCACCTAAAAAACGAGAGGAGGAGAGGGAATGACCCTGATTTTCTGTACCTCTGCCACAGAATATTCGCTTGGCAAGCTGATGATGTTTCATGGACTAGTCTTTCAGTTTTCTTAGAGTGTAATCTTTTAATAGTTCCACTGTATGGAGTTTGTTCATCACGTCTATTTGTAGTTTACAACTCTGTTGATTTTTTTCTCCATCAACTTCCCCATTAAATTACTCAGAATATCAGCTTCATTTGAACACATGAAATCCCACGGGCTTCCTGAAGCTATCAAGCAACACTTAGATTCAGGTTTGACATTGACCCACATTTGTTTTATTTTCTCATTTTATTGATACTTTTGGTAACTCAGCAAATTTTCTTTGAAATGTGGGATTATTTTGGAAAATAATTACTTGGCATATACATCATATTGCACATCATTCATGAAAACAAGCAAGACTTTCTTTTTTATTTTCCTGAAAAATGCAGTTTTGAGCAGTGATGTTCAGGCAGAGTAAGCACTGATTATATAACAGCTTCATTGAAATAACTGTAGGAAAGATACTCTTTCTACAGTGTTGTGATAGATGTTGACAGGGAAATGATGAGCCAAAGCAATGCAAGGTTCATCATAGTGCCCTTTTGAGCTTGACAAGAAGAGAACATGCTTTATTGTAGAGGTGACAATAAAAATTGGGTATTGGCAATATGACATTGAAAGGTAAAATATGAATCAGTCTTTATTGTAGCAAAAATTTAAAAAATGTATTAACTCCTTTCAGAGAAGGAAGTTAGCCTCAGTCTACTTTGGCACTCTAATTGAGGCAAATCATACATAAGGTATTTGTTTGATACAATTTTGTTAATTTTTAGAGTATAAAAAGTATAAATGTGAAATATGCTTGTCTTAATTTACTTATTTTTATTTTAATGGTGTTATTACTACAATTTTAAATTTCATTAGTATCTTTGACTATTGCAAAACTTACATGAACCCACCATCCCAAACTTTAGTCAGTTCATTCAAATAGATGTTTCGGTAAATTGAAACAGTCAAATGTCTATTGATTACTTAGTGCTACAGCTATTTCTCTCTCAGATTATACATTTTGTTTGGCTGTGTCAGCTTCTAAATACGTGAATTTCATTTTTAATTATTTTTAATGTTTATTTTTTGAGACAGTGAAAAACAGAGCATCAGTGGGGAAGAGACAGAGAGAGACAGGAAGACATAGACTCTGAAGCAGGCTCCAGGCTCTGAGCTGAGGGCGTCTGAGGTGAGGCTCCAACTCACAAATGGTGAGATCATGACCTGAAGTTGGACACTTAGCTGAATGATACCCAGGCGCCCCTTAAATATCCTTTTTAAAAATGTTTTCTAGGGGGAAGAAAATTATCCTAATTGTTTTGATAAAGATGTTTTTTTTCTTTAACATATATTATTGTTGTTAAAGTAATACACCTACATCTCACTTTCCATCTGTGGGTGATAGTAGAGATAAATCAGATTCTAATTTAAATATTGTCACTGAAAATTTACTACTTTGCCTTACCATTTAACTTAGTTTTAGTAACTAGGATTAAAAATTTCCGGAGATTTTTTTCCTTTGCAGATCTAGACATGCTAAATCAGAAATCATTAAGTTATGGGGAAAGAATGGACTGGAATATTACTCTGACCCTTTGGAAGGACATAGAGAAGTAGCAGGGTCAAATAAGTTTCACTGTGCCTTTTCATTAAAACTGGCCATTATTCATTGGGTAATCCATAATACCGTGATCCGTTCTAGGCAGTCATTATTTTAGATTTGTGAAGGTCATTTTATAATGTATTATCAACTTACACTATATCTTCAGATGTGAAGGGAGACATAAAAAGGAAAAGAGTCATCAAAAGTTTTCTTAATGTGTCAAAGACATTTTCATGTTAATATGAGGTCATCTTTAACAGAGAGTGTCTCGTCAGTATTAACTCTGAGATGTTTAATTTGGTTTTTAATCAGTGAAATACTGCAGTATGTAATTTCTCACATCAATAATTTATCATTGCACTGAGAAACAGTAAAGAAGGATATATACTATATGATCAACTTAGAGATATTTCAATACCCATTTTTCTTTTCAGTGGGCCAAAGCATAACCTTACTCAGAGAGTCATCCAGTTAAATTCTGCTGGTATAGTCCCTTTTTTATGGAAGACTTCCTTCTTGCTTCTAATATTAAGTATCATTTAGGTAACATATTAGTGAACTGAAAAAAAAAAAACCCTAAATATATCCTACTATTTCAAAAAATGTGGAATCACAGGAAGGATTTGTGTGTTGTATTTTTACCATTTGAAAGAACTGATGGTGTCTGTTATCTGAATGAAAAGAGCAAGCTGATTTGTAGAAGTTAATGTAGCTTATGTGTAGTCAAACTACTAAATGTTGGGGGCATCTTGTCTTGTGTGTCATCTGTGTAGACAGATGCCCTTGGAGATCTCAGGATCCTGGCCACACATGCTTTTAGGTTTCGTAGTACTCTGTACATCGTCTGTCTGTCCTTGTAAGCTCAGAGATCAGTGTGCCGCTCTGCTGTCATGTGGAAGCACAAAGATTCTCCGTAAGGCTGTCTGAGGCCCTCTCTTAAAAGCACATCAAGCAACCTTTTCTATGTCTGGAATATTGCTCCTTCCCTGGTTATCTACCTAGGAAATGAGGTTACCTTCCTTTATTTTGGCAATTTGTACAGAATAGCTTTCTGCTAGAATGGAGACAAGATTATTGGGGGAAAGAAATATGGGGGAAATTGTCAATATTTAAAAAGATCCTCTCCAAAATGGTCCCTTTTGTTAAGATGCTACAAGAGTCCATATGGCAGAGTATACAAAGCTTTTTGTGATCTGACTTCTAGCTATGTCTTCAGCCATATTATTCGCCCTGTCTAAGCAGTTCTAGGCTTCACTCTGCTTATTTTTAAGATTCATGTCTAACATTAATGACTCAGACTTTTCATACTGATAACAGGTTTTTTTTTTACCCCCCACAATGCCTACAGTGCCTTTTTTCACAGTACATAAAGGATATATTTTAGTGCACTGATTTGGTTATTAGCTAACCGTCCCTAAAATAACAGTAGGTGTTTCTCTCCAAATAGGATACCCTTGAGGGCAGTAAACTTGCGATAAACTTTCCAGCGTCTGCTGTGTCTTCCAAGTAGAAGGCATCTGCTTTGTCTTTGTATACCATGGTGCGAGCATTCAATCAGGAAGAGTTGCTGCTCCACTTTCCCTAAACTTCAATCTATGTGTTTTGAATAAATGATACTGTGTACTCAGTTTACGCAAATAAGTTTTATATCTAAAGCCTTTTTTTCAAACCTCCTAGATACTGATTTTTCTACAACTTTTGTCCTTGTCAATCATACTCTTCTTGAAATTCTCTCTTCCTTTCGCTTACTTGATGTTATCTTCTTTTTACCTGGGATGGCTGCCATGTTCTGCCCATAGCAATGCCTCTTCCCCCTGGCCCCACACATAAATGTAGTCACTCTCCATGATTCTACCTGGTCTACGCTACCCTCTCTAGAGGATCTTTTCCATTTATAGCACATCCACCATCAGCTTAACTAACTTTCTAATTTCTGTTTCTTGCATGGCTTCTTACTTGAATATCAGAATTACTTTTCTAATTGTCTGCAGATTTTTTTTCCACAGAGATGTACCTTAAATATGAGATAAAATTAACTAATCCTTTTTTTCCCCTATTGGGGTATTCCTTTTCTATTCAGCCAGATTGAAAATTTTAACAGTTGTGTCAAGTCCTTCTTTTCTTTTTTCTCACACTCCAGGATTCACAAATCATTGTATAGTGTGTTTTATAAACTCTTCTGTGTCTTTCCCTCACTTTACATTACAACCCTTCCCATCTACTTTAAGTCACTGATTTTATGCTAATTTTGTGTCCTAATGTTTCCCCATCATTTTCTCTTCTCTTTCTCTCTCCAATGTGACTACCATAAACTGATATACTTTCTAAAGCCATATTATCCATAAAGTTAGTATCTTTGTTAGTATCCATAAAGCATAACGTTTTGATACTTTTTCATGACCCATTTAGTAGTATTCACATTTCTTCACTGGCAGAGCCTGTCATAATCTGACAATAAACTTCATTTCCTTATTTTTCTTTCAAGGTTTTCCTCATCACAAATAAAACATTGTCCAGCAAGTGTGGGCTATTAATCCCTTGCCAAATAAACAACATATTTCCCAAGAATCTGAGAAGAGAGGAGTAAGCTAAAAGTATGGATTTAGAATTCACAAGAATATAGACAAAACTTAACATAGTAGTATTTCATCAACAAAATGTATATATGGAATGAGTTAAGAACTCTAAGGCAGAACATAGTGGGATAACATTTGATTAAAGGGTGGTAATGGTGGTGTTGCTAAGAGAGAACAAAGAAGTAGGAAACTAAGAAAATAATGTTACCTCAGGGGCCAAGTGAAGGGAGAGTATTAAGATATCAGTAATTCAAAGACCTTTCTTGATGAGAACTAACAACGCATTGGATTTGGAAGTAGAAAACTGTAGGTTAACTGGGCCAAACAATTTTGGTGTACTTTTTTTTTAATACAGTGTTTTTTTTTTTAATATAAACTTAGATTTTGTAGAATTGAAAGGTGATATCCTATATGCAATAAAGTAGCTTGTTTGTAAAAGGAGAGGAGATATTATGGGATAGAGTAGATAGTAAGAGAAATAGAGTCACTGGAGAGCTGTAGAGGGTCTGCAATACTGACGGGTTTTCGTATCCTACGGGGGAAGAAGTGAGTCTCTAACTCACTTAAGGAGAAGTGAGTAACTAAAGGAGTATGTCCCTGAGGTGCAGAAGATTTGTATCAGGAACACAGGTGGAATTAGCCTCAAACAGAAGACAAGTTTCCTTCATGTCCAGGAGAAGAGATGATGATGGATAGAGATGTAAATATGTGGTATTTATAGAGAATGCATGACTGACGAAATCTATGTTTTGCAATCTATTTGTTTTCATTGAAATCTGAATCTCATTCTTCCTGGAGGACGTTTAAGAAGAACTGTGGAGAGGTTTCAGTTTCAGCTGTGCCCACAACTACATGACAGGATGGTTCAAACCTGCAGTACAGTCTAGAACTCACACCTCAACTGCTAATAATCCTCAGACTAAAATATCATTATTTTTTTGGAATATTTCAATAGAGAATTGACTCTAAAATGTCAGAATCTTACAAACTAAAAAAAAAAATTAGTTTGAAAATACTAATTCTTACTCAACAACATTCAAATATAAAAGGATAATAAATATAAATAGAACACAGTACACTAATGAACACTACAATAAAATGAGAACCTTAAAAAGCAAAAATACAGACAATTACAAAGAGAAATTGAAAAGTGCATGACTATAGTAAAGTTTCAAAACATTTTTGTTTTGAAGGATTAAGAAGGCAAAATGAAGAAGTAGGAAGGCAAAAACTAATAAGAATATAGAATATGCTGACAGGTTTTAGCTATAAGATGTATAGAGTACTCTGCCTCCAATAAATACAGAATATACATTGGCTTTAACATTTACAAAACATCATACAACATTGACAAAAATTGAACTATATAATAGTCTTCAAAGAAAGTTTCATCAAATTTCAAAATTATATTATATAGTCCATAATATCTGGGCACTATGCAAACATGTGTTAAATAGTTATAAAATCTCATATCTATCTGTCTATCTATCTATCTATCTATCTATCCATGCAAAACTCATGGGTTAAGATGAAATTATGGTGCAGCCACTATAGAAAACAGTATAGAGTTTCCTCAAAAAGTTTAAAATAGAACTATTATATGATCCAGCAATTCCACTTCTGAGTATTTACCCAAAGAAAACGAAAACATTAATTTGAAAAGATCTGTAAGCCCTCACGTTCATTCCAGCATTATTTACAATAGCCAAGATATGGAAACAACATAAGTGTTCATTGATCTATGAATGGATAAAGATCTCTCTCTCTCTCTCTCTCTCTCTCTCTCTCTCACACACACACACACACACACACACACACACACACACACACACGCTCACTGAATAGGAAATCTCGTCTTGTCCACATATTTTCCCTACTAATCCTCCTCTTCCTGTGAAGGAAATCCAGGCACAGTTCTTCAGCTGTGAATATACCGGGTTTCCGCTGGTCTTTTCTTCAGTGAACAAAGAGACTGCCATACCCCCTCAGGTAAAAAACAATTATCTAAAGAAATCTACGTAAAATATTTCCTGTGTTTCTCTTACAAAGAAAGCTAAATGGTAACTGACTTGTAAAAGATTACATATCTCTGCCTGTGAACAAATTGCCAGAAAATGAAACCAAGAGTGGCTATGAGAAAGCATGGAGATCTGCTCAAAGGTGGAACAGTACAAAAGCAAGAGAAGTCTTGGGAGAAAATGTCATACAGAAGTAAGCTTGGTTGAAGCGGATGAATTAGAGGAAAAAGGAAACAAAAATAAAAGCATTGCCACCACAACACCATGATTTCTGCTTTTGGTTATATAGGGCAGAGTGGCCATGGCTTTTCATATGATAAAAAAATTTTGACTGAATGTAATGGATACTCTTATTCATTCTAGAAACTGAGCACTGCACTGTTTTCTAGGTCCTGAGAAATACAGTGATGAAGTAGACAGACATGATTTACGTTCTCCTCGGTTTCATTTTGGAAATGGGCTTTATTTTTAGGTAATATAGAGAGGAAAATACAATGTAGTAGTTGAGCTAGACCCAGTTTTGATTACCAAATCTGTCAGTCATTAGTTTTGTGACCTTGATTAAGTTACTCAACTTCTCAAATCTTGTCTATTATTTGTAACATAGGGATAATAATATTTAGCTCACAGGGTTGTTATGAGTTTTAAAATTGAGTGATGAATATATAGCAGTTCACAAAGTACCTGAAGCTTAACATTCATTAAATGTCAGCTTATTATTATTGAAATTTTCATTATTATGATTTAATGCATATTGCGATGACTGAGCCTTTTTTGAACAAGCCAGGAACATTTAGGTATAATCTAAAGGTAACTAATTGTACTTGCATTTGTTGGGGCTGTGGAGAGGAAGGGAAAGAGAGAGGGAGATAAGGGATACATTTTTATAAGCCTAGAAAGGAAAACAAAAGAAATTTCAACTGAGCTTTTGATTTCAAAGAGAAAGAGAAATCTTAGGATTTGCTTGTGCTATGTAGTCAAGCATCACCTTTTGTACAAGCTAAATAAGTAAATATGAGTTATGAGCCTGATATGTCAGTATGTTGCTCATTTTTTGCAGCTGGTGTTACAGAAGTTAATAAAATATCAAATTATTTTTGTATTTTAATTATGAATTAACAAATGATTTATTTGAAATATAGTTTTGAATTGCTGAAATATAGTAAATGACTATAATTGACTAGAAATTTAGAATTATCCAGAATTTATTCCTATTCTATAGAAACATAGTCACAGATTTCCTATTATTACTAATGATACTTAAAAAAAATTAGAACTATAACAAGACATCATGTGAAATCCAGTCTTATTTGACTTAATTGAAGATGTTGGCAAACTAAAAGCATTCAAACAAAAATTAAACTTTGAGTATGAAATTGCATTTATTAATTTCTATCTGTAAAACAAAAATTATCTTAAAAATGTTCAACTCCTCTCTCTGAGGATCTTGTGCTTTCAAAGAATTAACTTTAGATATAGGAAATTTTTTTTCTCCCCTCCTAATGAGACTAGTACCTCAGGGTAAGTATAGAAGCCTAAAACACTAAGTCAGTTTTATGTACAGATAAATTATATTAACTGTCTCCTTAAGAGCTTTCATTTGATCCCTGTTTCCCAAATAGAACTGCCTATCTACAAAAAAATTTTTTTGAGAGTTCATTTTGAAACTCTCAAATATTTGTACTTCTTTTTTAAAAAAAAATTTTAAACTTTTTTTTTAATTTTTGAGAGAGAGAGAAAGAGCATGAGTGGGGGAGGGACAGAGAGAGAGGGAGACACAGAATCTGAAGCAGGCTGCAGGCTCTGAGCTGTCAGCACCGAGCCCGATAAGGGGCTCAAACTCAGATCATAACCGGAGTCAAAGTCGAATATTTATCAACTGAGCCACCTAGGCACCCCTGTCTGTACTTCTTGATTAATGAGCTAGTGCAAGTACTTTTCATATATTAGCTAGTTAATGTTCAATGAAGTTACATCTATTTCTAGAGATTTCACCATAGGTATGCATGTAATTTAAGTTAAATACTTTAAGATCATTTTTTCTTTAAAATAAAAATAAAAGCCATACTGAAAAGTTAAATAAAAGAAAAACATTTTTATATGCCCCACTGCTGCTAAATATCCCAGAAGTAGTTGTATGATGTAGTCTTTGTGAACCCTTGGGATAACAGAAGCAGCATTAATTCAAATATAATTATTACCATTACCAAATCAAGTCTTTAAATTCAATCAATCCATTTGAAATATGAAATAATGTTACACTATTTTAGATATTCCTGGGGGGTTCAGAAAGATCATATTGTTGCATAAATAATTCTTCATCTTCTCTTGGAAGACTTTCCCCAAATGTCTTCATTACAATATAAGGCAGCAGAGGGATAAGGCTTGGTACTTCCTGTGTATAAAATCTCACTGGAGAAACTCATACCTGGGAAGGGTAAAAATGACTGAGGCAGCATGGATAAATTATTCACCTTTCAAGGAAACACAGAGAGTTTCCAGGTTTTTAATTGTATCAGTAATTTTATGAAAGAGGTTGAGAGAATCTACTTTAGCAACATACACCTGATACATTCAGTAAATACCAATTACAGCCTTGTATGAAGTGATACAAGAGGGAAGAGATTGAAAGCTAAATGTGACTAAAAACATTTCTAGTGAGAAAGAACTATATATCCAGAATTTCTGATACTCCCACTCAAAGTAGAACATAACAGTGTGTGACTGACTACTTATGCTCAATTATTACAGAGTTGAAATCTTGGTTTGGGGGGAGTGGTCAGAGAAAGCAAAAGAAGTTGAATTAATCAGAATTATATTCTAAGGGGAAAAAGAACTTTGTGTTAAAAGATTAGTAGAAAGTAGATGCCGGGAGCAGCACCGGCCTCTCTGGATGGCAGTCACAGCAAGGAAATGGCAGTGTTTGCACAGCTCCAGCCATGAGAAATGAAAACTGGTATTTCCTTCTGCTACTACTGGCTCATGTTGGAAATGAGCCTGCTCGTATTGACCAGGCCTCACAATATTCCATATCAGACCCATGTTCTGAACACAGATACCTCATAAGGAAAAGCATATTCCTGCCTTTACAAAAGAGATTTTAGATAAAAGCTCTGTGGATGATTGTCAAAAGGCTCTTCCTATGGGCCTTGCAGATCCAAGACTTAGATAACAAAGGGGGTTAAGAACACAAGAGTTACAATTGAGCCTGGCCCCGAGACAAAGAGACTAATTTAAAATTAAGGTACAGATAAGGGCAGAACATAGTTACTACATATATCTTTGCTAATTGGTGAAGCATAGCAGTCCTTCCTCAAGGCCTAGATTCCACAAACACCCTTCCTTATACTGGCAGCTGGGATGAGGATAGATAAGAGTAGCTAAAACATAAACCCTGATGCAAAGACTGACACATTTAGGGCCCCCATGGTAGTCTTCACAAACAAACCAATTCAGAAACATTCATCCTCTTGAGAGCCAGACAGAATGACTCCTAGCTTATCTATATACAATTTAACCTATATGTTATCCTGTTTTTCACTAAGAACATCCTGTTATTTCCTTGGTCGGGATAATTCTGCAATTGATATCACAAAAGGCCTCCCACTGTAAGAAATTCCTTTCTCTGACTTCATGTTGTTGCTGAACCTTTAAATAAAGACACCAAAACCAATAGGACAGAGATGCCTGCCTGGTGATCAGAAAGAATCTCGGGGCTCTCTCACTCTCTCTCGCCGACACCGTCCATCCTTCAGGGACCCCTGGACCTGCCAGAGCCGGCCTCCGGCAAGTAGATTTAAAAATAACTCATGTTTGTATAATGTTTGGTTTACTAAAGTTTTAATATATATGCCTATTTTGTTCTGTGCAACTATCCTATAAGACTTTTATTGCTACCATTATTTTTTTCACATATGGGGAAGCTGAAGATTAGTTATTTGATGTCTTCAGGGAAGTTTTCCATAACATACACTTTTTGATATTGAATAGTTTCTTTAACATCATTCTTGCATTTTCATGCATTTATTTCTTCATTCAAAACATCTTTTATGTGCCACACCCCATAATGCATCCTGGATAGACAGACAAGCTGGGAGACAATCCTAAAAGTAGGGTGTATATTAGATACTTTGGTATAAGCAAATCTAGGTTATAGTAGGGACAACCTTTATGATGGAGAGAGTTAAAAATCCTCTTGAGAAATAAAAAAATAATAATTTTATGTTACCCTTTGAAAAGCATGGTTTAATGTTAGCGTAAAATTAAAGATGATTTCTGATATACAGGATTAACCAGTTTGGAGTGAGGAAAGAGCTCTCATTTTGTGTAGAGAATAAATCAGCACATCTTTTTCATCTGAAATTGGATCTTGCCATTGATCTTTGATCTCTCTTAAGGAATGGAGGCTATAAGCAGTTGCTTTAAGGTACAGTTTAGTAATCACTGGAGACTCTATTTTAGTTTTGATTTAGCCTTGATCAACTTTGGCTGTTAGCTATATCCCAAGTGAAAAGGGAAATAATTGACATTTCAGGACATAAATGTATAGTAGTCTAACACCATAAATGCTATTGTATATGTATGTGTGTGTGTGAGGGGGGTCTTTGTACATGTACGTGTAAGCTTGTGTGTGTGTGTATGCACGCGCGTGCGTGCACATGCATGGTGAGTATTCTGTATCCTTTCAATGGGACATTAGTGAGAATGTGGTATAGATTAATAGAGAAGCCTGTGGTTAAATAGAAAAAAACACAGAAGTTGATGTGTATCTAGATCCAAGTTTGAAGTATCAGAAATATTTAGTGCAATATATCTAAATGTTTTGGATTCTTGTTTCCTCTTTTCATCATCTCTGTGGTGATAAAGTGTCCAAAGCCCTATGAAAGTCAAGTCAAATAACTAAAGGTAACATAGAGTTTTCACTGTTTTTCATGTTAGTCTGTTTATTGTGTTAACATTATCTCTTTTTTTGTTAGTGGAAGCTTTTGTGAATAATTTATTTTTTAAAAACCATTTAGAAAATTTTAAGAAACAAAGATGCAACATCATATAATTAGCTTTAGCATAATCAGTCAATAAGTTATAAATTTTAATCTGTATATTGTTTTAAACTGTCTTTTTTTAATATGCACCTTGGATAAGTAAGTTAGCCTTACCATTTCTTGGTTTTATGTTTAAAACTGTAGCTATATTTATTGATTTTTTACTATGTGCTGAGGATTACTCTAAGAAACATACATTTATTAATTAATTTATTCCTTAAAATAAATAGACATCATTCTCATTCTCATTTAATGAATGAAAAATGAAGGGCACAAAGGTTCAGGAACTTAGGTTGTATAAGTAGTATATGGTGAAACCCTACAGAAAGGAAACGTACTTAGAGAGAAATGTTAAGAAACTTGCAAACAATTCATTCACAGCTTCTAATAAAATATAAAAGTTGGTAATAGTAAACATACTGTTCAAAAGTTAGTCACAGTAAATGTACTCCTTGAATATATTGTTCAGATTCTTTTTTCTATGAAATGAAAATTTCCGCAATAGTGAACTCCCTTTTCTAGTCATCATTTACCTCTGATATAAGATAGTTTTACACACACACACACACACACACACACACAATCTAATTTCATATATAGTATATATATAAACTAATATATATAATTATACATGCATAATCAATGTAAGGACTTCCTATACAAATAACAGTAGATAAACATTACATGGCATGAACGGCTGTTTTATTTATTTTAGAAAATGTCTTCTAGGCAGTTCTAAGATTTGGTTTGTTGTGTTACGATTAAACATGATTGCTCATATCTATGCAAAACAGAATAGCAACTGCTGGACAGATAATTAAAGTTAAGATATTCTTTCTTGAGGGTGGCACCCTAAATTATAATTATGATGATTTAATTGAGCATCAAATATACTCATGATGCTCATGAAGCAGGTGTGCAGCTGTTTTTCCTTTGTAATGCATGCCCACCCGAATCCTGTCTTCTGTACTGCAGCTTTTAATGACTAAAAACCTGGTTTTTCCTGTTTTCCTTGTATACGTCCATTTACACCTGTGACCAATCTTTTCAATTATGAGGCTTTCTGGGGTCGGCACAATTTGGTTCCATATGACAATATTCACTATTTTCCCTTGAAAAATTCCTGGCAAATGGAATTACTACAGATGCCAGGTTACATGCATAATTAAAGTTACCTATCCTTTTCTTTCAATTTTGGGTATTCATGTTAAGCAAAAGAATCATTTTGAGAAACAATAACTGAGTTTTGATATAATGGAAATCTTCAAGTCATTAAATTTCTTTGGTCATTCTATTCCAATGGTCATAAAATAAAATGCTTCTCTGTAGTGGAATATGTTTATTGTTATTTGCTGAAATGAAAAGTAATAGGGCACAGGAGTCAATTTGTGGGAGCATAGGTGAAACACCTGAAGTTTCAGAACTACCAAAAATGCAATCTACTGCAGGTAACTTGGTGTTTTCTTCTTCAGCTATGGGATTACTCATGGATGGATGCTACATCAATGGGAATACAAGTGATCATTGTTTAATAGTTTAGAACTGTTTGTTTCACCTTCGGGAGACTAATTCATTCCTTGTAGTAAGTGTGTTAGAATCTCTGTTTGGAACTATGGATAGATTTAACTCAAAATGGCTTTAAGTAAATGATAACATTGAGAACAAAACAATTTTTCACATATTTCCAAGGTCAACATGACATGTTGAATATATTCATCATGAGGTAAATAAGTATTATTTTCATCATCATAAGTAAAAAATAAACCCCAAGGTAGTATATATTGTATATTACTTATAAAAGTATAGGCTGTATGAACACTATAAAGGCACAATACAGAGAAAACTAAACTATATCAAAGCACAGTGGTCTACTGTGATTTATAGTCCAAAGTGGAATACTTTGATCATAAAATGGAAACTACTATTTGCCTTAAGATGACGGATGTAAACTGGGACTATCTTGGACAAATTGAGATATATGGTTTTGTAATTATACACAAACATATTTAAGACATAATTGACAAAAGCATTAGTGGTGTGAAATGCTGATGACAGTGACTATTTTGTATTTACATGTATACATAATTCCTTAAAAATTATGTACTGAAATAAATGGAAAGTTTAGATTTCCTTCTTGTATCTCCTTAACTACTCTTTCACTGAAATAGGTTACACAACATACAGTTTACATATTTTCATGGCAGCAAGAGAGAGTCACCTGTTCCCTAGGCATCAGGTGATCCACTCTACTGTGGCTTCTTATACTTTCTTATGTTGTCATCCACTACAGTTTCTGACCTGGGCTCATTTGGGGCATGATGCCCAAAGAATGGTTTTTTCCCTTGTGCTTCAGATCAAATGAACCTCAACCTGGGACAGATAAAGAACACAGTCTTCTCAGTACTTCGCTATTGTCTCATCCACAGGAAACACTGGCATGCCTTCTTGCTCTAGGGGGATTTTTCTGATGTCTACCACCAGGAAGACAACTTTCTGACAAATATGTTTTACCTTTCAGGTATCCTTGGTTTCTCTTTCAATTCATCTAAGGGTTTCTACCTAGGTATTTGCTGCATTTATTGTCTCACTCAATGTGGAATGAAAGGCAGAAATAAAAGTTTTCAGAAAAATTAAGAATTTATTTTTATAATTGGTTGAACGTGTCAGTGACTTATGTGAGTTTCAACCCTGAGTTACAAAATATGATTATGTAAAACCAAAAAAATCACCATTATATCAACGTATATGTATACGTGAGAGCAGCAAATAATCATATCTTTAACTTGAACTAACTGGAACTCTAAATATTTTCATTCATGTGAATATACCTTTTAAAAAACTTTTATAAAGTTAGAATCTCCATCTGAATACAAAATTGTGTTCATATAGATCATGTTGTATGGATTAGAAGAAAATAAGAATGTTATGGGTAATATAATGTTAACTAGAATAAAATAAGAACACTGAGAAGAAAAACTCCATAGCAGTGATAGTAGGAGTTAATTATTCATACTACCAAATTAATTTTTACTGTTTCAAGAAATTGATAAATTGATTTATCTATGACAAAAATTTAAATAACATAGAGAACATAGAAGGGATGTTAAACTTGTATAACAATTGTCATCTTTTCTTAAGGACCCATGATGTTTTGTGCATATTATAGATACATTACTCATGGTATCTCTCATCCTCACTACAGCTCTAGGAAGTATTCAGTAACCTCAATATTCACCTGGTGATAGGGTATAAGAGAAGCCATGTAATTTGCCTAAATTAACATATTAGGTATTAAGTGGCATATCATAGGTTCAAATTTAAACTTATCTAATTTCAAAACTGAGAGTCCTTTTGCTTCCCTATACCTCTTCACTTTAGACATTTACTAAATTTTAATTGTAACTTCAGATTCATACTTTATATAATATGAAATGTGCTTATTATCAATAAAGCTCCATCAGTAATGTGAATAGTGAAAAGCAGAAATCAGATACTAATTAGTTTATTTCACAATATCCATGTGCTATTTATGAGATAAAACACAACCAACAAAACTAGTAAATATTAGCTACAAAACTCATGATTTCCATTTTTAAAATTTTAAGACTATTAGCTACTATTTTTAGTCATGTCACACTAAAGAAATTTTTTCTGATTCATCTTTATGTTTGACAATAAGTTTGGTATCGATGGTAATAGGACCTTTGCTAGTGATCCATTAACAAATTGTAGTCATTAAAAAGAGTATTTTAGTACACCATTTAGTAAGGTTCATACCCTTTATTCTCTGACATATTTTAGGAGTCAATTATTTGCATGTAAAGAAAAGTAAATGAAAGAAAGCAAAATATGGCAGTTACTTTTAACCTTCTTTCCCCTTAATAAATGTTATTTTGAGATAATTGAGAATATGAGTGTCATATAAAATGTGTAGCTGAATGCTACTAATAAATCACTGATAATGCATGAGTGGTACATAAGGGACACATAACACTTTTGTTATTTCATGGTGGGTTTCATGTGTAGCAGCATGGATGGAACTTGAGGGTTTATGCTGAGTGAAATAAGTCAGGTAGAGAAGGACAGATACCAAATGTTTGCATGTATAGGAGGATTAGGAGGAACTTAACCGAGGACCATGGGGGGAGAAGAAGGGGAAAAATAGTGGGGGGGGGAGGGAGGGAGGCAAACCATGAGAGACTCTTGAATGCTGAGAACAAACTGAGGGAAGATGGGGGGAGGGGAAGGGAGGTGATGGGCATGGAGGAGGGCACTTATGGGGATGAGCACTGGGTGTTATATGAAAACCAACTTGACAATAAACTATTAAAAATAAATAAATAAACTGAAAGTGTTATAAAAGGAAAATAGAATAATTCCATAGCATGACATTACATTTGTAACTTTAGAAAATGATATATTTTCAAGTAGTGAAGTTTTGGTTTTTTAAGTTTATATAACTAGATCTTAAAAACATCCCTGGTATTTCCATTTCTAATTCAGAGTTCAGTTGTATTATAATATCATTAACAAATGTTTCTCAGATATGAGAAACATTAAGTTTTCATTTGGCACAGATATTTTTACATGTTATCTCTAGTTATCTGAGCATTTCTGGAAACATCTGGACACTTGGATGCTTAACTAATGTGGGCCAAAAGCCAGTAGGAAGAATATAATTATACAATGCACTTTGTTTTGTGAAGTTATTGCATAGGAATTTATACACACATATCCAGGATTCTATGCTCAAACAAAACATACTCAAGAGCTGAACAGTTAAATTTACTTTGTGAAAACCCTTTAAATTATAATTTGTCCCAAATACTTAATTAAAGCAAATGGCAAGATTGTAACAAACCATTCGAATGAAAAAGGCAGTTCATTAATCAATGTTATACTCAAGCCAATACAAGCATTTAAATGCATTATTATTAATCTCCTAACCATAACTTGAACATGAATGATGTCTCATTAAATCCTATAGGATGAGTCCTCAGTGAATAATAGCCCGTTATATTGAGTTAATTAAAACAGTGTTCTCTGATTGAATAAAAAATGCTTAATTGATTTTCTTTACATACTACAATGGACTTTGATGTTATTCTTAGATATTTTAGAAATTGTCTTCTTTATAGGATGAATAGTACTCTCATTCACCAAAAAAGGGAACATAGAGAAACAGGTTTGTCAAGAGAGAAGTAGTGAGGGTCATCAACTGACAAGGGTATGAAATTTTACTTCACTTGCAAGCTAACGACCTAGTCTGCCATAATGTGTACATGATGACCAAAGACATGAGGCTTTTGAAGCAGAGACAAGAGACATCATAATCCACAGCAGAAGCAATTACCAGTGTCCGCAAATTTGTCTTTGCTTTCTGGCCCCCAATTCCTATAGGGCAACACAAAGTGACAGAGGACATCTACACATGCATTGGATTGACTTACAGGAGAGGAACTCAGGGTCAAGAGCCTGTGGTTTTTTTCTAGCTTCACTGAGAAATAATTGGCAAGTAAAAATTGTATGCATTTATGGTATAGAATGTGATATTTTGATGTAAGCATACACTGAAATTATTACTACAATCAAGTTAATTAACACATCATCTCACTAGTGTTGTGTGTGTTCATGTGTATGTGTGTGGGGAGTGTGAGGCCACTTGAGATCTATTATCTTAGCAAATTTCAAGTATGAAATAACTTTAGCTATTATTAACTTTAGTCATCATGCTGTATGTTAGATCTTCAGAATTTATTGATCTTGCATAACTGAAACATTGTATTCTTTGACCAACATCTCCTCATTTTCCTCACCAACAAGCCCCTGGCAAAGACTATTCCACTCTCCACTTCTCTAAGTTTGATTTTTTTTTTCAGATTCCACATGTAAGTGAGATCATGCAGTATTTGTCATTCTGTGCTTGGTTTATTTCACTTAACATAATGCCTTCCAGGTCCACCCATGTTTTTGAGCTAACATAAATATTCTTGCAAGCAATAAACAAGTCAATCCTCTTCCCTGCAAGAAAAGAAAAACATTTATTTTCTCTTAGTCTTGACCTATTTAGTTGCCTATGTGACTAACTACGGAATTAGTATCGGGAGAATAAGTCATGTAGTAGGATAGCCTGAGCAAAACTGTGCAGGGATACCCAGGACCCTTCTCCTTATCAGATCACCTCTCCACTTTAACTTTTTGTGAGTTTAATTTTTTGTGAGTGATCAGTTTAATTTTTTGCTTAGTCTGTTAAGCTGAAACACTAATCTGAATCTTTGTCATACAATACCACCCTGGAGAAACACTACCACCTATATTTAAGAAATAAGCAAACATAATAATGAAAACAGTTTGACTTCTGAAGTTTACTCTCTTAAATTGCTCCCTCCCCCAATATAGCGCTTAGTTCTTTCTTTATAGGTTATGTTTAACCATTGAAGCATTTAGCCTTGTGTTAGTTCAGGTCTTCAGAGAAGCAAAAAATCAAGACAGGATTCAATGTACAAAGATCTTATTAGGGGAAACACCCATGAGAGTAAATGGGGAAGAATGTGAGAGGCTGGGACAGCTATCCAATCATGATGAATGTCTGACCACAAATGAAAAAGAAAGGAAAAGACATTTGACTGGAAAAAGGCCTGGACTAGGTAAAGACCAAGTCCTGTCTGCGAAGGCTATGAGGATTCCTCAAGCCGAAGGTGGCATGCAGAGGAATCCCTTGTCTCCCAAGAAAGAAACTGCTGTGCTCAATCATTGGCTGGGGGCAATCATGGGAGGTATGGCCTCCAGTCAAGCACAGAGGAAGAGCAGTCTTTGACGCAGTAGGTTAACTATTTCCTGTAGTTGGACGTGTGCAAGATGCATTCTCATAGCTGCTACAGTCTCTTCCTGAATTGGATAGTATTTCAGTACTGCTCCCTCCTGATGAATAGGCAGATACTCATATTTCTTTATAGTTTTACACTAGTATTTGGACTTTAAACATCAGCTCCATGTTATATAGCTATTGAAAACCCATGCAGATGGAATCTCTAATAGCTAAATATTTTGAAAAATTTTTTAATGTTTATTTTTGAGAGAGAGAGACAGAGTGTGAGTGGGGGAGGGGCAGAAAGAGAGGGAGACACAGAATCAGAAGCAGGCTGCAGGCTCCAGGCTCCGAGCTGTCAGCAGAGCCCAACGCAGGGCTCAAACTCATGAACTGTGAGATCATGACCTGAGCCGAAGTTGGACGCTTAACCGAATGAGCCACCCAGGCACCCCAGTATTCTGAAATTCTTAATTGAGGCCAAGAAAAATGGTGGCCTTAAGAAACATAAGAAAATAAAGCATTTAAAACTGTTTACTATAAGTGTATGAAACATTTTCCAGAAATATATTATTTTTTTGTAACAAAATAAACTGCTTATATGATTTAAAGATAGAATGCATTTTTGTCTGTTTAGCTATGTTTACAAAGTGCCTCTAACAGCTTCTGTTACACAGGCATTCCATATCTATTTGTTGATAAATGACTGAATAATCCATGAGATTTTAGGTTTTTCTTCTTCTAAATCAATAAACTCATGATTATGCATTTCAAGAATGAATTACAATACTGTGGATATACCACTCATGATTTACAAGTAATTTTCATTTTGTTCATTTACAGATTATGTATTAATCTGATATTAAAATCATGTGTGTGTGTGTTTCTTTTGTGTATTTTAATATAACTGAATTTCCCATTTTAAACAAACGTCTTGAGTTGGGTTTTGTAGGAAGTATTGTAGATAATACATATAAAATTAAAGTTTTATTTATAGAATGATAAATTACACTCATTAATATGATGTTATTATAGCTTAATCAAATTTAGAAATTTTTGAAGGTGTTTTCTCTTTCCAAAATGATTAATGTTGTTCCAAGTCTGCACTCATTGGATCAAAGCCTTTTATTTCTTTAAGGAAAGGGTGACAGCCTAGGAAACAGAAGTAGTTTCAAATTCACAATGGCTTGAAAACTCAAAAGGGAGGGTATTGGCTTGAAATTAACTCCTCTTACTGGAATAGAAATTAGTTCTATTTTGAAATCTGAAAGATCTTGAGGTAGACTATCAAGTCAGAACATGAATGTCTAGAGCAGAGAGTTCATTAATGCTAACTATTCTTACAGATAGTTGTGAGATCTAACTTAAAGATGGTTTCCACCCTCATCCCCAAGAAACCAGTCAAATCTTTCTCTGTGCCAGGAGAGGAGGCTGAAGAACTTCAGAGATGAGATGGCCAGAAGTCCCACTCCCTGTTCATTACATGTGAACTGAAAAACTGGAGGGATGGGAATAAACATTCTTAGATAGTTTGGGGACTTTCAAAACAGACAGGGCTTCTCCCCTTTTACCTACTAATAAGTCTATGACCAAGGTAACTGGAAGAGTGCCCATGATAACAAAAAATCTTTTCAGTGGAACAGATTTCAGGAGAGGATATGAGAGATCCATTCTGATAGATAGCACCTCTACCACTCTCCCCTGACTCTGTGTCCCCATAATGTGATGTGCTGTGGAGAACATCCAAAAGGTCTAATGAGCCCACAAAGTGCTGAGAGGCTAGTGGAATGGAAGGGATTAGGGATTTTTATGAGACGGCTGAAGAATAAGTAGATCTTTTGGCTAGAGCTCTTGTGTTGTACATAGAAATTGACAACAGATGCCTGCTTATGCCGCAGTCCAGGCAGACAGCTACCTAAATGGAACTCAGTGAGTCTAAAGTACTTTATGTGAAATTGAAGCTTGACCCTAAATTGACATTATGATGTGTAAACTGCTCCACTGCCTGATGTATCAAAGTGTTACCAGAAGAGAAGGGAAAGAGGAGCATGAGGAAAACTCTGAAAAACTAAGTATTGGTCCAGAAAAACTAAATTAATGTGAAAAAGATTAAGTTTGAGCTGGTAGTGATCACATTACCATGATCGGTCAAATTCAGAAAATAAGATATTGTTGTTAAATCGAGTTCATTTCATAACAACAAAATTACATGTGTGCATATCCAGATTGTGGTGATACAGTTTAGACTTGCCTGTTAGCCTTATTTTATTTATTTATATTTGCTGCTTAATTTTGGCTCCTGGAAAGTATGTTCTATGTTACCAATATCCGGTTTTTTCCTTCACTCTTTCTAATGTTGTGTATAATGACCAGAATATGTTTATTCTGTCAAATCAATGATGTAACTGTTTGAACAGTTAGAGAAAGCTCTTTGTTATGATCATTTTACTTTTCACCTACTTCGAATGTATAACATGAACTAGGAGGTTTAGTGGAACAATTTGGCATCTTGTGATATTTCACAGATGTGGTGATAGTGTGCATATTTGAATTGTACTGTGTATTTGTGTGTGTGTGTACATGAGAGACAGAGAGAGGAAGAGAGAGAGCATGTAAAAAATGGAACTAAAACGGGGCGCCTGGGTGGCTTAAGCGTCCGACTTTCGCTTAGGGCATGATCTCGCGGTTCGTGGGTTCGAGCCCCGCGTCGGGCTCTGTGCTGACTGCCAGCTCAGAGCCTGGAGCCTGTTTCAGTCTGTGACTCCCTCTCTCTCTGACCCTCCCCTGCTCACGCTGTCTCTCTCTCTCTCTCTCTCCTAGAAATAAATACAAAACATTTTTAAAAAATGGAACTAAAACTATTTTGAGGATGCCAAGAGAGTCGGACACACTGTTGTATTTTTTTAGTTTCATTTGATATTTAAATGAATTTTTGTGACTTTTTTTTTACTTAAATCTACTTACTAACCCTAGAATTAGAGAAAATTGTTGATAGGAAGAATGGCAATGACTTTGGCATATGAAAATGAATGTGGACTTCCAGAGGTTAATGTGGGTTTGTACGATACAGTAAATCTATGATAACAGCAAAATTTAAGACACATTTTAAGCTGTTTACAATTTTATGGGTTTATATTAGGTACTTGTCAAAATCTTTAAAAGGAAATAGAATATGAATGGAATCTAACAAGAGTTCTGAAACTTCATTTCAGAAAATGAAAATAACTGTAATTTCTATGTAGCTATCAGGAAGTAGGTGTATGCAATGATTTTATTTCTTACCTCAGCTCTTTAATTGCAAAAGACTAACTGTCTTACTAGAAAAAATATCAATCACATGTCAAACAAGTTTAGATAGAATCTTGGACCATGTATTTGATTTGTAAATGCACTTTGAGTCAGGGGTCCAAAAGAGAGGAAAGCTAATTGGCCCATTGTATGACCATAAGAAAAAATTATAAAAAGCGCTTTGCTTGAGGGATGCTGGCCCACTAACAGAGGAAAAGACATTGGACACCTGGCTACAGCACATTTCTAATATTCTGTAAGAGAGAAGGATGCAAACAGAAGGCCTTGGACATTCTCAAGGCCAGATGCCTTAGGTTATCTATGAATCACAGAATGGATCAGGTCAGATGTCATATCACTTACTATATAGTGGAAAAAAGGTGTTGTTCTAATATTAACACTGACTATTCTAGCATATAATGTGGTGAAATAAAAAGGGAAAATAGCAGGATCTTTACTAAAATGAAACTCGAATAAGTAATTGCTGAAAAGAATATTTCCGTTCAAACACAGCTGCTGTTTCATACTTCCAACTCTTGATACTAGGATGGGTGGAGAAGGAGGAAGTAGTGGACCAATCAATGAGAAAGCCAAGGAAAATTAAGGTCATTATAGAAATACCAGAAAACAACTTGGTGACAAATACAGATGAGCTTGCTCTTGACATAATATGTCAGGGGCCAAATGTCTCTTTTGGGAAAAGGAAATGGAAGGCAAGCCCTTGAATTGCAAATATCAGAAGAAAACCAACATCCCAAAGATAATGTAAGCCTTCTCAGTAAATTTTAAATGCTATAGAGAGGATAGGAATTATATATGCAAAATACGTACCCAAGTACTTAACTCATTGAAATGAAGTACAATGCTGAAGATCATTAGCTGTAAATTAGAGAATGGTTTAAGTAATCCAAGGCCTCAGGAAAAGGTTCATGACAGAGAAAGTCTCCAACTCTCACTTCACAGGGATTTGTGTGACAAGGGATAATGGTTCAGATGGAATAAAAGGGATTTTGGGCTCAGTGATACCACTGTATGGTCAACAGTTAATGCTTTTTGTTGTTGTTGTTCTAAGAAATATAAATGTATAGAAATATGCTCTGACTAGTTATAAGCCCAGAAAAATGGCTTTGGAAATCAAATGCAGAAGGAGAATGTGTAGAGCTGGTGTTAGTGAGAATGAGTTTTATTTATGTTGACTTCTTTAAAAATCATAGCACTGATCACTAATGAGTTTTCCTTGTTTATTATTTTTATTTCTTGTTTCTCTCCACTTAGGAGAAAATAAATACTGTGTGGCCAGAAATCTTACTGGATTGTTTATTGCTTTATTGTCTAGAATAGTGGACATATTATATGCTGAATAAGTACTTGAATATTTGATATGTTGAGTAAAAGAAAGTATGAATAAAATACTTTGTCAAAGAAAATGTGATATTTTGATCTAGTATGTATCATGTTTAAGAGGAGATACTCTGATACAAGAAAGATGAGGACAAGATATGACAAGGAAAGACAGTAACCATCATGATATTCAAAATTTTGAAGTTGTTTAAAGAACAAAACTGATCTACCTTTTAGTAAGTGAAGTAAAACAATAAGTGCTTTGAATGCTGATGTTTTTTGTGGTCTTGAGTATATTCATAAAGATTGCATTTCTTAAGGTATACAGAGTTCAGGACAGTAATGTTCAAAATGATGCACATGAAATATTTTTCACTGATACTAGTAATAACTTTGTTCCAACTGTTTCTGGGTTCTCTTCTCACTAATCCAAAATCATTTGACTAATAACTGCTAAACCATGACCTTGGTCTTTCTTCCTCAAAATCCCATTTCATGGCTAGTGCAACTTCCCCATACTTTCCAAGAATTTTAACAATGTACAAGAACAAGAATTCTCAGAACAGGGTGAATTTTGAATTGCAATCTATTATAAATTCTTATAGTTTTTCACTTCCCCTAAATCTATAATTTTAAACCTGTTCTTGTTGGTAGTCTTTTAAAAAAGGCTTGATATAGACTTAGGGTTGGTTTTCCTTCTTCTACAGATGCCATATGATGACGATGACTGTGTTGACTGGGGACAGTGTTATATTTTCAAACTGTTTGCTTACTGCCATACCCAACATACTTCAGTGGAATATCTTGACACCTCTCCCATCCAATTTTTATGCCCAGAAGCCTACTAAAAAAACCAAAGTAGAAAAAAAATAAATACCCTAGCCCCATTTGTTGATTCCTAAGATTGTCTGAAATGAAAATTTTAACAATACTTCTGTGAATTCCTTAATGGACACATTCTCCTAATGTTAGTGGTGAGAAAATATTGGAAAAAGCAGATGGTCCTGTACTGTGAGTAGATTCAGAGTATCATCTTCAGCTACCTGTTCATGAAGTTCTAAAACAGTACTATTGAATAGACTTTCTGCATTGTTTCAAATGTTCTGTATCTGTGCTCTCCAGTCTGGCAGTGTAGTGTCATATGTTGCTGAAGAAGTGAATTTCTTTTCATCTTACATAAATTATAGTCACATGTGTAGTATGGTAATTAGCAACACCAAAGAGCATATTGAAAGAGAAGAATGACATGCTCCACTCCAGACCATCAGAATCAGAATCTAGATTTTTAACAATATCCCCAGGTGACCCATGTACACATTACTATTTGAGAAGTACTGTTCAAAGCAATGGCTCTCAAGCTTAAATATGCATCAGAATCATATAAAGACTTGTTGAAACAGAGATTTCTGTGTTCCACCTCCCAGATGTCTGATTCAGTAGTTATGAACTGAAGCCTGAGTTGTTAGGTGAGGTTGACATTGCTGGCCTAGAGATCACATTTTGATTACCATTGGAGTATGAATGTCTTTCAAATTAATGAGAAGATTAGTGCTCGACTGTCTGGTTTACAATTATGGGAAAAGCTAGATAAAAACAGACTGTTAGACCTTAAGTGTAGATTTAAGTTTGTTAAGTTTAGTTTGGGACTTAGGAATCTGTATTTTTTTTTTTTTTTACCAACTCTTATGTTTTGATAATGTACAAGTAGATTTGGAAACCAAGAATTATAAGATTCTTTTCTAAGGACAGCACAGTATTTCAGCGCCGAATTTTCAAAGTCTTTGAGATCATTATTTAGAAAGGATGGAGAAAACATGGCATTCATATGTTAAGAGGACAGGTATTCATTTGGAAAATCTCCCTCTGCCCCTCACAGATTAATGATACTTCTATCTTCAAAGAGTCCTTGTATTTTTGTTTCAAGTTTTTATTTAAATTCTAGTTGGTTAAGTGGTGTCTGGGTGGCTCAGTCGGTTAAGCCTCCGACTTAGGCTCAGGTCATGATCTCATGGTTTGTGGGTTCAAGCCCCGTGTCAGGCTCTGTGCAGACTGCCGGCTTGGAGCCTGGAGCCTGGAGCCTGTTTAGGATGCTGTGTCTCCCTCTCTCTCTGACCCTCCCCTGCTCACGCTGTCTCTTTCTCTCTCTCAGAAATAAATAAAACATTAAAAAATTTTTAAAAATTCTAGTTGGTTAATATTAATATTGGGACCAGGAGTAGAATTTAGTGATTCACCACTTACATATAGCACCCAGCACTCATCACAAGTTCCCTCCTAATTACCCCTCATCTATTTAGCCCATTCCTCACCCACCTCTCCTCCAACAAGCACTCAGTTTGTTCTCTATAGTTAAGAGTCTGTTTCTTGGTTTGTCTCTGTTTCCCCTTATGTTCATTTATTTTGTTTCTTGAATTCCACATGAGTGAAATCATATGGTATTTGTCTTTCTCTGACTGACTTGTTTCACTTAGCATAATACACTCCAGCTCCATCCACGTGATTGCAAATGGCAATATTCCATTCTTTTTGATGGCTGAGTAGTGTGTGTGTGTGTGTGTGTGTGTGTGTGTACCACATCTTGTTTATCCATTCATCAGTCGATGGACATTTGGGCTCTTTCCATAGTGTGGCTATTGTTGATAATGCTGCTATAAACATTAGGATACGTTGTCCCTTTGAATCAGCATTTTTGTACCCTTTAATACCTAGTACTGTGATTGCTGGGTCATAAAGTAGTTCTAATTTTAACTTTTTTTTAATGTTTTATTTATTTCTAGGAGAGAGAGAGAGAGGGCGCGCGCGCGGGGGAGGGCCAGAGAGAGAGAGGGAGTCACAGACTGAAACAGGCTCCAGGCTCTGAGCTGGCAGTCAGCACAGAGCCCGACGCGGGGCTCGAACCCACGAACCGCGAGATCATGACCTAAGCGAAAGTCGGACGCTTAACCGACTAAGCCACCCGGGCGCCCCTAATTTTAACTTTTTGAAGAACCTTTGTATTGTTTTCCAGAGTGGCTGCATTAGTTTGCATTCCCACCAACAGTGTAAGAGGATTCTTCTTTCTCCACCTCACCAACACCTGTTGTTTCCTGTGTTGCTAATATTAGCCAGTCTGACAGATGTGAGATGATATCTGATTGTAGTTTTTATTTGTATTTCCCTAATGATGAGTGATGTTGAACATCTGTTGATGTGTCGGTTAGCCATCTGGATGTCTTCTTAGGAAAACTCTCTATTTATGCCTTCTGCCCATTTCTTCACTGAATTTTTGGTTTTTGGGTGTTGAGTTTGATAAGTTCTTTATAGATTTTAGATACTAACCTTTTATCAGATATGGCATTTCAAATATCTTCTCCTATTCTGTAGGCTGACTTTTAGTTGTGTTGATTTTTTCCTTTGTTGTGCATAAGCTTTTAATATTGAAGAAGTCCTAATAGTTCATGTTTGCTTTTGTTTCCCTTGCCTCCAGATATGTGTCTAGTAAGAAAGTTGCTCTGCCTGAGGTCCAAGAGGTTGCTGCCTGTGTTTTTCTCTAGGATTTTGATGTTTTCCTATTTCACATTTAGATCTTTCATCTCAATTTGAATTTCTTTTGTGCATGGTGTAGTAAGTCATCCAGTTTCATTCTTCTGCATGTTGCTGTCCAATTTTCCCAAAACCATTTGAAGAGATTGTCTTTTTTCCATTGCTTTGTCTCTTTCTTGCTTTGTCAAAACTTAGTTGACCTTAGAGTGGTGGGTCCATTTCTGGGTTCTCTATTCTGTTCTTTTGATCTATGTATCTGTTTTTTGTGCCAGTACCATCATACCATCTTGATCACTACAGCTTTGTAATATAACTTGAAGTTCTGAATTGTTATGCCTCCATCTTTGCCTTTCATTTTCAAGATTGGTTTAGCTATTTGTATGTTTCCATACAAATTTTAGGATTATTTGTTCTAGCTCTGTGAAAAATGCTGGTGATATTTTGATAGGGATTGCACTAAATGTGTAGATTGATTTGGGTAGTATAAGCATTGAAACAATATTTGTTCTCCCAATCCATAAGCATGAAATATTTTTTGCCATTTATTTGTATTTCATAAGTGTTCTTTAGTTTTCAATGTCTTTCATAAGTGTTCTTTAATTTTCAGAGTAGAGATCTTTTACCTCTTTGGTTAGGTTTATTCCTAGGTATCTTACGGTTTTGGTGCAATTGCAAATGGTATTTATTCCTTGATTTCTCTTTTTGCTGTTTCATTATTGGTGTGAAATTCAATAGATTTCTGTACATTGATTTTATATCCTGCAACTTTACTGAATGTGTGCATCAGTTCTATCAATTTTTTCTTTCGGGTTTTCTACATAGAGTATCATGTCACCTGTGAACAGTGAAAGTTTGACTTCTTTGATGATTTGGATGCTTCTTATTTCTTTCTGTTTGATTACTGAGGCTCAGACTTCCAGTAGTATGTTAAAAAACAATGGTGACAGTGGACATCCCTGTTTTGTTCCTGATTATAGTGAAAAAGCTCTTAGATTTTCCCCTTTGAGGATGATATTAGCTGTGGGTCTTTCATATATGGCCTTTATGATGTTGAGGTGTGTTCCTTCTTTCCTGACTTTGTTGAGAGTTTTTATCAAGAATGGATGCTCTATTTTGTCAAATGCTTTTTTGGCATCCACTGAGAGGATCATATATTTCTTATTCTTTCTTTATTTATGTGGTATCACATTGATTGATTTGCAGTATTGAACCACCCCTGCAGCCAGGAATAAATCCCATTTGATTGTGATGAATAATTATTTAAATGTACTATTGGTTTCCATTACTAGTATTTTGTTGAGAATTTTTGCATCTATGTTCATTAGGGATATTGGCCTATAATCATCCTTTTTTAATGGGGTCTTTGTCTGGTTTTGTAATCAAGGCATTGCTGGCCTTGTAGAATGAGTTTGGAAATTTTCCTTCTACATCTATTTTTTTGGAATTGTTTGAGAAGACTAGGTATTAACTCTTCTTTAACTGCTTGGTAGAATTCCCCTTGGGAGACATCTGACCCTAGACTTTTGTTTGTTGGGAGGTTTGATTACTGATTCAATTTCTTTGCTGATTATGGGTTTATTTAAGCTTTTAATTTTTTATTTCAGTTTTGGTGGTTTCTATGTTTCTAGGAATTTATCCATTTCTGCCAGATTGCTCAATTTGTTGGCATATAATTTTTCATAATATTCTCTTACAATTGTTTGTATTTCTGTGGTGTTGGTTGTAATCTCTCCTATTTCATTTATGATTTTATTTATTTGGTCCTTTCAAAGAGTCCTTAATTTTAAATATGTGCTGTCCAGAATGGCTACTTTATATTTTGAGTTATATGAGTAATGACTATTCAAAACAGTTATCAGTCTGAAACATTTAGGCATGAATGGTTACTTAGCAAATACCAGTTGTGTTGAATCACTAAAATAATTGAAGGACATACTATCATAAATCAGGAGAAAACAGCCTACAAATGATATCTCTTCTGACTGTGTCAAATTAGGTGAGTTACTTAACCTCTTTAGACCTCAGAATCTTTATCATAAAATAGATGTAGTGATAGAACATACTTAGTACTACTGTGTTAAATGATAATAAATTTTAAAGGCTTAGACCAGTTGCTATTATTATCATTGTTATCACTATTATTACCACTAATTGGGCCAATTATTCTGATTAGAAGCAAATTAAACACTTGCTATAGTTTAATATTTACTCTAGGTATTTTAAAAAATAAATTGAGAGGAGCACCTGGGGGCTCAGCTGGTTAAATGTCTGACTTTGGCTCAGGTTATGATCTCACAATTTGTGAGGTCAAGACTCATATTGGGTTCTGTGCTGACAGCTTAGACCCTGGAGCCTGCTTCAGATTCTGTGTCTCCCTTTCTCTTCCCCTTCCCTGCTTCTGCTCTATTTCCCTCTCTCTCAAAAATAAATAAACATTAAAAATATTTTTAAAATAAATTAAGTAACCAAAAAATCATTTATCCATTCAATCCAGCATTATCTGGTTAAAACTGAAGCAAAAATAAGAAACATACTGTGCAAAGATCACAGGGAACAAGAGCAATCTTCCCTCTTGCTTCCTTTCTTCCTTTATGGTTTAGCAAGTGGCCTTTTAGGATTGCATATTTCAGATTTCTGGCCTAGCAGCAGAGCTTATTTATGTACCAATAGCAGTTTGGAGGAACTTAGAAGCAATCAGCATGGTGCAGGTCAGAAACATCCTAGAGTTATGGCCAGGGAAGTATGCCTGCTAGTAAAATATAATACTCTATTCACAAATTATGTATCTCGGCTTGCTGAGCAACACTACATGCTACAGTAGGAAAGAAGCTTTGTGTAGTTTCTGGAATTGCATCATTTTACTTAACCTCTATGAGCATTAGTTTTCTTCTCTGAAAATGAGGATAATATTAGTAACTCATTGGTTTGATCTGTGAGATGAGAGTCAAATTTTGTAAATTGAGTGGAGCAGTGCCTGAACTGAACCAATATTAACTCAATTATCATTTATTAGGATATCATATTCATATTCATGTCTTGGAACATATAGCAGGCTTCAGCAGTGGCTCACTGGTGATGTTCCTGGTATTCTTTTTTAACTTGCTGCATATTGGAAGCAGTTCTCCAAAATATCAGGTCCCTGAAGTTTCCAAAATTAATGGGCACTTGAAGTTTTCACCCAAATTTCCATTCTTGGCTGCATACATTCCACATGGATCAGTAATGGCAACAGCACTACATTACCTGCTTTGCTCGGGTTTTAGGGTTTCACTAAGTTTACCAAAACAGGGTTGAATATTTCAGGCTGATGGAAACACGGGGAGGAAGGACAGAGGGTGATTTTAGACATTTTCATTACAGTGGGAAAGTCTGATTTTTCTAGTAGCAGAGGTGTTCCCATACTTTTGTCCTCTCTGACTTTTACTGTTTTTTATTTGAGTATTTCAATAAGTTTATTGGACTTTCATAGATGGTGGCAGACAAAAGATTAGCATATGCTCAAGAAATAATAGGTGGTCCTTGGACTATTTCCAAAAGGGGTAGGAGGAAATATTTCGTGTGCTTTGGAGCTTTATAAAAAATAAAGACTGTGGGTTAACAATAGTAACCCTAAAGGTTAACAGCAGAAAAACTGGAGATACACATGGACTTGAGTGGCTGGCACTAAAAGGAAGAACTTTGGGGGAAAGGATAGATAATTTAAACTGAGATGTGCTTATAAATTGTTACTTGTCATGTGATACACATTTTTATTTCCCTCTAAAGTGGTACCTCTTACTTCAACTGATAAGTACCTTAAAGAGCTAGAACTACTGACTGAGGGAGGCCAACTTGCCACATCTGCGATTTTCAGACAGCAGGAAATGATGTAATAAATAGCTATCAAAGTCTCTGTCTTGATTTTTGTGATTTCAGCAAAAATAACTATATTCTAAGGGGTTTCTCTTGATAACTACTAGGTAAATGTGGAAAATTCCTAGTTCCAAAATGAAGGGAAATGTTTATTTTTATGTTGAATTATTGGTCACCAAATATTGTACTCTCATATTCTAAATCATATAGTCTATGTGCACTAACTCTATAATAATGGATGCAATTCTGGGGAATTTCTTAAAGTCCCAAAGTCTAGACCATACCACAGAGGATTCAGTCAGATTTTCTGGTTATCAATGGAGGTGTTAGTGTTTTTTAAAAGCTCACTTGGTGATTCCAACAGGCAACAAGGAGCCATTTTTTCATTGCTCATGGATTCCAAAGAAGTTGCATGTTTTGAAAGATTTCTGGAAAATAAAGTTGCTCTATCTCTTATGTGAACTTCATATTTTCAGCCTAAATAGTCAAAAATACAATTCATGATTTTCCATTATTTAGTTGTACCAGGAAGTTGATTCGAGAAACTGTTATACAAAGCAGCATGCTTTATATTTGTATCTTTTATCTCCATATTAAAATAACCCAGGATGAAATCTATGATGTATAGAATCACTGTTAGCTAAAAAGATAGCAATTCAAAGTATTGAGAAATTTATTTTTTTTAATGTTTTATTTATTTCTAGGAGAGAGAGAGAGAGACAGCGTGAGCAGGGGAGGGTCAGAGAGAGAGGGAGTCACAGACTCTGAAACAGGCTCCAGGCTCTGAGCTGGCAGTCAGCACAGAGCCCGACGCGGGGCTCAAACCCACGAACCGCGAGATCATGACCTAAGCGAAAGTCGGACGCTTAACCGACTAAGCCACCCAGGCGCCCCAAAGTATTGAGAAATTTATATGTAAATTTGCGTTCTTACTCTTTTCTCATATATTTTTATCCAGAATCAATCCTATTTAATACTACTTTATGTTTTGGGAAGAGCCATTTACTGTTTATGGTTGTCATTAATGGAGATACGTAATCTACTTAATTCTTTTATTTATTTATTTTTTACTGACTTTTTTTCCTGGTTTCCTTAATTTTTTTTATTTTTTTTATACAAATAGTTTATTGTCAAATTGGTTTCCATACAACACCCAGTGCTCATCCCCACANTGAGAGTGCTGCTATGAACTACTTAATTCTTTTATGATATTGATAGCTATAAATACAGGGAACATCTACATGTCAAGTATTTATAATACATCTGCCAGCCTCTGAAAATTATGTCCTATTATTAGCTTTACACAACATAATGAAGTAGAATTTAATGGAATGGGGATATTCATTTTATTTTCATGAAATACAAACCAAGTGTGTGTGTGTATGTGTGTGTGTGTGTGTATTAATGAATGAATTAATTAATGGATGAGAATTGTTTAGCTTTTCTATGGATTGTACTAAATTGCCAACAAAGAACTCCTGCCTAAATTGTACACAACTCACCTCTTGTACTGCATCTCATTCTCCTCAAGACTTCCAGTTCTTAACCTTTGGTGCACATTGGGATCACCTGGTGAGTTTTAACAGTGATACCTGGGTCCTACTCCCAGAGATTCATACTTAATTGGTCTGGCAAATCCAAGTCCAAAATTCATACCTAGTTAAAGCATCCTTTCTTCAAACTAATCTTTATTGAAATCCCATATGTAAGGCAGATTTATCTGATAAACTAAAAGGCTTAATTATTTTTTATAGGACTCTACATGAAACAGTTTTTTTAAGTTCATTCATTCATTCATTCATTCATTTAGAGAGCAAGTGGGGGGAGGGGCAGAGAGAGAGGAGAAAGAGAATCCCAAGCAGGTTCCTCACTGATGAGTGTGTTTGGCTGGTCTTTAAGACTAGATTTATACCATTAGACAAAATGCCTGGATTTTCTCTACTTTACTATAACTTCCTTTGAAGATGAACAGTTAGGCAAAGCATTTCAAGGGAACACAAAATGTTGTACTAATTTAAGGAAATTTTAGTTTTAACTTGACATCATTATGAAAATAAAACATTAAAATGACTCTTAGTCAAATGGCCTTGATACTACCAAAACTTAAGTCAGTCAGAAAATACATCTAGCCATTCCATATATCAGTCAAGAGAACACTTTAAAATCAATGTTATATAAAACATTGGTTATAATTATATTCTAGGTATTTGAAGTCCTTTTATCAGTTGTAAAAAGTGAGTCATCACTGGGAGATAGAAAGCTTTTGGAAGCTTTACTTCCACGAGTTAAGTAGTTTTTTTGAGTTGGTCTAAATATCAGAACTTTTTAGGGGTATGCTATTAGGAAGAAGCGATGGGGTAAAAATGATATTTATTAATTCCTTTTCAAACACTGGAAATGCTTTTACATATCTACATCATTGACTTTAATGAATCACATGAGGATTTATTTTAGATATTGGTTAATTTTACAGTAGGACAGATTCAAATCAGTTTTTTAAGCAATGACGTTTAGCATTAAGAATCAATGATCACAAATAGTCATGTAGATTTAATTCTAGTTTCGAAAATTCTTTTATCAGGATATCCATGGGGTTAGTTATTATAATCATCAATTGAGTTCCATCTTATATACTTTTCAGATTTCTTTAAAACAGTATGTATTAATTCAGCAAGCTTTTATATTAATTGTATGTTAAGTATATGCTATTGATTTTGGGTGACATAATGCCATTCAAAAGCTATGTGCACTTCTTTTATTATTTTCTTCTCCTAGAATTCTTGATATATTACTCAGAAACTTCTCAGGCTGAGTAGTCAACTCTTGAGTGTCAGGCACCTAGCTTAGTTCACATAAGCTCATTCTTGTTTGACATTAATTAGAACTTTCACACAGATATTTTACAACTGGTTTCAACACCATTCTTCACTTCTTTGTGAATAATCTGTTGCTCTCTATAAGGTTTTATTACTTTTCACTGAGACATTTATTGATCTTTTACAGTGTGAGAGTGAAATGAAACCTTTCTCCTAAAAGGATATGTCTTTTCCTGGAGTGTGATGTGATTAATCAGAGCTTTTTTTCTTTCTTTCTTTCTTTTTTTTTTTGCTTACAAGATGAATATTATACTTTCATGAAAATGCTAGCATATTACACGAATATACTTATATTTACTTTATAAGCTTCTCATTGAATAAGTGAACAATTAGTTTTATATTTGCTTTTTCAAGTAATGACTTTTGAAAAAGCAAAAAATAAAATGTATAGGATGTGAAATCAGGCCATCTATACATTTAGGTGCAAGTTTTTTTGCCATTCTAATCATCAGGCACCGGCATCATGATGTGTTAAGTTACAAATGCCCTTCCCCAAACCCATTATATTTCAAATTATGATCACACATTTTATGGATTAATCAGATAACTGGTATTTCCTACTTTTAAATCATTTCTAAATCAGAACATAAGAACCGGTATGTTACAAGCAAAAATAACTTTGTTAGTAACATTGATTTATGTTTGTTAATAAAATGATAAACTTCTGTATTTTTTGCTAGGCCTTTAGTGTGGGACATTGAATCAATCTAATCAGGGGTTTAGCAGGTTTGGGGAATGTTGTTGCTATGGTTACTCTAATATACCATAGTCTAAAATTCTACTGTGTTACCTTATGTTTAAAGCAGTGGATGGGGTGCCAGAAGATTTCTCTAGATGTGTGCTCTCTCTTCTGTTTTAGGTCTTCCCTCTGTGCTTGTGTCTCAGAGAAAACATTTTATTTCTCGTTTTCTCATTTAGCTTTAGGTTGCTATGGGGTGGAGGTGGGGGGAGGTGTTCTTTGTTGTTTTGCTTCAGCCTCAGACTTCAGCAGTTGTGGGTCTGGATTGTCAGGGGTAGGATCCTGTTAGGAATTCTCCATCTCTTCCAGGTATGTAACCCTTCATATTCTGGATGCAGGATGCACACCAACCTCCATCACAGGGACCGCGTTTTATTTTGATTTGTGTACTCCTGTTCTCTTTTCTGAGCTGTAAGAAGTGTTGACCTGTGCCTTAAAAACAACTCGGTCTATTGTCCCTCCTCCAATGGATTCAGGCTTTTGTTCCATAGGAAAGATAAGGAAGGAAGAGAATGGAGTTTTGTGCCTGCCCTGCGGATCTGCAGTTCCCTCCTCTTGCCTGCCCACGAATGTTCTCAGGATTCTTACCCTCTCCTTGTCTCTCATGAGTGCAAGACAATCCTTGTGGAAAAGGTCCTGAAAGTGCTGAGGATTCTTTTTGTGTCTGTGGCTCTCAGGGTTTCTAAATCCTCATGGTAGCCCAGCTCTGTCTTCAGTACTTTGCCAAAAAATTTTAAATGATGTTTTACTAATGTCTACTCCATTGTGATAATCTGTATAATGACCCCTTCACCTCCCAAAGGAAGATATTATCCACATCTTCATTTTTGGAGTCTATGAATGTTACTTTATATAGGAAAAGAAAGCATACTTTGAAGGTGCGATTAAGGATCTTGAGATGAGGAGATTATCCTCAATTCTTGGTGTGGGCCCTAAATGTAGAGTCAAATGCAACCTTGTAGGAGAAAAGCAGAGGGAGGTTTACCACCGACAGAAGAGGAGAAGGCAGTTTGACCACAGAGGCTGAGGTTAAAGGGATGTGACAAGCAGCTGAAAGAGGAAAGGAATAAATTCTTCCTTATATCCTCCAGAGAGAGCCCTACCCTGCCTGCCTCTTGATTTGGGCTCATTGAAACTGATTTCAGACTTCTGGCCCTCAGCAGTGTGACAGAATTCAATTCTGTTCTTTTAAAACATCAAATTTGAGGTAATCTTTTACAACAGTTCTAGGAAACTAATACCCCTAGAAGCAAGAGATCACATTCCCTCTTTTTTTTTTTTTTATCTTTCCCTACATGCCAGATTAGCTGATTAACCTGTGACTTTGACTCTATGATTGGTTCCATGAAGTTATGATTTAAGGATCACCTACCATTCTTACTGTTGTAAAGATGGGAGCAACACTCCAGCTTTTTACTTTCGAGGTCAGGGTCTGTCAACTGAAATGTCATTTTGGACAGTCCCCTCTCTGGGGTTGTTATCCTGTGTGTTGTAAAATATTTAGAAGCATTCCCTGGACTCTATCTACTACATGCCAGTAGTACGGACTCAATTATCACAACCCATATTGTCTCCAGACATTGGCGAATGTCCTTTGGGAAGACTAAATTGTCCCCACTTGATAACTACTGTACTAGGTAGAAGCTGAAAGTTGTGTACTCTTTTGTGTCTGTTTTCTTTCACTCAAAATTATGTTTGTGAGATTTATCACTGAGAATACAAGTAATTTATTGATTCTATTGTTGATGGAAACTTGGAAAATTTATTCTCATTATGCCACATAGTGCTTTGAAATTCTAGTATATGCCTTTTGCTCAACAGGCCTATGCATTTCTTTAAAAAAATGTTAATGTTTATTTATTTTTGAGAGACAGAGTATGAGCAGGGGAAGGGTAGAGAGAGAGAAAGAGACAGAATCTGAAGCAAGCTCCACGCTCTGAGCTGTCAGTACAGAGCCCAGCACGGGGCTTGAACTTATATGAACTGTGAGATCATGACTTGAGCCAAAGTCGGCACCCAACTGACTGAGCCATCCAAGCGCCCCAGCACATGCATTTTGTTGAGTGTATGGCTGGAGCTGCTGGGCCAGATGGTGTGCAATCTGCAGTTCTCCAGCCATAGTGGTCACTACTGAACAGATTTCCAAAGCAATTTTACAAGTTTATCTCCCCTCTCAATAGTAATAGAACTATTAGAGTTCTAGTTACTCCCTATCCTCATTGACATTCAGTATTTTCTATATTTTTAAAAATTTTATCCATTCTAGTGAATATCATATTGTGATCTAGTTTGCATTTCTTTAGTGACCAATGCATTTGAGCACCTAAGTTATAGAAGCTAGACAAAATTGCCAAGTAATACAGGATTTCATTTATATGACATTCTGGAAAATGAAAAGCAGTGGGAACAAAAAAAATAATTAAATCTGTGGTTGCCAGGGGCTGCCAGTGTTGAGTGAGTTTAATTACAAAAGAGTGTGAGAAAGTTTTTAGGGGCGATAGCATGGGTCTGTATCTTGGTTGTGATGGTGTTTGCAAGACTGTATGCATTTTTCAAAACTCGCAAGTCATTCTTGTCAAGAGAGGATCGAACTAAGATTTAAGATTCCAAATTCCTGTGCTACCAATCTTTTAATCAATTAGTAGTTTTTCTAGTTATTCATCTAGCCATTCAGCTGTCTGTTTTCTTCCCTGATTTATCCTGTCCCATACACAGTTTTGAGAATAGAGGCTGTATCTTTACATTATGATATCTGGCAGAATTTACAGCATACATCAAGGAATGGTAAATGTTTGCTGTTGAGAATGAAAATAATCTAGGTTTATGGAAATATGTTTATTGAAAACTGTACATCACTTAAATTATGTAAACTTTTTGGAAATCAAGCAGGAGAACATCTGTTCTGGTAAGGGGCTTACTTAGCATAGTTTCTTTACATTTTCATTTGAACACTTGCTAAATTATAGGCCGCTTCCTTGTGAGAGTGATAGCTATTGTTATCAAAAGCACTGTTTATTTATGTTCTTTAAAACTCATGTTTAAGCATGTTAAGCAAACAAGGCATATCTGGCAGCTGCAAAGTAACAAATCCAAATGTCTCCCAACAATACTGCTTAGTAATGTGCACAGAGGAGAGGTACATTTAACCACGTGGTTATCCATGCTGAGGGATTAAACTGAACCAGCTGTGATAAAAAAGGACTTATCATTTATAACTCAAGCTCAGCAGTCTCTCTAAAAAGTGTGTCTTCAATCAAAAAATGCTTATCAGGCCAAAGTAAAAAAAAATTACTTCCATAGACTCTACAAAACGCTGGCTATGGTAATTAATATTCTGCAGCTTTTCAAGGAAATCTAAAGAATGAAATAGGCCTATAAATATTGTAAGGCCAAATGATATGACCCTACAATTTGAGGAAGTAGTTCTTGAGGGATATCAGTCCTCGAGTTTATTAAAATGACCTGTTGGATTTGCATGCTATGAAAGAAAGTAACAGAATAATTTTACTTTTAGTTGGTCTTACAAATGCTTCCTTGGTTTTTGAACAAAGCCTGTTTTAATATTCAACAAATTATAATTAACCAGTCCATTTTAAAAGTGGATACATTTTATGTAGGCATTACAAATGGTAATCTAAAATAATAGTTAATGGCATGTACATTAGAATCCCAGCTCTCTCACCAACACTGCGTGCCCTTAGATAGGTTACTTCGTTACTTGGCATCCTGGGTCTCCATATCCCTAACAGTAAAACAGGGATGATAATAGAATGAATGTCCATAGAGTTGTTATGAGGAGTAAAAGAGTTAATATTTTAAAATGTATTATTCATATATATTATCCATATATATAATTTCTCCTTCAACTAAAATATACTACAGAAATAATTTAAAACAAAAAATGTGAACATATTTCTCTTTGTCATTATCTAATATTATCTGAATCAATATTTTCTATTCTTTATTATAAAAGTGAGCATAGCCAAAAACAAAAACGCAGAGCGATTCCAGATAGGGTAAGATAAATCATCAACAATTCTCTGACGCAGATACATTTTTGTGTTATCTTCCTTTTGTCTCTGCGTATATTAGTACACATTTTAGATCATATCATTGTTATAGGCCCTCCTCTGTTTATAACCTTTGGCCAGTATGTAAAGAACTAGAAGATTAGAACACGGTGTGCACAACAAGCTAGCCTCATCCTTGCAAGATAGTTTCTCAAGAACTGCACCAGAAAGTTAGGCAGGAAGCCAGAGATTAGCACAATAACTGTGCTGTCTGCCTCTATAGCCCACTTGCCACATAGGCAATATTTGTATCTTAGAGAAACAGGTCCTAGTCATGCAGAAGCCTGGGAACCTAGTCCAGCCTGATAAACTCAAGAATATAAGCTCTCCCCTGCTGCTATTCGGGGCTGCTTGATTTGGGTGCTCCCCAAGCATGCCCAGCACTGAATAAAGGAGTGTGTGTGACGCCAGTCTGTGTTCCTGAATTCTGTTCACTGATCTCGGCTTGGGTGGCTACAACATAATGATATACTTTTTTTTTTTTAATATTTTTAAATTGAAGTATAATCAACACACAGTGTGGTATCAGTTTTAGGTGTATAGTATCATGATTCAGCAATTCTATACATTTCTCAGTGCTCATCACAATAAGTATACTTTTAATCTTATTTATCACTCATCACAACTGCTTAATCCCTATCTCCCACATAAGCCCAAACCCTACCAATCTTCCTTCTGGAAACCATCAACTTAATTCTCTACAGTCAAGAGTCTGTTTCTTAGTTTGCCTCTCTCTCTCTCTCTCTTTTTTTTTCTCATTTGTTCTGTTTCTTAAATTCCACAAATGAGTAAAATCATATGGTATAACTGACTTATTTCCCTGAGCAAAACACTCTCTAGCTCCAACCATGTGACTGCAAATGTATAGCCCTAATCTTCTTTATCCATTCATCTGTGGATTGACATTTGGATTGTTTCTACATCTTAGCTAGTGTAAATAATGTTTCAATAAACAGTTCTATGCATGTATCTTTTCAAATTAGTGTTTTCGTTTTCTTTGGGTAAATACCAAGTAATGAAATTACTGGATCATATGGTAATTCTATTTTTAATTTTTTGAAGAACCTCCATATTGCTTTCCACAGTGGCTGCACCAATTTGTATTCCCACCATCAGTGCATGAGGGATCTTTTTTCTCCACATTCTTGCCAACATTTGCTATTTCTTCTGTTTTTTATTTTAGCCATTTTGAAAAGTGTAGGGTGATATCTCATTGTGATTTTGGTTTGCATTTCTTTGACGATGAATGATCTTGAGCATCTTTTCATGCATCTATTGGTCATCTATATGTCTTTTTGAAGAGGAGTCTGTACATGTCTTCTGCCCATTTTTAAACTGGATTATTTGTTTTTTGTTTTTGTCTTTTTTTTTGGTGTTGAGTCATATGTTTTCTATATATTTTGGATATTTGCTAATACAGTGTTGTGTTTACATTTTCTTAATGCTATATCAGAGGCATTTTATGTTGTTTTAAATATCATTCATCACTTGATAAGAAACATTTTAATGAAAACATACATTGTATTATAAGAATGCATCATGATTCACTTTACATGATTACTTCTATTGGGGGTATGTAAAGTTTTATCTCAATCTGTGACATATAATAAAAGCTTTGTGCCGATATCTCAGTTCAGATATTAAATTATTCCATTAGAGTAGATTATGAGTCAAATATAGATTCTTTCCTCAATATGTAATCATATGTGAACTTATACTGAGCTACCTCCACTTTTACTATTTATCTTATCTACAAATGTGGTAGAAATCCTAAAATTCCCTAAGAGAATAGTTAAATTTGAGAAGGAAGCTGGCAAAATCAGAAAATGGCTCTTGGATAAATTGATGTCTAAAATTAAACTTGTCATTGTCTCTATTGACATCTCTTTGTGGTTGGTGACTTGGGAACAGAGAGTTCTCTGTATCTTACCAAAAATAAGACTTTGTCATGACCATGACACAGGAAATTTTATAACTGGCTATTGTTCAGACTGGGTTGTTGAATTTGAAAATGGATTCTAAGGGAATTGACAGTTATATATAATACTTTTCTTGTATATACTGAAAGCAAAATATCTGATTGTGATATGAAAATAAATTCCCTATTTTACAGCCATAAAAGATGTAGGGAAACTATCAAGTAATCATGTCCAGCATTAAGAACATTTCTACAGTCTTAAAAAATTGTAACAATATTTGGAATTATTCTAGGTAATTATAGGGCTTCAGTGTCAAGAATGCTTCATTGTCCTCAACAGTGTGACTGGTATCAAAAATACTTGCTCTACAATGGAAGTGTTGAATGCCCTAAACAGGTCATCACCCCAACCCTTCCAACTCATATTACGGTGTTGGCATCTATGTGAGATCTCAGACTATGTTGTTCGCAAATGTGCCAATTTGAAGTTGAGAATTAATTATCATCCTACTAAGGTCCACAAGATAGCCTTCAATTCTTAAAATCTGTTGATTTGCCATTTCTGACATGATCCCACCAAGTTTACACTTATGGAATACTTCTTAGACTCTATCCTTGTGATGCTTGGATATTCGTCATTTTAGGTAACTCAAGTTATGGGTGTTATCTAGGTAGGGCAGAAGTCTACTGGGCAGGGAAGACTCAAAAGACATTTTCAAGAAGAAAATTGAATATGATGTATACATCTGTCACGACAGTGTAAATCAATTATGAAAGAATAGTCTCAGAACTAGTTTTCCAGTTGACTACTTAAATCTACCCAAAAAAAAATCTGGTTAATTTTTTAATTTCTGCTTCCGGATAATGTGTCATTATACAAATTTACTTCTCATGATCAATATAATTAAATGAAAATATTTTGAACAGAAAAAGCCTACTTTAAAACAAGTGACCTAATTATTAATGGGGCTCCTTGGTGAAATACCATTATTATAAAAAAATTTTGAGACATACAACATTTTAAGATCTGATGCTTTCCATTTTGCTGATTTAAAAATATTTTGGTTTAATATGATGTGAATATTTTTCTTTAATTAATAAGCATAATGAAATGTCATAACTTAAGTCACTGCTTTAATCTATTAGCAAATTTTCTTAGAGCTAGTCTGGGTCACCAGTATGACCTGCACAATTCAAAGAGATGGAATCTTTATGTATATGTATATTTATTCCTTATGTATATGTATATTTACTCCTTATATATATGTATATTTATATATGTTCCATGTATTCCAAGACAGAAATAACAACCCCATAAAACATATAGTAACAATATTTCCATCACTGTATGTGGTAATACTAAAGTTTGTTTTAGCTATGAGTAACACCAAAATATCTTAAAATCTCTGTAAAAAATTGTTCTTAAGTGCCATTTACAGTGAGGAATTTTTCTACTCAATTAAGTCTTTTGACGTATTTTTGTCCTCGTCAGACCAATTTAATCAATTTGTGTTTACCAATCACCATAGGTGATACGTTAAGCTCTGGGGATACAAGATAGGATAGACACCCTCACCGTAGAACTTATAGTCTAAAAGAAGAATTTCAATAAAGTTGCCAATGCAAGAGAATTTTAGGAGCATTCGGAAGATGTTCTCTGCCTGGAACAAGGAACTTAGGGTTTTTCTGGAAGACTGATTTTCAAGATAAATCTCGAAGGATGACCCTAGAAAAGAAATAAAGGAAGGCCATTTCAAGAAGAAACAGCATGGACAAAAGCACGTTACATACACATTTTATATAATGTTACGACTACAACTTAGTGGTACTTGAACACAGATTTTGTGGTGGAAGGTGGAAAGAGATGATGTTCGAAAAAATTGTGGAGACACGGAAGAACAAGGTACAGAGCATGTACTCCATGTTACATAAGTAAGCATTGAAAAGATTTAGTAGGTAAGTTGAGATTCTATTTGTAGCCTGAAAAAGAAATTTGAAAAGAACAATCATGGAAAGAGACACAGTGGTCAGGAGTCCATTTAATCCCCAGGTGGAAGATGATGAAGGCAAATGCTAATATGAGGGATAGTGAATAGAAAATGAACTTGAGAAATATTTACAGTGTAAAATTGAGAAGGGCTTGCATTTTTTATTATGGATGTCCTATAGGGCAGACACAGGTCAACAAAATGTAAATGAAAGAATTTAAAGAAATTAAGAATAATCTAGTGAGACACTAACATTTGCAGTGTTTCTAAATATGTGAGTCTCAAACCTGGCTGCACATAAGAATTACCTGGGGAGATTTAAAAAAATTCTGAGGCTTCATTCCCTCCCAAGACCAATTATATAAGAATCCCTAGTGGTAGGATTCAAGCATATATATTTTTAAAAACCTTCCCTAGTGATTCTAATGTGTATGCATTATTGAGCACCTCTGTTGTCTAAATCATTTTCCAGATGTTCTTTTGACTTATGAAACAAGAGTAAAGGGAAATGAAAATAGTATTAAGAACTAACTTGTATCCTGAAGTTTTTATAGGAGGAGTGTGTAGTTCAGTGCATACTTTATATTATACAATTTTTATGAAGTAGACATTTTTACCCAAGTCAGGTAGTTAGAGAAACCACAATATTGGACATTGAAGCGAATTTCACAAGGTCATCCAGGTATTCAGCAGTGCAGGTTGGACATGAACCAAAATCTGTCTGATTCCACATTCCACTAAAAGTGCCTCTCTGCTATATCTAAAGCCAGATAATTATGTTACAATTTCTTCCTGTAATCATTATTTTAGATATACATATTTTGAAGTGTTCTTTTCTCCCTATAGGATTTTGGTATTTCTATGTAAATATTTAACTTCTTCCAGCGTATTTACAGTAAAAAAAAAAAAAGTAGTCTTTGGAGAAACAAAAATTTGGCTGATAAGGGAGTTAGTAAAAGTGAAGGCCAACCCATAGATTTTTTTTCAGAAACTTTAGAAATACAGAGAAGTTCAAAGAACATAGAAAATATTGTTCAAGTCACCTAGAATTAATTGTCATTGAAGTTGACAATTTTGTGCCATATTTCCAAAAGAATAGAAGCTCTGTGAAATAAGTGGGGTTTTTTTTTCCTGTTTTGCTCACTGACTTCTTTACAGTCAAGAAACAATGACTTATGTACAATATATCGTGTACCGAACATTCTGTATCAAATGTCCCTGAAGCAGAGTGCTTCATATTATCAAAACTCCATTTAAAAATTTCCTCAATGTAATAGAAATTTCTCTAGAGTATATTGTTGAATAAATCTTCTTTGCCATCTGGTGGCTTTTCTGCTTCAGGAATAAGATTATATTTTATGTTGAGTTTCCTTTGTCTTCCATACATATTTCTTTATGTCTAACTGCTTAATCAATTTGTCATCTTTCATCCATATTCACAATGGTTTTTAAAGTCATTTTTTACAATAATTCAATTTTCTGTACTGTTGTACTAATCCTTGCTATTTCTAATGAACTTACTAACTCTCCAGTGGTATTTCCTTGGTTCTCAATGTTTTCTTAAGCTTAGAACTTTACTTTTATTATTATTTTTGCTTTATCATCTCATCTTTAAGACCTGTGCTTTTATTTCATTGATCTATAGCATTCTCTTAAGTTTCTTAAATTTTTCCTGTGACACATTCTGTGTGTGTGTGTTTCTTCTGTTTCTTTTTTTCTTTCAGGTGGTAGCATTTTAAATAGTTTCTGCTTTTTATCTTTTTATCTTGTTTGTGCTTGGATGTTTTTATTCATACATAATTTTTCATAATCTTTTGGTTTTCCTTACCTTATATCTGAGGCCAGTTTGATTTTTCCCTCAGTTATATTGTGAGGGCCAGGAATTTTGTGCCCATTGATGTTTCTGTAGCTAAACAAATTGGTAAGGCGGTAGAGATTTGTTTAGTGAAGATGTGTTCAGGCTTTGTTTCAATGCCTGGACTCTGGTCTACTCTCTTACTAGGTTGATTTTTTTCACAGTGGTGGAATTCACACACTTAAATGATATATATCATATCCTTAAAGTGTGGATTGCTTTGCCTAGATTTAATTTCCTTAGAAAATCAAATCCATTGTCTGCTTCCCTAACTTCACCATTTTCTCCCTAGATGTTAGTTTCAGTAGTCCAAACATACATAGACTTTCATGTAATTGATTTATCTGAAAATTTTGGAATCTTCTTGGCACTTCACAGATTTAGTCATCTCAACAGTGTGGATTCTAGGAAGTCAATGCACATAGGGATAAAATCTTTCTCTGGTAGTCTGTGCCAAACTAAAAACATTTTCTCATTTCTTGAGAAACGTAAGGAAGTTTTTGAAGTTTTTGAAATAAAATTATACTTTGCACTTTTTTGGGGGGGACGGGGTTGGTAGGTGTTGACATAAACATTTTCCATTCTTTTTTAGTCTTTTGGGTTTTTTAACTATCTTTGTTCCATTGGAAGGAAGGAAATTCTCAGACTTTTATTTTTTAATATACATTTTCCTTAGAGACATGAGATTGTATTAGTAGTTTTAAGGGGAAGAACTAATTGGGACTGAGAAGTTAAGCTGTTGAAGACTATAGGAGGCTACAAAAATTTTGTTGAGCAGAGGATTGGAATAATAAAGACAAATGGGCAGGAATAGCTTTAGACTGGACGTGAATATAAGTAAATTTCTAGGAGTGGGTGAGAAATATGAGTAATTTCATGGTTTCAAAATAAGAAAAAAGGGCACTTGGGTGACTCAGTTGGATAAGTGGCTCAGGTCATGATCTCATGGTTCCTGAGACTGAGCCTCACATCAGGCTCTGTGCTGACAGAGCGGAGCCGGCTTAGGATTCTCTCTTTCTCTCTCTTCTCTGCCCCTTCCCTGTTTGTGTGATCTCTCTCTCCTTTCTCAAAAATAAAATAAAACTTAAATTTATTAATTTAAAAAAAAGAAGAAGATAATTGGTCAGGAGAAAAATCAGATTTTAGTGGGTGGTAGAATGAATTGAGGAAAAAATAGCCTGAGAGAATATGGTACAAACTACTCATTCCAGAAACTTCCTGATGTAGCTTTTATCCTTCTTTCCACACCTATCTATACAGGCAGTACAAACTTTGTTTCTTTTTGTTTGTCTGATTCCATTTTCTCTCTCTCTCTCCTCTCTCTCGGTCTCTCACTCTATTCACTATTAGCCTGTTAGATGCTATCTGGAGATTCAGTCACCGGCCCTTCTGTAAGTTGAGATAAAATTAAGTGACATTAATTGTATCATAAACTCAGTTATTCAATTGAATAGAGGGGAGGCATTGGCACAGTTAAGAAAAAATAATTTGTTTGCTTTTGGCACGTCTATGATATTGCTCAATGAAATAGTTACTCTTCAAAGTATGATTTTCCTAAATTATACAACTAACTCTTGTTACCTGGACATAGGTTCAATAATAAGAGAAGAGTAAAAATAAATTTAACTGTTCTTGGAATTATTAAGGAAGTCAAGTATAAGATATCTTCACCTAAAATATATATCCAGGAAATGCTAGAAACTACATATATTTAGCTTTACAAATTACAAAGAGATAGTACAATTTATTATTGTGAGGTATATAGCAAAATGTGCTCTGACTTTGGGAAATTTTAAATATTTCTTGTATTTTTCATCATAGGTTAAAACTAATGTAATCCCTTGCTTTCAGCAATAATACATGTGGAAAAGTAAGAATCACATTTATCTCAACTATATAATGTCAGAATTCAGAAGACTGAAAAATGATCAAATGCATTCATTTATTTCTTGTTGACTATTGTCTGAATTCTGGCTTTATCCTTCTCCTAGGATGATTGAAATTATGATGAAGAAAAGTGAGGCATCATTGCTTGGTCTAGTGGCCCTGCATTTTTTTTAACACCCTGCAGTAGATATTTGCACCTAGATTTGTAAAGGGCTGATTTCCACAAGGGCATATTTGTTTTCTACATTTTTATTCCAGCATCTGGATAAGCTGCAAGGCATTTAATGTGATCTCAAAGCCATTCATCCATTGAAACCCCCTGTTGTGACAAACAATGAGAATAGGGAGCTGTTTCTTAAGCTTGAGGCACACATACTTTTCCTAAATTTTTCATTTGAGCACAACTTGAATGATTCATTTAAAAATATTTTGCCAATTTAAATTAATTTCTTGAATCAAATGCAATTGGAATCTGCTTTAAAAACACTGTATTAAAAAATAAAAATACGTTTTTCACAAGCTACATGTGCCCACACTATGAAATAACAACTCATTTTTGTGTGCCTATGGACACTATGTGATATACAATGGAAATTGATTGCGGTTGAGCTCATTTTGCATGATGTCAGGCACTATTAATAATTAACCTTCTTCATCTTCATCTTCATCAATGGCATAAAAATAATTTAAATAGGTTTGCTGAAAATTGGAGATGAAAAGCTTTATCAGATAAATATGGAGTAAATAGCATTTTTAGTGGATTTGAATATTGTTTACCATATTTCTGACATACCTCCACATAAGATGTGTTTTATGATTAGGGAATACTCTGCAAATGAAAGAGGTTTGTAAGCTTTGTATGTAGGTTGTACGAAGAAAGTGGTAGAAAATTATTTCAGAAGAGAAACCAGACAAGGACATGAAGAGCTTGGAATTATGTGCTACAAAGCTTTAGCATGTTTAATTTTTAGCAAATGGAGATTCACCGAACAGTTTAAAAACAGAAGAGGCACATATATGGTTAAATTTACATTTTTGGTAGCTCTTCAGACGATAGCATTGAGGACTGATATAGCCTGTAGTGAGCCCGAAGGCAAAGAACCTAAGATATGATCGCAACATTCCAGGTGAAATAAAGAGAGCATAGGCAAGAGAAACTCTAATCAAAGGAGGATTAAAAAATAGAATAAAGTGGACTTATTAACTGTTAAATGAATAAGAGAGGTATTAGAATAACTCCAGATTTTTGGTCTAGGTATAAAGAATGCCACTACTGTTAATGCTGATGAAAAATGGAAAGGTGTCTATGGAATGAATATCATGTGGATATATTCAGTGGTTTGTTATAGAGATCGGAGACATATGGGCAGATTTTGAAGTGAAAACCAGCTTTGAGAACCATTCATCTAGAGATAGTAGTTAAAGACTGTGTGTTGTTGAAAGTGCCTATAGAACAACAACAATACAAAACAAAAAACGAAAACAACCTAAATATGGACTCCACTCATCATTGAATTGTAAATAGGAACATAACTGGATTTATGAAAATCACAGATTTGTTGCCCTCTCCTGTTCTGTATGTCCATTTCCATTTAAGATACCAATCTCCTTATTTGCCTTCTGCTAAGTACCACATTGCTTGAGTTTCAATTGCAAAAGCATTAGTTTCCTTTCATTCTGTATATAGTGCTTCCCTGGGAACCTCTTTATAATTTTGATAGAGAAAGTACTTTCCCTGAAGTTCCTCTCTTATTCATAAGGTGAGCTATAATGTTATATGGAGTCTTTTTCAGTGCTGTTTAGCAAACACTGATACACAATATCACATTAGGTAAATTATGGTGCTGTAACAAATCTCAGAGACTTAAAGGGAAAATATTTGTTTCCTGCTCATGCCTTCTGCTGATGCCCTGCCCCACATCATCTTCACAGCAGAACCTTGTGATGGCTCTCACATATCATTTCTATTCACTTTTATTGTCCAAAGCAAGTCTCATAGCTAAGCTTGATGCCAGTGGGCCAGGGATATATTCTTCCACAGGAAAGGGGCAATAAATACTTCAAACAACACAATCTGCCATATGTAGTCTATGCTTATTTCTGTTATTACACTATTGAAAATATCTAAACCACATCTCTTTTTCTACCTGTTTTGTCCCTCTGAGTAACTTCCTCTCTTCTCAGAAGCAACATCCAGTGCTCTTTTTTTTTTTTTTTTTTTTAAGGGAATGCTATATATTTCCTCACTATCTATAGCATAATATGGCTTTATATTCTGGTAATTTTTTCCTGTGTGTACTACTGACGTTTAAAGACCCTGCCTCTCGGTAGACATGGCAAATGCAGAATCACATTACAAGTCAAGTGACTGGTCCGAATTTCAGCATTGATTCACTTTAGTTAAGTATGTTTCCAAGAGGGATAGAATTTCTCCAAGCTAGGGTCCGCCTAAACTTTTAAAAGATCATTCTCAGGATTCTGGCTCAACTTTTTCACTGTTGGATTTTGTGTGAGGCAGTTTTTAGTATGTATATAAAGCTCCTGCTAGGTTTAGCATATGCAAGTAATATTCATGACTGCCCTCTGCTTCTTTTAACTCTTTTGAAGGTGAAGATAGTAAATATCCTTTCTACATCACAGTTTCCTCTTAAGTATTGAAATAACATCAGTGTTCATTTCATATCCTCTCATTAGGTAGCAAAATTGGCTAACTGATCGTACTCTATCCTGGCATGGAGATTATGAGTAGATAAAATATTCTTATGTTTATTTCTCAAGATAGAAAATATTTAAATTAATTCAAAATATTTTTAAAATATCATTGGCTCTTTTGCTAATTCAATAAAATATCTAATTAAGTAGGTGTCTATTTATATACTACCTCCAAAATAAAATTAATTTGAATCCAGCGACCTCTTTTTGGTCTAATTCAGAATTTTTCTAATAACAACTGCATGTTCCTTTCCTGACCCAGCCCACTCTCCCTTCTAACTTACTTTAAATGGGTTGCCTTTATATTATCAAATTCTCCACTGATTTCCCTTCCTGTTGTCTTTTTAAAAAATTTTTAATATTTTATTTATTTCTTTTCTTTTTTTTTTTTTTTAAATTTCTAGGAGAGAGAGAGAGACAGCGTAAGCAGGGGAGGGTCAGAGAGAGAGGGAGACACAGAATCTGAAGCAGGCTCCAGGCTCTGAGTTAGCTGTCAGCACAGAGCGCAACACGGGGCTCGAACCCAAGAACCAGAAGTATATGACTGAGCTGAAGTTGGAGCAGGCTTAAATGACTGAGCCACCCAGGCGCCCCTCCCTTCCGGTTTTCTAAACTTGTCTCTAAACTTGTCTCTAAACTTGTCTCTTAAGTGATTTCTACTTAACTGAAATGGAAGACCTATTTACTATTTCAGCACTGAAATAGTTGTGTATTTTCAAATAACCTCATTTCCTTCAGCCTCATGAGTCAAAGTATTTTTATTCCTCTCTAAAGCCTTTATTCTGTGCCTTGAACCTAGGCTTCCTGACCCTCCACAAATGCAATCATGATTCTGCCTCAGATGTGTCTCATAGTTCTTTTTTTATTGCCTATGTCTTTGCAAGCCCACCACTTTTGACGATCCTTTGTTTTATATTTATCCCCACTTAACTAACCTCACCACCTGATCTCAATGATTATGAGTCAAATCATCAATGTTGGAAGTTGATTATAAATACAGGGGGTAAACAATTGTCAGTATAGTCTTCCAATATAAAGAAGATAAGATGAAAGGTACTATATTGCAAAGATAATTAATATATTTTTTGGTATATTCTATTTGTATATATGTCATGGAAACTATAATCAGCATAGTTTATAAAAATATATGTACTACCATTAAAAATTGGTTTTTAAATATGCCTTTAAAGGTTAAAAATATTTTATTATGCTTTGATAATGAAAGATTTCAAAAGCAATATGGAGTCAGTGTTTTGGAAAGTAATTTGGCAACAGCAATAATTCCATGTGTTCTCTAATAATTTAAGGAATTGTGAGTATTATGAAACTTAATAAATGGTCTTCCAGTCAAGAACAACTTACATTCTAGCTTCACCAGGACTTTTATTTGATTTCCTATTTGAGTTAATTATTAATAAAGATGTATAACTCAGAGTATGATATTATAAAATGATTATTTCAGTTTTATAAAGAATAAAATATTTTATTAAGAAAATTAATTTACTGTGCAGTACATAACCACTTATGCTCAATTATTTCTCTAGACCCAATGAAAATATTAAAGCCAGAGTGAGTATTCATGGGATTCTGAATGGTACAGTAGCAGATTATTCAGCAATTTCATATTATTACAAAAGAAGGGATATGTGTAATAACTGAAAAGATATGTTTTGTGTTCGGAGGAGGTACAAGTTATTACTTTGAACAGAGGATAGTTAAGGACATGTTACTTGTTTATTCAGCAAATTTTATTAGGACATCACTAAGTGCCAGATGTTGATAATAAAAAAATAAGCATCTACTTATGTAATGTTAGCTAATGTGAGGTAAACAACAAAATCTCAGTGGTTGATGCAATGGAAGTTCATATTAATTTTTCTTATAGTGAGAAGTCCAAAACTATGTTTCTAAACTTTAAGAATCACTTTTCTTACAATGGTATTTGGGAACCCATTTTCTTCCGGCATTAAAGTCACCATTGTCATAGGCATCAAGTCAGGAGATGGGAAAACAGCACAGAGAATGGCAAGTAGAAACTTGGTATGGACAAGGCCTTGGAAATGTGTCTATCACTTGTACCCACACACATTTGTAAGAACTCAGAGCTACACCAATTACAAGAAAGGCTGAGAAATATTGTCTAACTGTGTGCTTAAGAAATAAAGAAATCCAGTTTTGTGAATGACTAACCTGTATCTGCCACAACGATGAATAATACATAGTATCTCAACTTAAGGAACTCACAATCTGTTTGGAGAAGCTGGCAGATGAACATAGTACAGAATGATAAGAATTTTAATAAATATATGTAAATTAAACTATTACCACAGAGATCAGGTTCAAGTAGTTGTTGGGAAATCTGGAAGGTTTGGCAGGGGTAGACTGCATTATTTGAAAGATGCTGTAGAATAAGTGATTCTTGAACTGAATTTTGGTAAAAAAAAAAAAAATACATGTTCATCAATCAGATGTAACCAGGGACAAGAGAATTTGAAATCAGTGAAAAATTAAGAAAAGGGATTGGGGGCATGGTACTGTACATTAGGACACATGGAATTGTCTGTATGTCTGTAAATTATGCAGAGCAGCTTTCCACCTTGAATTATATTTTGTTTATAAATAACATTGCTGCTCTTGTTTAATTTGGGATTGAATTTACTTGATATGTTTTTGTCATCTTATATTTTTAACTATTCTCAGGTATTTAAGTGAAATAGTGGTAAACAGAATATAACTGGAATTTATCATTTCAATTTAAACCCAAGATTTTCTCCTGTGCAATTAAATTAATTGAAATATTTTAAGTTATTTTATACATCCTGCAAGTGGGGCGCCTGGGTGGCTTAGTCGGTTAAGCATCTGACTTTCACTTAGGTCATGATCTTGCTGTTCGTGGGTTCGAGCCCTGCATCAGGCTCTATGCTGACTGCCAGCTCAGAGCGTGGAGCCTATTTCAGAGTCTGTGACTCCCTCTCTCTCTGACCCTCCCCTGCTCACGCTGTCTCTCTCTCTCTCTCTCTCCTAGAAATAAATAAAACATTTAAAAATAAATAAATAAAAGAAGTCACTTGATAAGTGGTGGTTATCTGTAAGCAATCAAATTCATTTTTTATTACACACATATACATAAATTATCAAAGAATGGAACAAAATTATATCAATTGACCTTCTCTTACATGAGACAAATAAGTCAACATCCCTTTTGTAATTTTATGATCTACAACTTAATTCATTAAATATAAATGCATTAATGATTAGATATATAGACATATCATTACATTTACTACTGTTATATTTAAAATATTCTTTGACTTTTTAATTTAAATTTATAATAATCTTTATATAATTTGTTATGCCTGTTTTACATATTAGTGTGCTCCTTGTTTATTTCACCTCTTGTAAACTTCTATTTTCCAATCCTCTAGTTCCTAAATTTACTTGACCATCATTAATGTTTTTAGAACAGGAATAACATTTGAAATGTTAGTTTTGGGATATAAGCATAAAAATCAAACTTTCAGATTTCATCTTCATTCTAAAAGCTTAAAGAAGAGTTTTCCAGATGTTACCCATTTTCCTTAGTTTTCTAAGGATTTTTTCTTCATTTTTAGATGCCTAATGCTCAGTGTCTTTTCCATATCACATAGCATCAAATAAAATAACTTTTTAAAATCTAAATCACCATTTTCTTTTTGCATAGCAGCTATGAATTTATGAACATGGAGCATAAAAAACCAGAGAGCAGTTCCTAGGTCAGAACAAAAAGAAACTCACTAACTCCAAGTATGTTTTCCATTAAGGATAGTTTTACCAGTCATTATCTAAAGCTTTATTTATTTATTTTTTCAGCCTGCTGGTGCCTGAGCTTTTATACATGAAATAAAATGGTATTGTGGGACAACTTTCTTCTGCTATTAGCCTTTAAAAACAAAACAAAACAAAACAAAACAAAACTGAATGTTGTCTCTTTAAACATCAGTCCAAAGTTTCTTCTGAAGACTTTCGTCTGAATTTCACTAACTCCAAAATCTAAGTAAGCCAAAATCTAAGTAAAACTGTGATCCCTTTATTTGGTGCACTTCTGATGTGAATTATTCAGAGATATCTACAGGATCAAACACTCTGTGGTGAATTTCCTCTTTGGAGGTATTCTTTTGAATACAAAATGGCCTTACCTAACAGGGCTTAAATACAAATAAATTTGAACCTTTTGAAGACTAAGATATTGTAGCAATATTCTCTGAATTAGGATCAAGTTATACAACTTTAGCATTTAATGTTGTACTTCATTCCAAAGCACAGCTGGAAGATTCCAAGAGCAAAGAATGCCATTTTCAGTAGTGCCAACAAGATTTTTAGACTCAATCTCCCAAAGTAAAAGTTCCTTATTTTCTCAGCTTACTGACTGAATGCATATTTAAATTCTTATGCCTCCTAGTGTCATACTGTAATTTTTTTCCACAAGGCTAATAACAAGTAAAAAATCATCTTCTGAGAAATAACAAACGACGCTTGGTATTTGTGGTACCTGATAAAGTTGTAGTTTCCACCAACAATGTTTTTGCATGTATCAGAAATGTATGTTAATATTCACATTTTAAAGTGATAACCTTTACTAGCTGGAACAAAGCGGGACTTCAATTTTTTTCTGTATTACAGAAACACAAAGATAAGTTATTATCTTTCTGTAGCAAATAAAGCTTTGTGTTAAGAAGGGACAGAACTCTCATATTTTCTTATTTCAAGTTCTGGTTTCATATGCAATCCAAGCTAAATTTCCTTCTTTTTTTTTTTTTTGTTTTTTTTTGTTTTGCTGTTATTTTATTATTGCAAGGAAGTTACCTTGGCAGCCAAAAAAAGTCTTTGTTAGTTTCATTTGAATCAGACTAGAGTAACTGATACATTGTTGCTATGTATCCACATTGTACATATCTAGCTTTCACTTTAGAATAAAACTGCAGGTGGCAGGTGCTTTATCACCAAGGCTTTAATTATTGGATAAATTATAAAACTATTCAAGGTATTCCTGTTTTCCACTATCAGAGTAAGATATAGAACCAATTTCCTGTTCTATGAGACAGCCTAAGAGACAGCCAATAGAATCTCCTAAGTAGGAGATAAACTCTCTTCTCTGAAGTATCTTTTTTTATTTTTTTCTCATTCTATGGGTGCAAACTTAGAATGCCCACTCACGAGACTTGTGTTTGGCACTGAAAAAGCCAGATCTTTGTGCTGAAAAACCATATCATGGCATCAATATAAACATATATGTGTATCCCTTAATGCATTATCTTCCAATTATGATATTGGGTCTGTATATGGCCCACTGCTGTGCAGTCTCCTTCAACCCTCTACAGGCAAAGAGCAAAGAAGGCATGAAATTTGTCTTCAGTAAGACAATCTTTATCCGAACACCACCTATATAGTCCTACAGTTTAATTGTGACATTTAAGGAACAAGTGTACCATCATAGATGGTTGTTAGGTTGAACTAGAATTCAATTTCCAAATTGTTGTGTCTGTGCAATGTATGTACACTTTTATCATAGCTGTGCCTTTGTTAGAAGGATCCAAGAGGCACACTTGGACATTAGCTTTAAGTGACAGAATATTTGCAACCCATGGAAGCCTTAGTTTTCTCCTCCAATTCATTAGATAGCATCAAGACCCTTTTACTTATAACCTGCATGAATTATATATTTATATAATACATGTGTGTGTCTGTGTGTGTGTGTGTGTGTCATGGTTTTTTCCTTTGTCACAAAGACAATAGTTCATTTAAATATAAAACATTTGGGACATTTTCCCTTCTACTCTAAACATTTTATACACTGATAATACCGTTTGACCATCTTGTGTAATTTAATGATGTAGATAAAAATTCTAAAGCTGTTATGATTCTGTTTTTGTGTCCTACATATACTTTTGGGAGTTAGATGTAAGATTGTGTTATTTAGCTGTAAATCATAATTGTAGGAAAATTTTCTTCTATTTTAGCGTTGATTATCAAAATTGTTTCGATTATTCTGGCTTTTTCTTTGGGAAAAATTTTCAACTTGAATATTCATTCTTTAATGTCTGTATGTCTCATAATATTTTCATTACTCTTTGGGTTTTCATATGATATAGATAAGCCATTAGGACTGTTTTATTAAAAACTCATATTTGAATGAAGAATATTTACAAGCCTAATCTTGGAGGTATCTGCATTTCTCTTCTCTCCTTTCTATTACATACAAAAACTTAGGGATTCCTTAGTTTTTGAGCAGATTACTGAATGTTTCTGGTATTAGTAGTATTTATTGAAGAAGAAATCAATTAACTCTTTGTACAGGTAAAATATTTTTCTAAATCTCTAGATAAATCAGAGAATATACCAAAGTTGAAATTTGAAGAAATGACCCTGTGATTTAGTTTCTGCTACAAAGATCAAGGTAAGTTTTTGCCACTTTAAGACTAACTTCAAAGACCTCTCACTTGTTTAGTTAGTATTTCCCTTCCTGTTTTGTTCCTATTTGCTCTAAGGAACTACTCTCCTACCTTGACGAAGCTAGAAATTGGCACTCTCAGGGCACTTGACAATCAGCTATCAATAATAGTAGCTGGAAGGAGGCCATTTCCTCAAAATTCATCTGTTGTAAGTCAGTCACCTGAATGGCTGCTTCATCTTTTGATAAAACCAATTTGCTAAATTTAATTAACATATAGGTTTACCAACATTGTACCATTAACTATTAATAGGGTAATTTGGATATATGACAAAATAGTTTCTCTGTCTTTTTGGAATCAATACCCAGAAATTTGGAGGGGAAAGAAAAGTAAGAAACCTTCAGTCTCCCATTGCATTACTATGTTAACTATGTGAATTACAGTACACATCATACTTAATATGAGTTACAGAAATGCTTAGAAATTATTTAAAATAACAAGTTAATTAAGTTGGTCAACCCACTGACACTGAATTCGTCATCATGTTCTGCTGGCTTCTGTTTCTCCCACATAAAAGGCCCAAATCATCCTGATTGGCAAACATCTCTCTGTTAGAGAAGTTCAGTTGTTTTAATTGGGACCAAATTGTAATCACACATCAATTACGAATTTTTTGTTTAAAATAAAAATCTAATGGGCAACTAACTCTTTGTTCTATTTCTAAACATTTGTCCATTCTTGAAGAACATTGTTAAATCCTCATTTGGATACCGGAATATCCAAAATTCTTATAATTAAGTAAAATTCTTTCTGTATTTTTTCCTTTTAGATATTAATGAGGACATATTAGTGGCAAATGAAGAAAGAGTATATTTCCTATTTTGGAGTACTACCTCTATTTAGGATACTAACTGTTAACATATATTGTTTGCATTTCTCTTAATTTTTCTTTATGTTCTTCATTACATTTTATTAAACATATTCTTTTTTTGAAAAACGTTCAGATAGGACAAAATATATGTTCATATTTTGAACCTAAAGGTGTGCACTAAAATTTAAATAAAATGTAAAATTGACCCCTGAGAGAAGATAATATTCTATTAAATATTAGTTGGCAAATTTGCTGTACTAAAATATTAGTTGACTAATATATGCTCAAATTGGTGATTGCTATTAGGCAGACAAAAACATTATGACATTTTGAAAAGCTGCCTTATATTTGTTACTGTTACCAGGACAACCTGTCACTATTTGTGGTCCCTGGAGTTGACAAGTTAATTAATGAAGGGAAAAATCAGAATGGCTTGTATAACTTAGGAGATTTCATTATTTTCGTAAGCCAATAAGCCTCAAAGAACATGTTCCCTGATTTCTCATGTTCATTCCAAAGAAGTAAATTTATTTTTTAAATCTGAAATTAGTAAAATCACACACACACAATACATACAAACACATACATGCGCACCCATACAATTTCTTCCATGTTTGATATATATTAAGTTAATGTTGGAATAGTCTTTGGAAATCCTCTCTGTCTTCTATCATGAGAAGTTACTTTATCACCTGGTAAGTATTCCTCAGTATGCTTTTATTAGTTCAGCTCTGGCTGCCGTGACAAAATAAAGACTGGGTGACTTAAATAACAGGTATTTATTATTTCACAGTTCTGGAGGCTAGATGTCCAAGATCAATCATTCAGCATGGTTGGGTTCCAATGAAGGCTGTCTTCCTGGCTTTAAAGCAGCAGGTTTCTCACCATGTCTTCACATGGTTGAGAAAGACAGCAAGTTTGCTAGCATCTCCTCTTATAAGGACATTAACTCAATCATGAGTTCATCTCATGAACTCATCTAACTCCAATTACCTTCCGAAGGCCCCATCTCCAAATATTGGGAGTTGGGATTCCACATGTGAATTTAGGAAACACAAACATTCAGTCCATAGCAGGTACCTGCCTCAAGTAATGTAACATTTAGATTAGATATAAGTAGATATTCTGACACTAAATCCTTCTCCACATCATTACTGACCAATAGAATGCATGTGCTGATGGAAATACACTATACAGGCGCTGTCCAATAGGATAACCACTATCCGCATGTGATTACTGAACAAGTGGAATGAAACTAAGAAATTCATTTCAATTTTGTGTAATTTAAATAGATTTAAATAGATTTGTGTGTGGCTATGACTACCCTGTTGGATAGTACATTGTTAGTCCATTCTTTGATATATACAGATAAATTTATATATATATATATATGTGTGTGTGTGTGTGTATGTGTGTGTGTATACACAATAAACATATATATTACAGACTAAATATGACATTTAATATATAAAAAGAATTTTAACATTAACTTGATGAATTAAAACAAGAAGAAAATGATACCTAGTTGTGAGGAATAAAAACTGTTATAATAGGAGTAAAGATTAATGTAAAACTTCATTTTGAAAATATGTGTTTATGGGATATCAAAAAGTGCAAATGTAACCTAATAAGTACTCTGAAATATATTTAAAAGTATGAGAACAGTGTCCTGCAATAGCAATTATTTTGACTAATTGTTTATTAGTATATACGTATTTGTATGTATGTACACATATTTATTTGTAATTACATGTAAGGCATAGTTAAAGTATCAACTCATTGTAGAAACATTATAATATTGCTACCTTTAGGAAGGCTACTTTTAGGGTTAACTTCAATTCATCTTTGAGTTAAATGATATTATAATAATCCTAAAATTACCAGTCACTGGGCAAGTACTCCTATTGTTGTCCCTAAGCAGAATTAATTACCCCTATTTTTGTACCCCTATGTTTTAATCATACACTTAGCAAAATAGTTTTCATTCTGTGCTATATATTATTGATTATCTATTTTCTTGTTTGAATAGTAAATTCCTTGGAGTAGTATAGCATTTCCTTATCTGTTTGTGTAAATCCAACACCTAAGACTGTTGGAAATTGTTATGTTTGAAACATCATAAAACATTAAAGTGAATAATAGATATAGATACTCAGCATGTGTACTTAGTAAAATGCATTTTTATTTTAGTTTCATAAAACATCACTAATTCAGAATAGCAAAGCATTAAAAGACGTATGCAAATCATTAAATATATATAAATTACACTTTTAGATTTTTGTTACTTAAAATTTTGATGCATTTTCATATTCTGTATGAGCTTTTATAGTAAAAATTAAGGTGATTCTACTAAACTATATTCTGAGGCAAATACTTTAACTCTCTTCTCCCTATCAAAAAAAATGGCTTTATCTTCATGAAATTAAATATGTGGATGGTCATTTCTTATCTCATGACCAACTTCAAAATTCTGGGAAGTAAGGAAAAATGTTCTTCATCAAACATTATGAACATAAGTAAATTTTACAGATAAGAATATACTTATTAGAAACTTCACATATACAGATGGATCTATGGAAAAAATAGATAACAACGCAAACAAACAAAACAATCCTTTTAGAAAATGCATGGGATAACAAAGCACTACATATAAAAATAAAGAAAATAAGTTTCATGTGCAATAAAGCTGTACTCAATGAAAGCAATATTATCTTCTTAAAGATAGGCATTTTGATATTAGTTTGATGTATATATTTAAACCTAGTATTATGATTTTTAAATAATGAACTTATTAAATATGAACTTGCTTATTCTTCAGTTCTCAGTAAGTACTCAGATGTAACAAGAGAACTTGGAGGCCTTGTTACCGAGGTAGAAAAGGTGCAATCATGGTTCCTGAATTACGTTTGAAATAAGAAATATCTGTAATCAAGAGTAAATATGCAAACTGGTTTTGTTCTGCTACTGAATATAAGCAATTGACTATTTAATATCTCAATATCTCAGCATTTTAATTTTTGGCTTTTTATAGAATCATGTAAAGCACATTCTCTTGTCATTAGCTAATAGCCTGAACAATTTTACTATTGTTCAGTATGAGTTATGGGCACATAAAATACACATCAGGTAACACAGTGCAGGTGTTCAAACTGTAAATATAGAAAAAAAGCTTGTAAATATGGAAAGTCCCTTAAATATAAAATTAACACAGCAGACTATGAAAGCATTTTATGCAACCTTTTTTCAAGGTAATCAGGTCTTCCTATGCCATGTGCTATGGCAATAAAAAACTTAACTGGTATCCCTTGTCTAGAATTCTAAGAAAACTACAGCTGTTCATCAAGAGCATTTTAGTTTTTACCAGAGCTGCAGCTGTAAAAACATAATTCATGTGGCACATTGGAGCTGTCCATCTGCTGGGTGCTGTATTCACGATTGACTAATCATCTGTAAGAGAATTCCTGTCTAGTTGTTTGTGCAAAATACCATATTCTAATGACTCCAGATCCTTTATCCTGCATGGATTTAGAGCCAAACATCATGCTACTTCCTCTGGAGAAATGCTCTGAAAACAATATTTGAAGGTAATTTCACTAGAAACAGAAACTAAATCCTGGACATTTCAAAGCATTTACCTTAGTAGCAATTAATTATCAAACTTCCAATATGGACTTAACATAACTTTAGAATTATAGGAAGTTGTACTGATCCAGAGGTCTCCCAATATAACTTGATCTGATAATAAACTGCAGCAAGTACTACCATTTATGAGTCAGGGACATTCTAAGAACATATAGGTATCAGTTTATGTAAGACTTACAACAATTTTTTTATTTCAGAACTATTATTATATTGATTATTATAATTACACTAATTTAGACCATTAATGCAATTATCCTAGTTAATATGTTACTATTATTAAATCTTAAGAGGAAATAGCAACTGGAAAAGAGGTACAATGATTTGCCCTATCTAATTATTCACTCATCAAGCAAGTGCTTAATTTTAATTCACAGATTTATACCACAGACACTTTGATGTATACTTAGATAACAATAATTGACAAGTTTAACCTGTGCTCTTTTGATCTTAGGTAACAAAGCAATTATAATATAATATGATAGCAGGAGTAGAGGATATTGTCTATGCACTCAGCTGTACTGTACTGGAGATCATATGTTTGTTTTTGCTGACTCAGTGTGTCTATTTCTGTTTGGTAACAACATCTCACTTTGGGGAACCCCCGCTTTAGTACTCTGTTTACATGGTTGAAAAGCAAACACACCTATCCTCTAACATCAGAACTAGACATGTGAAGTTTATCAGTCTATTAGAACATCCCATTCTTCTGGTCACAGTGGTATGTTCAAATGTATAAGCTGAGTCAAGCCAACAAGACATAATTTTTGAATGATATCAAAATCAGGAGGAAAGGAAAGGTAAATTTTCCTTTGGACAAGATAATGAGAGGAGACTAAGCCAGAACTGTTGGCATCCTCACTCCAGAGACAGCTGCAGAGGAGAAACATCTCTGACAGAAGAGAGATGTGAGTTTAACAGGGACAGAGATACCAGGAACTGAATGTTATTCAAAGATTGGATCCAGCTGGGCCTGAAGCCATATCTGGACCTGAATATTTAGTTATATCAGCAGAAAGGAAACTTTATTTCCCTGAAATAGTTTCATCGGGTTCTCTGCCCCAGAAATGAAAAATCCTGATAATGACACATGCATATAACCAAGGCCTGGAGACTTGGGAAAGACATTGAACCTTACACATGACAGTACATGTAATTAAGCAGATGGAAAAGAGGAACAGGTTAAGAGGAAAGGAAAGGGGTACACAAAAGAATCACATTTTTGGAAACTCAGATAGGAGAAAGAGAATAAATCATACTCATCCAGTCTTTTATAATTATCTTTTATAACATTTATGTGCTGCATTAGTTAGGTGCTGGCTAAAGAATGCTAATCTGGATAAAGAAAGCCCTTATTCTTACCGAGCTGAACATTTATCAAGTAAGCCTAAGGTCATACAATACATTACAAACATTCAAACAATCTAAATTTCATTCTTATTTTAGCTTAGAATTTGAGAGAAAAAAGGAAACAAATTAAGCCAGGCACAAATTCCAAATCTGGCAGCAACTGGTAAGTTCTGTTTTGATGGTTAGTTGTATGGATCTGATCTTCAGAAGATAGTTATTGGCCACAAACACTATCAGTGACTCAGCCAGACAAAAAAGAAAAAGAAAAACAAAACACACAAAAAAACCCTTCCTGGTTATCAGGTAATTTTTGTTTTTCTAAAGCATCATTTATAAACATATCAAAATTTATTAATACTTAGAAAATCTCAGCAATAGCTCAGAACCTCAGATATTTTATTTACTTCACAGCCACCCAAATCTCTGCACTAAAGGAACAAAACCATGAATCCACCTTTCTGATGCTCTTTCATTTCTTAATCTCTTTCTTTTCTCATATCATATGCAAATATTTCTCCCCTGCACATTTTTTCTTTCCCCAACATTTATTCAACTAGCCTACTTTCTTACTTAAAAGTAAAGTTTAAAATATCCATTTAAGTCATCCCTGGGATTCTGGAGGTAGTCAAATGATATGAAAATTGCATTTCCTTTTCGATTAATCTTGATATCCTGATTATATAGAGATATCAGTAATATTAATTGATAACACAATGACATATAGTCAGGTAAAAGTCTAAAATAAAATTTAGGAAACTGAGCAAATCTATACTAATAACAGTAACTTATCAAGTTACTTTTTAAAGGAGCACAATTTTGTCTCAATTGATAAGGAATCACCAGGACGTTCACAAAAATTGTTATTAAATTAATTAAATTTGTGCCAAACCAGTCCAAAAAAAAGTACTTTATAACACTTTAAAATTTTTAGGTATCTTATTCCTCACAATGTTGACTTCTGGGAAAAAAATGTTTAAAATGTAAACAAATTTGCCTTACCAGCAGGTTTTTAGAAATATACAAATAGCACTAATTGAAACAAGTATTTTCTATATATTTTTACAAGTTGTCCACAATTTCATTTAGCAATTTTTATACTCAGAATATGGAAGACAACTTAGGTCTGTCAAGATATTATTTAACTTTTATTATAAGTACAGTTTGGGATGTTAAAAACTTGGGATAGATCTAGCACTTATTTTTCAACCATACTTCAGAAAAGGCCCTAGTTAGCCCAACACTGACATTTATTTTTATTACTTTCCAGAAGTATTACGAATGAGTTCACGGTTTACTTACTTCAGGATTTTTAGATAGGAGATAGTTTTTTACATTGCATTAATTCATTTTAGTAAATACATTATCGTTAATATGGTGTTATCACTAACGAGTCAAGTGGCTTCCATGAAAAGCAAAATAAAACTTTTCTGCCAGTTTGCTCTTTCATTATCCCTGTCCTTGCAAGTTTATTCTGATCTATTGATACAATAATATGAAATAGCAAGGTTCTGCTCTGGAAGAACTTTTCTGCTCATTCTCTCCCTGAGTGTGTAGTCTCACCATGGCTTCAACACCCCGTCCCCCAAGCTGCTTCACATATCATACCACAGTTTCAAACCACCCCCTACCCCCAGCTGCCTTCCTAATTTAAAATCTCTGATCTTAGCCTCACTACTAAAGATAAAGACTTGACTATCCAGTCCTCTGGTGGATGTAACAAGGCACCTCAAGTTGAAATCTGCAAAGTGAAACTTCATGACCTTTCTCATCTAAACTCGTTCCTCATCCAAATAAATGGCAGTGTCACTCATCTTTCTGCATTGCCAGAATCCTAGGAGTTACCAGTGATATTTGTTTCCCATACCCACTCTGGTCAATCTTTCTCAGGTCTAATCACTCACGTATCTCTCAAATCAATTAATTTTACCTCTGCTGTCATTACCCTGGACCAAAACTTTCCTCAACCCTCACCAAGACAACTTCTTGAAATACTCTTTGATTGGATAATACTGAATACTCTTGTCTCCTCAAATCCAACCTCTACCCTCCATGTCAAATTTTGCCTTAAAAAAGTTAAATGATATTTGCTGCTTTTAGGAAAAATAAAGCAAAATCTTTACATGGTGCTGGCCTGGTTGCTCCAGTTCTTTTTCTTTTTTTCATTTTTCCAGTAACTGTGCAAGATTGTACACTCCATAGTATCAGAATAATATCCACCATGACCCACAATGATCTTACAGTAGGATATATGCTCCTCCCATCTAGAGGCAGTATCTGTGTTTCCTACCATTGGATCTGGTCGGACCTCTGACCTTGATCTTAGGTTGTTGGTTACTGTGGCAGATTCTATACAATGACAGCAATCTCTGATTCTATTTGCCTCCACTCTCCTAGCCAAAATAGTAAGTCAAAACTAATATGCCTTCCTGCCGGTAGATTGGTAGAGATTACAGCCACCATCATATAGGCTGTAGAGATGAACGTCCCTCTTCTGCATCATTTAACTTCACCAATCAACCCTCTTCAGAAACTGGATGAATCCTGGAGAATGACTATAAACTCTCACAGACTCAGATAAGTAGTAGCCCTGATTATAAATGCTGTTTTGAACTTGATATTGTGGCTAGAGCAGATTAATAGGGGTTTATGTATCTTATATGTTGGTAAGTTTTTATTCCTTGCTATTCCTATTAGAAAAAAATGATCAGAACAGCTTGTGCTTATATTGGAATATTAAAAAAATATTTATTTATATTTTTCCCTTGGGGATAAGTTGTTTTTCCTGCCCTCTATCAGAAGTAGATCGTCTGAACATTATAAAGAACATTTTGTTGATGACATCAAGCTTATTGGACAGGCCTAACAGGAGGAAGCAAGTAGAGTGGAGGTCTTGATAATAAGCAAGTACCTCTAAAATAAGAAAATAACTCTAGAGGAATCTGGGTGGCTCAGTCAAGTGTGTGACCCTTGATTTCCGCTCAGGTCATGACCTCAGGGTTTGTGAGTTTGAGCCCCATGTCAGGCTGTGCACTGCTTGGGATTCTGTCTCTCCCTCTCTCTCTTTGTCTCTGCCTTTTCCCTGCTCACATTCTCTCACTAAAAATAAATAAATAAACTTAAAAATAAAATAATAAAATAAAATAAAAAATAACTCAAAGGAGATTCAAAGACCTGGCATTTCTGTGAAGTTTCTAGGGGTCCGCTGGTCAGGAGCATAAGGGAATATGTTCTTCAGATTGGAAGACAAGTTATTGCATCCTGTATCTCCTCTGGTAAGGTAGGACCTTAAAATTGGTAGATCAATTTACTTAAAAATTCAAGTCTATGTTAAATTTCTGGCTGTCTAGACAAATCTTATTTTACCCAAATTTCACTTTTGTCCTTTTTGCTTTTCTAACATGCTAAAGAATTTACTTATTTTACTGTATTGAACATTGCCTGCTTTCTTCTCTCAGAGTGTAAGGTCTACAAGCTTAATAATCCTTAAAATGTTTCCCATATAGTTATGTCACTGCTTGGAATAGAGTAAGTGCTTAATTAATATTTGTTGAATAAATAAATGGTTTTTATATTTTAAAATATTTGTTATTGTCTAGCTAAGTAGATGAAAATAACCTCTTATGGCATTACGAAGTTGGAGAAATTTATTTTATCTGTACTTGTAAGGAATAGAAAGCTGTATATATATTTATAAATACAATTTAAATTTAATACAGTAGAAAACAAAGGGTCAATTAAACCCTATTTTTTATTTTTTAAAAATTTTTTTCGAACTTTATTCATTTTTGAGAGAGACAGACAGATTATGAGTGTGGGAGTGGCAGAGAGAGAGAGACAGACAGAATCCAAAGCAGGCTCCAGGCTCTGAGCTCTCAGCAGAGCCAGATATGGGGCTTGAACCTGAAAACCGCAAGCTCATGACCTGAGCTGAAGTTGGATACTTAACCAACTGAGCCACCTAGGCACCCAATAAATCCTATTTTTAAAATGTTCATTCATTTTTTGAGAAAGAGAGCATGAGTATAAGCAGGCTGAGACGGAGAGAGAATACCAAGCAGGCTCTGTGCTGTCAGTGCAGAGCCAGACACACAAGGCTCGAACTCATCAACCATAGAGATCATGACCCAAGAGTCTCATGCTTAACCAATTGAGCCACCTAGGTACCCCATAATGAAATGCTGTTTTAAATGGGCAATTGTATTCAGGTATCAGAAGTGTTGACAGGGGCACCTGGGTGGCTTAGTTGGTTAGGCATCCAACTTCAGCTCCGGTCACAGTCTCACAGCTTGTGAGCCCCATGTTGGGCTCTGACAGCTCAGAGCCTGGAGCTTGCTTCAGATTCTGTGTCCCTCTCTCACTCTGACCCTCTCCCACTCATGCTCTCTCTCTCTCTCTCTCTCTCCCTTCTCTCTCTAAGAATAAAGAAACATTAAAAAAAAAAAAGAAGTGTTGACATAATACTGCTCTTTGACAAAGATAACAGGTAATATTTTATTAATATTTAAAGTTATATTTTCCAACTTTGAAACAGGATGCTCAGATATAAGTATCTTATCAAAGAAATTTCCCCAACCATCCATTAAGCATGCTACATTTCTTATTCCTGGCCGCCTCTGGACGTTGCTTCCCATTATCTGCCTCCAATCATCACAGCACTCCCCCAGCCTTAAGGGTTAGTTTGCTTCAAGCTTATGTACTCCTTGCTTGCTAAGTGAAGTCCCTTAGTCTGTACCAGAACTAACTTACTTTCTTTGAGATTTGTGGACTACTGTCCTTGAGGAGTGAAGAACCAAAGTTTCCCAGAAGATAAGGTCTGACTACATTTGAGAACAGCTGCCACAGATACTAGAAAGTCTATTTAGGGTCACGTCCACATACAACTAACCAACTGGCACCTTCTCTTCTGCATGTATCCCCCCACCCCCCTTTTCCCCTACCATCTCTTTCAAAACCCTCTGGCTTCCTCTGGATGGGGAAGATGCTCTTTGAGGTGATAATCCACCACCTTCCCAGATTACTGGCTTCCGGAATAAAGCAAACTTTCCTTTCCCACCATCTCTTGTCTCTCAAGTATTGATATTCCAGCACCAAGCAGTTTAACCTGAGTGCAGAATCAGTCCTCTGTCCCGTAGCACAACCATCAGCCCCTTAACGACTGACACTTTGTACTCTACCAATCTTCTTGGGCACCACGGTTCATTCTTTTATAAAAATCTTTATCTTCTATAGACATATTTTCCAGTGAGCACTGGTCATTATTAAGGCTTAAAACAAAACAAAACAAAACAAAAATTTAGTGATCTTTTTCTCTTTAGGAGTAGCCAGAGTTTGGAAAGGAATGAGATATTCTGTACTGGCAAATTCCAGAAGAATAAACAAATAGACTATATTTATAAAGATTTTTCTCATTTCTCCCAGTCCCAGAAAGGTCTTTGCTGCCTCTTACTGTTTCCTTAGGTTAATATCAGGCTGAAGAAAAGTCTCCAGCCAAGAACCCACAGCAACAGATTCAACTGACTTTTTCATTTCTTGGGAGGGAAAGCGGATCACACCTCGTCTTTCTCAGTACCAATTCTTAAGTTTTCTCTCTGCCACCAAGTTTCTGCTTCTACTTCTCCCTCTCCCCCATTTTCCTTTCCCTTCTCCTAATGTTTTTTCTTTGTCTACTCTGCTCCTCAGTCTGCCCTCTTTTGGCTTAGTAACAAAATCTCACTGTTCCTTGCAGAGAAATGTTTCTTGTTGAAAATCATTTGAGAAACAATTCATTTTATGACATTCCTGAAATAATTGTTTATTCATATTAAAATTTGAATAAAGTCAAAGTCTTTAAAATCTAAAAATATTTTACCTGTTCTCATTTTTCACAGTGTATCCTACTTATGTTCAGGCATACAAAATAACACACACATCGGTGCTTCTTAAAATAGACTAAAACATCATCAATATTTTATATAAAATATTTGTATTTATATTCTAATGTATGAAATTATATATTTTATTTACTATTAAACATAAAATATTGTAGAATTATATATAATTTAAAATACAAGTAGAAATTAGAACATCCCATGCATACTTTTTGTTACATAATTTTTCTCAACGTTTTTAGTTTTCAGTCCCAATATTATAATCAGGATTTCAGTTGATTGTTATCCACTTAATGCTTTAGAATTTATTGCATTAAAGTTCATTTTAATTTATCTAAATGATATTTTCCCATATGAACAGGTGATACCATATATAAATATTTTTATTCATACATCTTTGTATACTTTTCAAATTAGTCCCTAAGTATATACTTATAGTAAGTGAATTGATATACATCTTCTACTATGGCATAATCATGATATAACCCTAAAAATAATTTTATTTAACTAACTTACTAGAACATTCTAATTTAATTTTTTATGAATTGAAACTAAAGTTATGAAAAGTAGTCTTCTATTTGCCATAAAGTAGGAGTTATTTTTAAGGCACCTACGAATTGCCATAATATAAACTGGCTGAACAATTAATAACACATGAACAAGACATCAACCTAGAATTGATAATACTAAACGTAATCTATGAACACAGGATTTATAGTGTAACAAGTAGAGGTTAAGATAGAGCAATTGACAACACAGAAAAGGATAGAATAAGTAATCCATACAATAAAATATGTATGGCTGCAATGCTACTGTGTTAGGGTTAAATTTTCCTTATCAGTTTCTGCTCTACCTCAGAAGCTTACCATTCTGAAGAAAGGTAATCCAGATAAAATAGATACTAATAAATTAATATTTGGCCATAACATGCCAATAAACCCAGTCTCTCACAGTGAACTTTCCAAAGTCAGAGGTCCTGTGCAATAAATGATCACAAATACTTTTTCTCACCTATAAGGCATACAACTTGATTCAAAGATTTTATATGAAAAAAAAGGTGAGAGTCAGACAGCCTCTACACTGTGTGTCTTAATTTCTTCTTATGTCTTAATTTCTGTTTCATTTCACTCATTTCATTTCATTCATTTCTGAAGTATTTCAGTGAAATACTTCACCAGAAATAATTCATAATAGCAGCAGCCCATTAGGTAATCCCTGAATCTGTACCTTATTTGGATGTGTAATATAAATGAAGACAAGAACACACCCATATGAATAAAACCTGTTAATTGGTTTATGGATCGACAATTCCCAAGTATATATCAGAAATCTGTATGATATTCCTGGACCTACTTTCACATTTAGAATTCAGAATTGGATGAAAGATGGGTATAATTACACAGAGCCAGATGGCTTTCTTGTGACTACACATTTACAGACGCTCTTGCAGGTTGTTTATTCCAACAAAATTTGGATAATTCAACCTCACATGAGGTCTTTCTGATTTTTTAAACTGAAAAACATAGGAAGTAGTACTTCTGCTTATTTAAAATAAAGCATCTTTGAGCATAGAACACGTATATCTATAGTTATTATACATCAAATGTTTTTCTGGAAAAAAAATTAAGTAGAACTATAGGTTTGTTACTAGTTGTTCCCTTTCTTACTGATTAATCTGTTACTAAGCACTTATGAGCCTGTTCTATGCAATTAAACTGAAGTAGCAGTTGCTACATAGATTCAAACTATACAGTATCTAATTTTTTTTTAATATTTTTATTTATTTCTAGGAGAGAGAGAGAGAGACAGCGTGAGCAGGGGAGGGTCAGAGAGAGAGGGAGTCACAGACTGAAACAGGCTCCAGGCTCTGAGCTGGCAGTCAGCACAGAGCCCGATGCGGGGCTCGAACCCACGAACCGCGAGATCATGACCTAAGCGAAAGTCGGACGCTTAACCGACTAAGCCACCCAGGCGCCCCTACAGTATCTAATTTTGTGGCTAAACATGAAGAAGGTATTCATGATGGGACCAAGTTGAGCTATTTTTAAAGCTATTTATTTTGAGAGAGAGATAGATAGAGAGTGCAAGTAGGGTAGGGGCAGAGAGAGAGAGGAAGAGAGAGAATCCCAAGCAGGCTCTCCAATGTCAGCACAGGGCCCGACAGAGGGTTCAAACTCACAAACCATGGTATCATGACCTGTGTCAAGATTCAGACACTTAACCAACTGAACCACCCAGGTGTCCTCAACTTGTGCATATTTATATTGGCTAAATGTCCAGTACTTTTGCTATTGGAATACATAATTAAAATAAAAATAATCTAAACTGTTGATGTTTTGTTTGGAATGTACCTTCTTTAATGGGAATTTGGGGTTAGATTTTATTTTTCTGATTATTTCTGGACTATGATAACACTTTAATCATCTTATATACATTAAGTTTGATTGCATTTGGAGCAAGCTTTAATGTTCCATAGCTTTAATATTACCAGGTAGCAAGGGGATGTGTCCAGGAATTATAAAATATGCACAAGAAATATCTCTTCCTCTAAATCTAATATTGTTTCTTCTCTTTCAGGGTTTGCCATTAAAAGAAATCTACATTTTGTATGAAATTTTTGGTAGATCCTGGCCTTTAGGTTTCCATGTATGTGAATTTGTATATCTATTTGGTTTCATATTGACAGGAAATATGACTAAAAGATATGCTGATCTAAACATTGAATTACAGGGGCGCCTGAGTGACTCATTTGGCTAAGCGTGTGACTTCGGCTCAGGTCATGATCTCACGGTTCGTGGGTTCAAGCTCCGCGTCACGCTCTGTGCTGACAGCTAGCTCAGAGCCTGAAGCCTGCTTCAGATTCTGTGTCTCCCTCTCTCTCTGACCCTCCCCTGCTCACGCTGTCTCTCTCTATTTTAAAATAAATAAACATTAAAAATTAAAAAAAAAACATTGAATTACATTTTATTTCAGTCACTTTTATTCTTTAAAAATCTTTTTTTTTAAAACTTAATTCATTTTTGAGAGAAAGAGACAGAGTGTGATCAGGAGAGGGGTGGAGAGAGAGAGGGAGAGGGAGAGAGAGAGAGAGAAAGAGAGAGAGAGAGAGACAGAATCTGAAGCAGTCTCCAGGCTCCGAGCTGTCAGCACAGAGCCCAATGCAGGGCTCAAACTCCCTAACCGTGAGATCCTGACCTGAGCTGAAGTTGGATGCTTAATGGACTGACTCACCCAGCTATCCCTCAGTCACCTTTATTTCACCTCAGTTACTCTACATTCTCTACATTTTAATTTTCAATGGGAGAAAATATTGACATTGTGAAAGATAAAGTGAAATATGAAAGTGTATGTGAATCCCAGTGGTAATTGCTGATGATCCCTACCTCTCTCCTATTCCAGGTTCTTTCAATTTTCCAAGCTGCCCAGTACAAACCTAACTCAGAAACACCCATTTCAGAGACACCTGTTGGTAGTACAGGATACAGAGAAACTCCATCTTAGAATATGATTAATTCACACTGGGCCAGTCAGTGATAAGGATGTAGTAATACACACAATCTCAAACATCAATGGTTGATTTTATACACCTCTTATAGTCACCTTCGTCCTTCCTTTTCCTCCTCCTGGTCCTCCTCCACCTCCTCCTCCTTCCTCTTTCTCCTCTTCTAATATAAGCTTTATGCCTAACATGGCCCTTGAACTCATGACCCTGAGATCAAGAGACACATGATCTAGGGGCACCTGGGTGGCTCAGTCCATTAAACAACAATTTTGACTCAGGTCATGATCTCCTGGTTCACGAGTTCAAGTCCCAATTAAAATCTTCTCTATTCTAAGACAGTCCAGATGTAACTAAGTAAACTCCTTTTCCCTTGCATGCACCTGTCTTCTTCTTGTATCATTAGGTCATTTATGAAAGAACAATGCTGTTTAATTTTGCTTATTTTTAGTTTTTAATTTTTTAAATGTTTATTTATCTTGAGAGAGAGAGAGCAGATGAGGGGCAGAGAGAGAGGGAGAGAGAGAAGGAATACCAAAGTCTCTGAGCTGCCAGTACAGAGCCCGATGGGGGGCTCGATCCCGCCAACCATGAGATTATGACCCAAGTCCAAATCAGGAGTTAGACACGTAACTGACTGAGCTACCGAGGTGTCCTAATATTGTTTCTTGAGATCAGTTCTGGTAAAACATTGGCACAATGGATATTAAAATATATAAACATTAAATAATATTTTAGAGTATGAATAAATTCCATTCTCCTTGTATCCCTTCAGAGTATGGGTCATTTTATTGGCCATGGACACTTATTCAGTATTTATAGCCTTTCTTATTAATCACTAAAGTTATTTTATAGGCCAAAAGATAACATAGAAAAAGTCTGCTCTGGTCCTGCCATCCTTATAAATAGCAGTTTTATTTACTGGTCATATTGCAAAGTAAAATAATGGATAAAAAGTATAATGTGACATAAAATTGTATACCAAAATTCAGGGCACCTGGGTGGCTCAGTCGGTTCAGCATCCAACTCTTGATTTTGACTCAGGTCATGATCTCACGGTCCATGAGATTGAGCTCCGCTTTGGGCTCCAAGCTGACAGTGCAGAGCCTGCTTAGAATTCTCTCTTCTCTCTCTCTGCCTCTTCCCACACTCTCACTCTCTCTCAAAATAAATAAATACACATTAAAAAATTATATGCCAAAATTGAGCATTCATTTACTCAAAATAATTAATGGCTTTTTATTTGGTACCTATAATGCACCAGATATGATCGTGATTATTTTTTTTCTAGTGCTAGTAGTGTTTTTAATTGAAGTATGACTGCCATTTAATAATAAACATTGTCATCATATTTTAATTTTTGGCTCTTAAAAAATTAACAGTAAGCTAGAAGATAGTGTAAGACCACTGTGATGGAGGCACTTATGTTTGTTAAGTATTTATTGAGTGCCTGAGTTAGCATGCATGTACCTATGAAATACATTAAAGTATACAGATTTTCTAATTTTGCTTTCCTACATATTAAATCTTTTTGAACATAATCTTTTATAGATGAATATTTTAAAATATAGCTTTTACTAATAACATATTTAATTTTTCATCAATGGAGTTTATGTCATTTCCAGATTTTTCTCTTTTAGAAATATTATTATAATATTCAGTCCTATACAAAATTATATTGTGTAAAGTTAATTAGTTTCTGAGTCTATCTGGATTATTATCAGTTTTCTATGAGTTACTGTTTATAAAGTCCTTTCCTTTTTACCAGATTCTGCTAGTGCAAAAGAATCAATCTAACAAATATCATAATGTTAGATTTGGACATTCATACATAAATATCTAAAAGTTTCAGCTAGTAAATAAATGTCTTTTTAAAAGCCCAATTTTCTAATATTTTGTGTCTTCAGATTCAATTACAGATAAACCTTGTGGCAGGATAAAATACAGCCTTATAGAATTGAGTTCTGATCTTATTATTTTTATAGAAAGAATAAGAGGAATCCTATTTTTTTCATTCTTGGAAGGTAGTTAGGTTTTGGGTTCTGAGTCAGTCTAAGCATGGTAAGTTGCTAAGAGTTACTCTCTTGTTTGGTTTCATTTAAATTTTAGGGGCCCCCAAATAGAAAATAGGTACACAAATGAAAGTGTCCACATTTTTTTTTATTTTGTTTTGGGTAGGAAAATAAAGTGTTTAGTGTTGTTGTTTTCAGAATGTGTCCTAATGCTGTAGAAACAGAGGTAATGGAAATGAGAATTTCTACAAGGTATGGTGAGGGAAGCCTGCTGATTGAGTGGAGGTGCATCTAGGAAAAGACCCCTGAGCTTTTCTACAACCAGCCTTGCCAAAAATACTTGCATTTTAAAGGTGAGCATAACGGTTGTGGCCCAGGTGGACTATGACCAGGGCATCTTTTCTGAGTAATTAAAAACAGAACCCTGAGGCTATTGAACAGGCCTAGGTAGAAGGTTCCACCATCTCCTGAACATTGAGCTTTTTAATTATCTGCCGACTAGGAAAGAATGGCTACAAGGTAGTTTTATTAGAGCCAGGTGAATAAAACACGTGCAAGTGAGTGGTAATCATGTCTGATACATCTTTTGATATGATTTGTATGTGACAATATTGGCAATAATCTTCCTAGAAAAAGTTAAATATCTGCTGGCCATACTTGCTGTTTCATCCAAGGTGTTAATGGGAGATAGCCTTATTAGGCTTCTACTCTAAAAATAAAACCCCACACTTAATATTTCAATCATTTTCCTTTTCAGAAAATTCTGTCAACCTTACTGCTAATGAAATTTAAATTTTATCATACTATTAACTATGAGTTTCTTTTGAATCTCTGATGTCTATTCTCTTACTGATATTTATCTTTTTACTCCAGGGCTATAATAGATCTCTTCCTGGGTCTCCTCGTGTTTGAGGAAACAACACACTGGCTTACTTGTTCTAGAGCTAACAGTTTTGGACTCTGGAAAAATTTGCTAGTCAATCTTGGGCACCATAAAGAAACTTTTTTCTAGTCTTCTTGTTTCAGTATGTCAGAAGTTATTCTTCATTTTATCTTAAATATCTGTCCAACTTTTTAAATGTATTCTTCTATTGCCTCTGCCTTGATTAGATTCCCCCATTGTATGCTGTTCTTCCCTTATCATTATAGATCTCTTTGTAGTCAACTCTATGGGACAGCTATCTTTCATTCTGTTATTGCTCTATTCATTTTATCTCTGTTCAGAGAATATCTGTGTGAGCCAACCTGCTATTCTATTAAATATACATAAGGAGCATTCATGTGGATTCAGCAGAAGTCTGTCTACTAGAAAAGTGTTGCATTTAATTCACATGCATTTGGAGAGTGGATTATTCATCACATTTCCTGGCACATGATGGTTTTTAATAAATGATGACTTCATGTCTCAACTCTTTAAGTTCATGGTCTGAGCTCTGCATCAATACAAATATTTGGCACCAAGTTATAAAGAAATGTCTCTGTTAGTGACATCACTGAATCACTCACCTCAAGGAATCTCTTTTATATAGCCATATCTGTAATGACTGAAAGTTCTGAGGGCTTTCTTCTTCTTCGTCTTTTTACTGTGAAATTTAACTTTTAAAGGCCTTTTTTCATCAGAAAAAAAAAGACATGTACTTTGAATAAACTTTGTAGCTACCACTTTTCAGAGCTTTTTTTTTCATCGCTAGTAAAAGTACTGCAATGATAGGGTGATATATGACACCTTAAGGGTACATGCACACTGATAATACTTTCTGGGAAGTGAAACTCTGGAGTCTTGACTAAAAAAAGAACAGAAACCTTTTGTTCTTTGATTTCAATTTTGTGGATCCTAAACAAGAAGAAATTGAGAGGTGAGTGTCAGGGAAAAATAATTTGAAGACTCACTTTAGGACAAGCAAATAAATACCAGTCTATCAAATATAACAGAATGTTATGACTTTATTAGAGTGTTTCCTAATGAATTTGATATCTTAACCTGTCTATATTCTGTTTAATTTATTATTTTGATAAGGACTGCGACTTTGATTAAATGTTTAATTTATTAACATGTTCATTCTGCAAAAAGTGACTGTGTTTTGGGTATCACTCTCTGTTATTGGGAATATAAGGTCATATAGGCGACAATCCTAGTCTGTTTCCAATGTAATAAAAGGCAGTGACAAGGCTTTACAACCTATTATCAATGCTATGAGAGAAGAATGAAAAATTTTATTATAGCATGGAAGTGGGCAGGCAGATCCAAATTTTAGATTATAGAATACCTACTGGAAGAGTTGATATTTGGGCTGAGTTTTGAAGGATGATACATTTTATTTAACAAATGCCTTTTTAATGTAGTGTAAGTGAAGCACCACCATATTATTACTTTAGCCTGGATATATTTGAGTCTGAAGGTGCCTGGTCTTCTCTTAGGTACCGTAATAAGGCACCATTGCCCCCTGGTGGAATTTACTTTACATTGTTGGCTTGAGGTTGATGGAGAAAGTAACTGACTCTTCACAGTCTATAATGCATCCATTTCATCTCATTGTAATTCTTAGATTCTGAACTTGTTTTTTTTATCTACATAGTATAGTTTGGTTTGCCCTTTATGGATTATAGTCTGAAAATTTTAATTATTTTTCCATTATTCTTAAAGCCGCATGCCCAAGAGATCCAGCAAACAGGAGTGTCAGATTACTTTTGATAATAGTTCAGATGTTCTCATCTTAGACCAGGCATGGGTGACTAATTGTCAAATACAAATTTCCTGCTTTGGTACAATTCCCAATGTTAAGAATAGAATTAGTTGGTTTATGTTTCAAAAGTTTAATAAATTCCACATTGACAGTAATATCTTTAGCTGCTAATCTAACAAGCCAGGTAATGTTTTTTGTCCCCCTTCCCCTAATGTGCTGAGAGACACATGCTAATATTTCAAGGTGTTTTTGGTTGTGAAAACTGGGAGAGGGTGTGCTGCTATCACCCAGCGGGTAGAGACCAGGGATGATGCGAATCATCCTGCAATGCATTAGAGAGTCCCCCAGAACAAAGACTTAACCAGCCCTAAACTTCAATAAGACTCAATGTGAGTAAACCTGAAACGAAATAATAAAGCTTTTCTTTTGTTTCAAAAAACAACCTCTCCATGCTTTATCTTGCTTATCTAACATCATTAGCATGAATACATTTACATCCTCTTAATTAGTAAAAAATAAGTGTACAAGTTATAGCATATTTAGAATTTGTAAGATGAAAAAAGCAAATTTACAAAAGAAAGCTATGGTATGATTTTTTGAGCTTATCATGAAAGAAGAAGTAAATTTTAGTCAAAGATTATAACTTTTCCATTAACACAAATTTTTTGCTACATAGTCCATGATACCATGAGACTCTCAGCTGGTTGCCCAATGTGAGAACAGACAACTTTGTACATACTGCTTTGTAAGCATTCATGTGAATATAGATTGTATATATAACAGTGCAATATATAGCATTATCAGTCACAAACAGTCTTTACTCAGGTAAAGACTATTTTTACAGGTCCTCCATTTATACATGATGTATCTTTTCTGGGTATCAAAAAACTCAAATAAAATAGTTCTTTAAGGTCCATCTTGTACAGTAACAATAATTTTCATGGTTACTTTTTTTTTAATGTTTCACTATTCTTGATAGAGAGAGAGACAGACAGAGCATGAGTGGGGAAGGGGCAGAGAGAGAGGGAGACACAGAATCTGGAACAGGTCCAGGCTCCAAGCCCCAAGTCCCAAGCCCCAAGCCCCAAGCTGTCAGCACAGAGTCTGACGTAAGGCTTAGACTCGTGAACCATGAGATCATGACCTGAGCCGGAGTCTGACACTTAACCGACTGAGTTACCAGGTGCCCCCTCATGTTACTTAATCTGAGAATTGTGGAAGAGAAATCGCACTGGACATTTAAATTTATATTTTATTTTATTTTGTCATTTCATGATAAGTGTACTCATCCCTACCATCCTTCTGGTAACCATCAGAAGGTTATAGTTAAGAGTCTATTTTTTGGTTTGTCTCTACCTTTTTTTTCCCTTTGCTTGTTTGCTCAACTTCTTAAATTCCACATATGAGTGAGATCATTTGGTATCTGTCTTTCTCTGGCTGACATACTTTGCCTAGCATACTCTAGCTTCTATCCATGTTTTTGCACTGGACACTTTTTAAAAACTACCAAGAAGACTTCATTTGACACTACTATTTGAATAAGAATAAAGACTATTGCAATAGAGAAGAGAGAATGAACTCAGTTCTGCTGAAACAAAAAAAAAAAAAAGAGAATTTTTAAACATTGGGGTGAACTAATGGAAAAGTACTGAAGGACATTAGGAAAGAGGTTGGTGAATGTGATTAGACCATCTGTGTTTGTTAATTGTCACTTATTGAAATTAGGTTCCTACTCTCCCACAGAAACTGGGAAATCAGAGTGCTATCTCTTTTGGTGATTACATTTCAAAGGATGGCTCTCCCTTCCTGAGAAAGGCATTTTCTGGGTTATAGAGGATTCATATCTCAAAGGGGCAGAGAAATAATTTACAATTGCAAGTTTTCTATAGTAAACGCTCTAGGAAAAGAGAGATCAGCAACCTGATCAGGAAGACACCTGTTTAAATTTAGGTAAGGTGATAAATATGAAAGCTATCATGGTCAGATTTCAGGAAAACAAAATTATTAGAGAAAAATTGAATGAAGCATATGGAATCCTGCCAATTACAAACAATATGATCAGAATATATAAAGAAAACTTTTAATTTGAATACCAGTACCCATTTTTGAAAGTTTGAAAGGTTCAATATATTTAAAGTTTTTTAAATAAGAAAAATGCTTTATTTTTTGAGAGAGAGAGAGAGAGACAACAGGAGAGGGGCAGGCAGAGAGGGAGAGAGAATCTTTAAGCAGACTCTCACTCAGCATAGAGCCCAACATAACGCTCAATCCTATGACCCTGAGATCATGACATTAACTGTAATCAACAGGTGCTCAACCAACTGAGGCACCCAGGGACCCCAGAAATATGTATTTTATAAAAGCAAAAGATATCTACAAAGAGTAATGTTGTCTTTGATGAAAGATGAAGTAAACCCTAATTTGAAAACCTACACTTTCGATTATTTGTATTAGGTTAGCAGAATTATTTTCATCCTACGTATGTTGAGTTTCATAGATTTTACTGAACCATTTCCATGTTTTCAGGCTTTTATATATTCCAAGCTGTTGTAAAATGGAAGGTTGTTATGTAGAGGGAGAATTCTAAGATGGTCCCCATGACCCTGATGTACTCATGCTGTACATACTTTCTCCCTTGAGGCTGGATGACATCTGTGACTGTAATGGAACACTGTCTCCTTCAGCTTTACTCTATCATACAGCAAAGGTGACAGAACAGTCAATCCCATGATTACATTATATTTTAGCTTTTTAAAGACTCCAATGTTGTGGACTGAAGGAAGATTTTTCTGCTGACCTTAATGAAATTAATTCTATGAGGGGACAACATGGCTAGGATCTGAGGATGGTTTCAAAGAGTTGAGAACCAGTCCTGGCCAACAACCAGCAACAAAACAGGGACCACAGTCCTGTACCACAGAAACCGGTTGTGCCAATAACCAGTTCCAAATCTGAGCTTACCTTGGAAGAAAACACTAAGCCTCAGGTGAGACCATAACCACAGATGACATCTTGATTTCAGTCTGACGAGACCCTGAACAAAGAACTCATGGAACCCAAGTTCTGATACACAGAACTAGGAAATCATAAATTTGTGTGTCTTTAAGCTACTAAGATTATGATAATTGCTATGTAGCAATAGAAAATGAATACATCTAGTACTATTTTGACTGCACAGTGTCTTTTCAGTCTCCACATATTAAATATCAACGTTCAGATTTTAAGCATCATTAGCTGTTTTTCTAACAACAGATGTTATCTCCAGTGAGGTCCATGAAATCTATCCTGAAGTGGTTACTATGCAAAGAAGGACATTCCTTTCTCTTTTCATGGCCATACTTAATTAGCATTTCTGTCCCTGTCTCTGGCCCAGATGATTCTGTTCAGCATTCTAGCCACACGAGTGTGGTGAGAGGAGTCTTTTTGAATGTGTTTTTCTGACAGGAATAACTTACACATTGTGGACCAAGCTAAAATGTATCTCCCCTTTGGACAGAAACACAGGTCCAATTATAATTCATATGAAATGATATTAAATGTTCAATCAAGCATTTGAGTGGCTCAGGATTTCCTTGTTCAAATAATTTATGTTGAAGTCATGAGTAAAAAATAATACAGGTTTCACAAGAAAAAATGATTTAATATTAAACTAGTGTCATATTTCATATTAGAAACATATTCTGGGTTGTTAAAATGCTTTCTACTTCTATCAAAAGAGAATGGGGGGCAAGACTGAAATTTTCTCTTTTGGGAAACAGCCTGCAATTATGTGAATTAAATTATATTTGCTAGGAAAATAAGGACAGATGGCTACTAAACTGAAATGAATGTTACTTTCTTAGCCCCCTTTGTTCTACCTCCATTCTGTTTACCATCATCTAAGTTTATAGTTGATAGAATTAATATCTGACACATGGAATGAATCAATCATATCAACTTGAGCTTTGTCCTCAGTGTTTTAATGACATAATGCAGCCCACTTCAGAGAAGCTCTTTCTGTAGTCTTTAGAGCTATGTATTTCCCTGTTAGCATCCGGCCTTAGTGTGTTTAAAATGACCCTCCTCACATAGGATAATTTGCATACATGCCACTGCCCTTTCTCAACACTTGTTTAGGTGCAAATAAATAAACAAAACATTCAGATATATATATATATAATATATGATTTATATATACATATATAAATAAATCACATATGTGGATATGTACCTGAATATGTGTATATATATATAAATTTAATGTGTGAATAAATTTAAACACACATAGATTATTTTTAAAACAAAATATGACATTTAGATAGATAGCCTTCAAATTATTCACATTGGGGGATAGGACATTTATTTCCATAATGAAAAACACTGTGAGATAGTAGAAAATGAAGTAGGTTGGAAATAATTAGATTTTATTTGTTATCTCATTGTTGTCACTAGCTTTCTATACAATTTGAGGTTATTATCTGATGTATCTGGGTCCTAGATATCCCCAATTATAAAACAAGGGGATTAAATAAGACCAGTATGTATCTCTAATATTTCTTGTGGAAGATATGTTCTCTTTGAGATTGCAACAGTGCTCTGTAATGAAGAGAAAAGTGTCCTGTGGTCTCGTTTAGAAATGCTGCGTTGTAGTAAAAAGTTTTCTTTAGTAGAAGATAGCTTGCAGTCTTTAAAATACTAATGAGCATTGAAACTCTGTGAGAGAATATTACTATTATTACAATTACTATTCAGTAATTCTCCAACTCATTTTACCAACTTATTTGAACACATTCTTTGTGCATAATACCAAATAAAATCCAGTGCAGCCAGTGTTCTCTGGATCACATTTTGGCCAAAGTTGCTCCAGAGATCTTTTTAGTAAAGATCAAAAGAAATATTATGCTCTAAAAAATAACTAAAGATCAAAAGAAATATTATACTCTAAAAAATAACTATAATACAAATATGCCATCTACAAGGAAATGAATATTTGCATGTAAAATATATTATAAATTGTGTGTATTCAGAAAATATTTTAATGTTCTTAAATACAAAAGTTATCTGCCATGATTATTCTAATTTACTCTTTTAGTGTGTTGGGATATGTTTACACTGAAGTAGGACCTAAGCCTTTAAAATTTCTTAGTTAAGGTAGGATTCTCTAACATTTCTGAGTTCTTGGATTCTTCTTGAGCATATATATGGACAAATGAAGATAATGGAAAATGTAAGTTTTCAAATTAAAGTTTACATATATATAGCTTTTCCATTTAACAAGTACAATTGAACACCCTGATTTTCAATGGTTATTTAATCATTATTGATACTAAGGAAATCATTAACTTGAAAATTATACATTTCCTCAAAAACATGCTTTCAAAACAGACCCAATTACCTAAAAAGTTCTTAAGAAAAGTTCACTCATAACAAAAAACTGAGTAAGGGAAATTTATAGAAAATATATAGGACTTTTTGTTTGATTAGTCAACTTTACTTTTGAGAGCAAGTTCCAGATTTACAGGAAAATTAGGAAGAAAGTACAAAATTCTCACCTGCTCTCTTTCACCCTATTTTCCCTTCTATTTATATCTTGCATTAGTATAGTCCATTGTTGCAATTGATGAACAAATATAGATGCATTATTATTAACTCAATTGCATAGTTTATATTAGTGACCACTCTTTGTGTTGTATGAGTTTTGCCAAATGCATGATATCATTCATCCACCATTACACTAACTCTACAACCAAACATAAACATCAGAATGACTTGTTGGTTTATTTATTTACTTATTTACTTATGTATTTATTAAAGAGAGAGCATGAGCAAGGGAGAAGGGCAGAAAGAGAGAGAGAAAATCTTCAACAAGATCCATGCTGAGCATGGAGCTCAATGCAGGACTTGCTCCTATGACCCTGGAATCATGACCTGAGCTGAAACCAAGAGTTGGACACTCAACCAACTGACCCACTCAGATCCCCCCAGAATGATCTTTTAAAATTACATTGGTACTCTGTTCATAACTTTCAATAAGTTTTCTATTTTCATCAGACTAAAATTTAAAAGAGATTATTTAAAGGCACCTGGGTAGCTCAGTCTGTTGGGTATCTGACTTCAGCTCAGGTCATGATCTCACAGTTCATGAGTTCAAGCCCCATGTCACACTCTGTGCTGACAGCTCAGAGGCTGGAGCCTGCTTCAGATTCTGTGTCTCCCTCTCTCTCTGCCCTTCTCCTGCTCATACTCTGTCTCTCTGTCTCAAAAATAAATAAACATTAAAAAAATAAAATAAATAAAAATAAAAAACCAGATAATTTAGATTTAGTGACATAAACAGGTGAAATGAAAAGAGTGGAAAATATATGCCATGCAAAGACAAAAAGTAACAAAAAGAACACTTGAACATCTGTTAAGATATACTTTAAGAGAAAAATGGGTATTTGGCCACTTTTAATGGTAAAAGGAATGAATATCCACTATCGGTCAGTAGACTTGCAATAATATATTTTTTCCCAACAGGTTTTTTTTTCCCCAACAGGATTTGTGTTTCATGTGTGTTACCTGGCTTTTTATCCTTCTATATCTGGAATTAAGACATAGCTGATTGGTGTTGAATTGGACATGGAACACAGCGAAGTTAGCTGACTTTGGGATGATCCAACCCACTGGTATCGGATTCATGCTAGTAATACCATGATTAAGGAATGAAATTACCATCCAGAGACAAATCTTATTCTTCAAAAAGTGAATGCAAATATGGATGCCTTTTGATATAGCTATTTTTACTCATGATATGGCAATTAAGAATCTCCAACTAATATTTTTCACATAAAGGATATGAAGATATTTCAGGAGTTTGAAATCCATATGTATACTATTTCACACAGCCCAAAATTTCAGTCAATGGCTATTATAAGACAATGAGTGTTTAGAGATATTATATTATCAAGTTACGTTCAGATGGTGACACTAGAAGATATTCTTGTGTTGTAGCAGAGAACTAGGAAAGGCAGGTATTTTAGAATAGAGCAAGAAAATATGAAAACAACAAAGTGCTATTATAGAACAGATGTACAATAGGATCAAGTTTTAGAATAGTAACATCCATAAATGTGACATACACTCTATTTGGAATAATTATGCAGGTAGTAATGATTTTGTCTAAGGGGTTTGCAATGTAATACAGTATGCTTTGTAATAGTCAATGGTCAGTCTCACACTTAATACAAATTGGTTGAAGGGACCCACTCAGGGCTATTAGGTACAGAAATACAAACTTGTCTTTTTTTAAAATTTTTTTTGTTTTTATTTATTTCTAGGAGAGAGAGAGACAGCGTGAGCAGGGGAGGGTCAGAGAGAGAGGGAGTCACAGACTGAAACAGGCTCTAGGCTCTGAGCTGGCAGTCAGCACAGAGCCTGACGCAGGGCTCAAACCCACCAACCATGAGATCATGACCTCCGCCAAAGTCAGACGCTTAACCAAATGAGCCACCCAGGCAGCCCTACTCAGTCACCTTTAGAAGAGCTTGAAGAACAAAAGGTTTGCAATAAATTCTATCAAGCCCATGCATTACTGCTATAACAAAAATACAAATAAAATAATAAATCTTAAAAGTTTAAGATTTTCTTAAAGAAAATCTTGATTTATATCTACCGCAGTTGCTCCTCTCAACTGAAGGAAGAAACCCTGTTTTATTTTAAGGGTTTTGGCTAGGTTTCCTAAACTGTTCTTGTAAAACTTGAATAACAACTTTGCTTCTCATAGAAGTAGTAGCAGAGACCCATTTATTTATTTTAATGTTTTTAAAAATTATTTTTGGGGAAGTGCAAGTGGGGGAGGGGAAGAGAGAATGGGACAGAGATTCTGAAAGTAGGGTCTGGGCTGACAGGCTGACATCAACAAGCCTGGGGTGGGGCTCAAACTCATAAACTTCGAGATAATGACCTGAGTGGATGAACTGAGTGAGCCATCCGGGTACCTCTGGCAGAGACCCATTTATAAAAAGGCATTACTGCGATTGTAATTATGGAGCACTATGTGCAGAGAGATTTTTCTAGAAGGTGATGACTGCCTAACACTTTGAAAACGCTTGTCCATGTGCATTCTGCAAGTATTGCTAGCGTTATAGACTGACCTAAGAACTGACTGAAGTCTTTAAGCAAAGGAACTGAAAACAAGTAGAGCCTTCTTACTGATAAGGACAGAGATAAGAGCTCTTCAGTGCTTCCTCTAAGAAGAGAATCAGATGAGATGCTCCCCAGAAGTCAAACTGAGCTGGTTATTTGAAGATTCTAAAAGCCTCACTATCTACTGAGGCAAAAATAAGCCTTATAATAAAGATATAAGCTCTTGATAATCTCCTACATGTATTGTTTTTATTTTTCTTGCGTGTTCCCAAATAGATTGCAAGATTTAATTTTTTTTTTTTTTGTCAAAGGACTTGACTTTATTTAAAATATTTACGGACCAGAACAATTTTCTTTCAGCTTCTTAAGACGAAGACTAGTACAGTAATATTTAAAGACTAAATAGAACACAGTGGCAACAAAATTAAATAAGGAGTTGAGGGGAAAAACACCGTTCAGTATTAATAATACAGTTTATCTGCCAGATTGTAGGTCTCCTGTGCCCAACCAGATCAACTTTCAAACATTAATATTGAATTTAGTACAAGTTTTGTAAATGTTTGTTTTTGAGAGAGAAAGACAGTGTAAGGGAGACAAAATCCAAAGCAGGCTCTGAGTTGTCAGCAGAGTCCAACGTGGGGGTCAAACCCACAAGCCGTGAAATCATGACCTGAGCCGAAGTCGGCCACTTAACTGACTGAGCCACTGAGGTGCTCCTGAGTTTAGTGCAATTTTATAATGTATCTAGTTATAGTAGAAATGTAGATCCCTGGTAAGAATGCTTTTTTGAAACCAGTTTTTTTTTGGGGGGGGGAGGCCGGAACTTTAAAGGATTCCAGTAATGTAGTGTCTTGGAAAACATTAACTGCAGAAATGCCCACAATTAGAAAGGAAACCTGACAGTATGGGAATTGAAATGGTATGGCAATGTGAAAAGTTAAAAGGAATGATTACATAAAATATGAAAAGGATGAGACCATCTTTAACAACTAAAGTAAAAACAAAGAGCGAGCTCATTGCATTATGTATAACTAGGAACTGCTACCTTCAAAATAATTTTTGAATACTTATTTTTGGACCACTCATGTTTGACAAATACTGTGCTAGGTGCTACGTGTACACTGATGAATAAAACAAGGTTCTCTGCAAAGACAAAAACCTTGGTCTAGAAGGACCCATTATATCCTTACAAATTTAATTAAATATGGCTTTGGGAACTAAAGCGAAAATTTTTTCCAAAAAATTAACTTTGTAGTTAAGAATGCTTATGTACAGAGTCAAAATTTCAGAGGCTCCTATACGCTTAGAGACTCTAAACTGCTGACTGTTTCCATTGATGACTGATCCCTTGTCTTATCAACTACCTGTGTATCTTTCCCAAAGTGCACTTTTACATGCAAAGTGTATTAAAACAATGAAACATTTCATCTATTCTTGCATACCTAGTCTTAGTAAAATACACAACAAACTGCAATTTTTTAATCTGGATATCAAAGACAACTTAAACCAATCATATTATACATCTGAAATAAATGTCCTCAATTTTATAACATCATCAGTGTGTCAGCAAATGGGGGAGATGGACCTGTGATTGAATAGGTGAGGCTGTTGCAATTAATCTTCATCATCTCTTTGAAACGGTACTACTTGAATTTCTTTGACTATCCTTTCGGCTAATGTTTTACTATTTGCAGCAATTATTCTTCGGGACATCAAGTCAAATGGCTCACCTGTCACATCCATCAGCACTCCACCAGCCTCAGTAACAATGATGCCAGCACCTGCCATATCCCAGCAGTGAATTCCCATTTCATAATACGCATCTGCAACACCAGTTGCCACGAGGCACATATTAATAGCTGCTGTTCCAACACCTCGGATCCCATGAATGGGAATACACAAAAGCCTTTCCAGATTAGAAAGAATAATTTTCACAGTCTCTGGTGTTCTAGAAGAGCCAAACTCTGTCACCAAGAGTGATTTGGTAATATTTTCTTGTTGTGAAACCTGTAGTTTTTGACCATTACAAAAGGCTCCCTTTCCTTTCCTGCCTGTATACATCTTATCCTCCAGGCAACTGTATACAACTCCAAATTCCATCTTTTTATTTACAGTAAAGCCAATCGAGACAGCTACAAAAGGAAACCTATGTACAAAATTAGTTGTTCCATCAATAGGGTCAATGATCCACGTAGTGCTGTCAGTTAAGACACTTTTCTCCCCAGCTGCCACAGACTCCTCACCAATGAAACTGTGAGATGGATACTTTTCCTTTATGGAAGAGAGAAGCATTTTTTCAATTTTTTGGTCAGTAGCTGTTACCAAATCAGCTGGAGAACTTTTAACCATAACATTCATTTCATTTTTTATAGCTTCACGAACCACCTCTCCTGCTTGTCTTGCTAGGGTCACTGCATAATCCATGCATTCCTGCCAAGGATCAGCCATCTTCTGAGCAGAGTTAACACAAGTCAGGACAAAGCAGCCAGAAATCCCTAAGTCTTAAGTTGGAGGTCAGACTCTCCAGGCTACAGGCAGGATCGCAAGATTTAATTTTTTAAAAAATATTTATTTATTTTTGAGAGAGAGACTGACTGACAGAGCATGAGTGGGGGAGGGGCAGAGAGAGAGGGAGACAGAATCCCAGGTGGCCTCCAGGCTCTGAGCTGTCAGCACAGAGCCCAAAGCAGGGCTTGAACTCACAAGCTGAGACTTAACCACCTAGACACTCCAGATTGCAAGAATTTTTTATTTTTCTAGCCTTACTTAATCTAGTATATTGGTTGAACAGGGCTTGTGCCTACTTTAGACAGCTTCAGTGGCTAACTGACTTCCAGATTACCATAATATTTCACTTGTAAATTATTTGTATAAACATAACTAAATAACATGCATAATATTATTATACAGAAAATTTATAATTCAAAACACAAATATTCTGTCAGGTATTCTTTAACAGCTATAATATGAAAGGTAACCAAACTATGGAAATTACTATAAAATTAATGTTCTAATAACACAATAATTTTTGTCTCACTGGAACTAGCTCTCAATGAAAGTGTTTAGATATTGATATCAACGTTCATAGTTATTTTATTTTAAAAAGGTTATGATAATGCATATTAACAAATGATGGACCTTGGGCCTGGGCCTAATGATTAAATTAATGTTATTGAGAACAGGATTTTAAGCATTTTGAAAGAGATAAGATTCAAGATAATGAAGTTAAATAAACACTTTATGTAGTCCTACTTTTGCATTGTAAGTCTTGGTATAAACTCACGGTATATTTAATCTTTAACAATACTTCACAGATTGTTACCAAAATCCTAGAAAGAATGATATACCTGATGGCATTGAGTGCTCAGAATAGGGTCTCAAAATACTGGTTTGCATGAAAAGAAACCAGGGCTCCTTGAAAAATTTTAATTCCACATTTGGGTTAGAAAATAAAATGAGCTTGGAATATATTTTAAAAATCATAGGGACACCTGAGTGGCTCAGTCGGTTGACTGTCAAACTCTTGATTTCAGATACAATCATGATATCAGAGTTATGGGATCAAGCCCTGCATTGGGCTGTGCCCTGAGTGTGGATCTTGCTTGAGATCCTATCTTTTTGCCCCTTAAGCCCATCTCCCCGCTTCACACACCCTCTCTGTCTAAAGTTAAAAAAAGAAATATATATATATAATCATATATAGAATCATAATCTATCTATCTATATATGTATAATCATAAAACTGTGAAAACTGTAAAAACTTGAAACAAAAGGATT
>NW_027533117.1:2239919-2260977 GCF_008692635.1 Crocuta crocuta
AAAATTAATCATTTAAAAATATATTTATATAAGAATGTATAAAATATATTTTATATAAATATGTACATATACATTTATACATATACATGCTATCTATATTCATATACATGCATATAGATATATTCAGCATTATTGAAACACTTAAAATGTTTACCTCCATGATTAAATAATGACACTCTAAAGGAAAAAAAATTAAAGAAATGAAACTTCATTGGGAAGAATCTAAGGAAANGCAATTGGTACTTGACATTAAAAAATTAGCTCACAAGAAGTATCTTTTTATTAAAATGATGTAACATTTAAGTGAAGAAGAAATAATAGAAAGGGAACCTTATCATAATGCAATTCCTAATGATTTAATCTATCTGGGCAGTACCAGAAACAGATGACAACAGCATGGAAAGAGAGAGACAACGAGGCTTCTGAGCCCACTGTCAGAAGTACACAGGGGAACATAACACACAGGTTTACTATAAGAGATAAAGAACTAAAACCTGGTCAAGACTTTAGATCTAACTACCACTTTATGAGAAATACAGAAAATAGATAAACAGGTTCAATCACATTAAGAGGAGCCATCAGCAAAATCTTTATAGTGGGAAACTGTATCACAGAAATAATGCATTTTCTTCAACAAATACAAAGAAAGAAAAGGGAATTTGTAAAATTATAAGAACAGCATTTTACATTATTTTATTTTTAAAATTCTTTTTAATATTTATTTATTTTTGAGAGAGAGAGAGAGAGATTGAGAGAGAGAGAGAGAGCAAGCACAAGCAGGGGAGGGGCAGAGAGAGAGCGGAAGACACAGAATCTAAAGCAGGATCTAGGATCTGAGATGTCAGCAAGGAACCTAACACAGGGCTCAAACTTAAAAGCTATGAGATCATGACCTGAACCAAAGTCAGATGTTTAATTAACTGAGCCACCAGGCACCCCAAGAACAGCATTTTTAAATTAAGAAAAGGAAACGTTTTAAATTAAGAGTATCAATGTATCTGAAAAAGTAAACACTAGACAAAAATCTCCTGAGAATGATCAAATATTAAAGATAAATAATAATACAGATAAATAATATTAAGTATGCAGAAGGAATATAACTTTTCTTAGAGAAGTAAAAGCATTTAAGGCAAATGTTATATAGGACATTAATATAAAATTTTTGAATCTTAGACAAATTTATATACTTGAAAAGATGAACTTAAAAGAAAATATACTATGAAAATTTCACTTGTCTATACTTTCCCAGAACAGTATATTTTTAGTTTTTAAGTGACTGCAAATTTGATAGGTGAAAAACATCATTTCATCTTGATGTGTATTTCTCTTGCTACAGAAGAGGGAGGATGTCTTCATATATATGTGTCATCCCCTTTTATTTAATCTTTTATGAACTTCCTGTTTATATACTTTGCGAAGTTGTATTTGTAATAGCCCTTTATGGACTAAGCCTGTTATCATTTATTATAGATATTGCTAATATTTTGTTCCAATTTCTCACTTGCCTTGTAAGAGGCAATTGAATTTAGTAACACTCCACCTATTTATTCAAAGAAAAAAACGTACTTCATTTCTTTATAGTTTGTCTGCTTCTCCCTCTTCTCCTTCGGAGCTAACACAGAGCAGTGTAAAAATCACCTCAACTGTATTTGAATGTTAATCAGTTCACTTGGTACAATGTAATCATGTTCTCTTTTTTTAACACAGTGTCTTCATTGTTTACATTTCTAGAGTTGGGCTGAAGTTAATGGTTATATAAGACACAATGAGGGGTGCCTGGGTGGCTCAGTCGGTTAAGTGTCCAACTTTGGCTCAAGTCATGATCTCACAGTTCATGGGTTCAAGCCCACCTTGAGCTCTGTGCTGAGAGTGCAGAGCCTGGAGCCTGTTTCAGATTCTGTGTCTCCCTCTCTCTAGGTCCCTCCTCCACTCATGCTTTGTCTCAAAAATAAATAAAAAAAAAAAATTAAAATGACACAATGAGATAACTTTTGAGGCCATAGGGGGGGAATGTAAATCAATTCTTACAGTTTCTTTTCTTCATAGGAGTCCCTTAGGCTACTTAAATGGTAATTCTTTGGATATAATGAGGGTGACGTGGGATGGAGAGGGATGAGACTTCTCAGAAAGAGGAGGAAATCTGTCGGTCTGCCATAAACTCTAAAATCCTCTGTGCTGACTAGAAGAGGCTCAGAGCAAGGTGTTATCTAGAGGCAGAGATGGGGAGCTGGGTGTTGACTGATTCAAGTTCCTCTTGGGTGTGAAAAAGCATACTAATCAGCCTCTTTTTACTTTAAGTGCTTGATGATCAGAGTTCTAGTTAAATCCAATGTGCAGGTGGACAGGGAAAAATGAAACACATTGCCTAAAATTACTCAAGCTAACCCAGAAACAGTTCTGCATAGCAACAAATACAGAATGACAGCCAAACGGGCTAGACTTTTGTAAGGGGCTATTTTTTGCAGAACCCGATTCAGGAAACTATGAAGGGTATGAACTAATATAAGTCATTAACACGACCAATGATATTCACATAAGCTTATAAAAGCAATTTATAGTAACACTATTTATAATGTTTATGGTATATTTTGCAATTATAGTTAATATCAATGTTAATATGTAAGATATTCAGCTCTATTGTAAATAATTGAAATTAAGGCATGCTTCTTTTAAATATCTAGACTTCCATGTAAAACTACCCCAAACTTTCCCCTCCTCCTTGCTTCCCTCAGAAATATGCATTTTTGTTTAACTATATATGGATACATATGACTCCATTTAATCCTTTGAAGTAAACATAAGGTTCTTTGAAACTAATGAAGTATGGAAAGAGCTGTGTGTATAGATTTATATGTATATATTATGGGTGTGGTATCCATATAAATGTGCATATGTGTGTATAGTGTACATCATTTTTGTACACGTTAGTGAATATGTGCAATTAACTTGACTGCCTTCAGTGGATATTATAAACCAACAGAAGCATCTGCTTGCCGTAATCTTTGCTCAAAAGAACGCAAGGCCAAGTGAGCAATTGCTAAAACCAAAGTGTATCACAGTTACACGCAAAGACTAATCCTCATGTGATATTTAAACCTCAGAGGGACTGATACTCTGTCTTTCAACAGCTGCACATGGATAATGTATTTTCAACATCAAATTCTTAGCATATGAAAATAATTTCATGAAGTCACTTGATAGATAATCATTGAAAAAGAAGAAAACATTTTTTATCGTTAAAAACATTAATTTATGGTAATTGACATTTTAATACTTGACTAAAAATTTTTAAATTACTTTTTCTGAGAGTAAATTGTTAATATCACAGACTAATTGCAGAGTTTTATTTTCACTTGTGTGTCTTGTTATGAGAATAAATACCACAAAGAAAGTCTCTCATAAGGAAATTATGTTCACTCTGTTCAAGATTTTTCTATTTTAGCATCTTCAGATTTGTCTAGTTTTCCTATTACAGAATAGGACCTACTTGTAGTTCAATCAAAATTATTCCAATACAAATTTAAGTTTTTACTTCTACTTACATAGGGCATAATATTTTTCTTTTAGAAATATAGTTAGTCGATTCCTTCATTTGGTGATATCTACAGAAGACAGAGCTCAAAAGGAGCTCCCAGTTAAGTGTTTGTGTGAATTTATCCTAGTTTTGGCAACTATTCTTAAACTATTAAAAGCTGGAAATATATGCTGTTTTGCTGCATAATTTATCAGTAAGTTTCAGTGTAGGGAAAATGCAAGCCTCAAATATCAACTAAAATCTACTCTTTCTAAAGTACATTAGAATGTTTATCACAGTACTTTGGAAGCTATTTTAGGGTCTAATCTCATATGTCCAGATATGGGGAAAAGTCTGGTGAGTTAATGCAAGCTTTACATAAGAGGAGAGGGGCAAGATTGGGAGGGTTAAAAACAGAGATAGAGATGAGCAGATCCCTGTGCTTGGTCCCTCAGTCTTGAAGCTATGGCACTGTGGGTTCATGTTCAGATGGCAAAAGAGACTTTGGAACAAAGGTTTTTTCCACAGCTTTGATAAACTGGTAGCATTTACTGTGAAAATTCATTTGCCTGAATTCAGCATAAATGGAAAAGGCCCCACATTCTTCCCACTCTATATAAAAAGCAAAAATGTCCCGATGCAAATTTGTTTAAACAACAGCTCTGGTAAAATGCTTCTTGCAACAGGTAAGAGCAGCCAGTGAAAGTGTTGCCCATAAAGTAAATCAGACAGAAACTTGAATAAAAATCTACCATTGCAAAATACAGGCATGTTACACTACCAGTGTAAGTAAGGAATAGCACTCGTTCCGGGGAGGCACGTGGTTCTTTAAATCTGGCTAGAACAAAACCTAGGCTCCCTCTTGCCTGGTGCTCTGGGGCCAAGGGCTGAACAAATCCATGCAATCTTAGGAGGAAGACTCCAACAAAAATAATACATCAAATAATAACTGGCATTTCTGTGCATTTTGTCCCTAGTAGCTTTGAGACCTTTCTTTATATCTTTTATTAATATGTAGGTGATTGATTAGATTTATTATGGCCTGTCTTAGTTTAAAGGATAAGCAGTTCTCAAAAAGAAATACCTGTGTCTCTGAACACTAAGAGCACATCTTGAAAATCCTATTTTAAACATGTTGCATAATGTTTTCAAATGGTTTGATTGTTGAGTTTGAGACATCTTAGTTAAGATGAAAAAATATGTATGGAATTTTTATTTCACGTGTTATATATTTTTTACCTTTCTATATATGAGGAAGGATGACTTCAGCTCATACATTTATTGAATGTCTGCTCTGTGCCCAGGACTAGGTGGCAATTTGGAATACAATTACAATTTTATGGTCCTGACATCTAGGAAATTGTTTTCTACTGGAACCAACAGTGGATTTTAACACAATGTATCAAACGTAATGGGTGCTATAGGATCACAGGGGAGAGAAGCATTTGATGGTGTATCTATATGGGAGGAGGTTTGAGAGAACAGTAGAGACCCCAGGAGGTCTTGGAAAAAGTTTATGGATAATATTTTGCTTGACTTGAGTTCCATTGGATAAGTAGGAGAGAGAGTTAGTTGTTGTGGGTGGGGGTCAAGGAAATGCCAGAATTTTTTTTAGTGCACTCTTTCTTCCTTTTAATAATATCTAAATGACACTGATAAAAATGTCCATTTTCACATATTTGTGATTCAAGTCTATGCCTTCTAGTAGTACTATACTATAGATATTGTGTTTACTTTGAAGAAGGTTGATATGTTTTCTCTGCATCTCAACTGTTTCTAAAAAATGTATTAGAAGTGTGGGTTATTTAGTTTGTCTCCTTATCTCTTAAGCTCATCCTAAATTTAGGTGTCATTTTTTAATGTTTATTTATTTTTGAGAGAGAGAGAGGGCACAAGCAGAGGAGCAAAGAGGCAAGGAGAGAGAGAGACACAGAATACGAAGCAAGGCTCCAGGCTCCCAGCTGTCACTGCAGAGCCCTGATCGGGGCTCACACTCAGGAACCCAAAACTGTGACCTGAGCTGAAGTCAGAACTTAACTGACTGAGCTACCCATGTGCTCCTACATGTCATTTTTGTAAGGATAATATTATATATGCCTTGTATTTTAACTGAAGTATATGTCATTGAGGCAAGATACAATGTTATTAAAGAATTAACATATTACATTTCTCATGTTCATAAAAATATATTTGAATAGGCATTTATTTGAAAAGTAAACTATTTAAGAGGAAAATAGGATTCATTAAGTAAGGACAGTATGTATATTTTCATTTCAAATCTGAATAATATTTGATAAATCTAAAGCATACATATGTTATTGATAATGTTATGAATGTTGATCCTATATATGTTAAGTTCATACGAAGAAATGTGATATTTCTCATAAAATATTTATATAAGTTCTCATTTTAATTACTAGATTTGATATTCAGTATTAAAAGTACACTTAATATCAAATGATGCAACTAATATATTAACACAGTATAACTGTCTTAAAGAAATTGTATCATATTGAAATTAAAAGGAAAGAGATGAACTGATTTTAGTTATACATTGATTTTTATTTACAGGTTTTAATTCACAATATTTGAAGCAGATTTTATTAGTCTATACATAATATAAATGATTATGTAGATGGTGCCACTTATTTTTAGTGAGTGGACCACAATAAGAATATAAGAAAATACTCATTTTGTTATGATTTATCCCTATTTCTTGAGATGCTTAGAAATTTTCTCTAATCTTTCAACAATATTTTGTAGTTTTCATTGGACAAGTCCTCCACCTCCTTGCTTAGGTTTATTCCTTTGTTTGTTTATTTGTTTTACTTATTTTGAATGGAGAGAGACAGAGCATGAGTGGGGGAGGGGCAGAGAGAGAGGGAGACACAGAATCTGAAACAGGCTCCACGCGCTGAGCTGTCAGCACAGAACCCGATGTGGGGCTTGAACCCATTAACAGTGAGATCATGACCTGAGCCGAAGTGGGACGCTTAACCCACTGAGCCACCCAGGCGCCCCATCTTAGGTTTATTCCTAAGTTGTTTGTCTGTCTGTCTGTTTTTCTGATGCTATTGTAAATGAAACTGTGTTTGTAATTTCCTTTTTAGATTATTCACTTTCCTGTTCAAGTACATATGTAGAATACACTCTCTAAATATTTATTTTGTCTATATGTTGCAGGAAATATCCAATCATTTCAAAAACTTAAATATACATGACACAAAATTTACCATCTTAACTGTTTTTAAATGTACAGTTCATTGGTCTTATATACAGTCACAATGTTGTGTGACTATTGACTAAGATTAGCTACAATGTATGATCAAAATCTTCTCCTGGAAGTTACAGACTTCAGTAGACTGTCCAGTTCCACAACAGGTCTGTTAGACAAATGTGGCCAGTGCCAGTGCTGTCTAGGTGGGAGACATATTCCTGGTTCTTCCTACTCTGCCATCTTGCCAGAATCCTTTCTTTCAATTACTTTCACATTTATTTTGAAATTTATTAAAAGCCTAGCATGTTACTGGTACTGTGACAGATGCTAGGAACTAAAAGTTAATGATTGCATGCATCTCCTTGCTCTCAAATAGCTCCAGATGTAGTGTATGTATGTGTGTGGCAAGAGAATGTTTGCCACATCATTTATCCTCCAAGAATAGTATCTTTTGATGGATAATATTCACTATAGCGGATTTAGGACAGACACAATTGTTAAGTCTGTTTTGGAAAGGTGGGGGTAGGGGTAGCATAAAGGTAAGGTTTTGTTGCTGCATAGAAATCAAGAAGATAGCTGAGATGAACCTTCATCCACAAAATATACTGAATACCCCAAATTGTATTACAGACACTTTGCTAAGTGCTGGATTTACAGGATCTCAGAAGACATAAATTCAACCCTTCTGTAGTCTAGCAGACACCTTGAAGGATAACTTTTTGCACCCAATTCCATATCTGAATGCCAATTTCAATTCTGGCACCAATTAATGAATCTGATACTCGATTCTAATGTGGAAGGGAGAGATTAGTCCCACACCACCGACCAATTCTATAATATAAACTTGGTGTTCTACAATTTAATTCAGTTCTGACACTCTATATCGGAAGATAGTGTCAGATCCCATACAGTAAGGACTCAGTCCTACAAGACTGTACCGATAGTGTCAGATCCCATACAGTAAGGACTCAGTCCTACAAGACTGTACCGATAGTGTCAGATCCCATACAGTAAGGACTCAGTCCTACAAGACTGTACCGATAGTGTCAGATCCCATACAGTAAGGACTCAGTCCTACAAGACTGTACCCTGTCCCCACTTCAATGACAGGTCCAGGTTCTCAACTGTACTTCTGACCCACTGGCTATAGATTAGAATTTTCAATGACTCCCCTCTCTGAGTTCCATTAATTTGTTATAGAGTGGCTCCCAGACCTCAGAAACATGTTATTTACTAGATTACTGACTTATAAGAGGAACTCAGGATCAACCACCTGGAAGAGATGCATAGGGCAAGGGAGATGGAAAGGTGTGTGAAGTTTCCATGCCGTGTCCGGCTACATCACTCTCCCAGCGCCACCATGTGGTCACTAACCTGGAGGCTCTCTGACCCCTGTCCTTTGGGACTGTAGGGAGGCTGAATTACATAGGCATAACTGATGAAACTGGCCATTGGTGATTGATGCCCTCTCCACCATCTCTGATCCCTCTCCTCTCCCTGAGGGTGGGGATGGGGGACTACAAGTTCCAACCCTCTATATGTGGTTGGTTCTCCTGGCAAATAACCCCAATCTTTTGGTTACCTATGGGCTTTCCAAAAGTCACCTCATTAGCAACAGAGATACCTTTATTGTTCTCATCACTTAGAAAATTCTGAGGGTCGGGGCGCCTGGGTGGCTTAGTCGGTTGAGCGTCCGACTTTNCTCTTTGAAGACCAGATACAAATTTCTTATTCTAAATCACAGCATCACTAAGAGTGAGTAGAGTTTTATCAAGTCGATACTAGTAAAAGGGAAGAAGAGAATGCCAGGTAAAGGATACTGCTGGGGAAAGGCATGAAGGCACCAAAATCTCCCCGTTTCTCTTAATTATTAGCTGACTTGTGCTAAAAATGGTGAGAGCTGTAAGGCATTGAACTTTATCATTTAACAACTTCAGCCTTAGGACAAAATATTCTAATTTAGGGAATAGTCATTGTATGTACATATATATTTCATTCTTCAGAAAAGATCACTGTTTTGAGGCCTTTGTAAAGGGCTTTTTAATTTGAATTTTTCTTAATGAATTGAGACATTTGAACTAAAGTCAAGATACATGCTAAATCGCCTATGAGTTGTATTTTATTTTCTTATTTGCTTTGGCTTCTCTCAAACTCCTGCTCATTTTCTTTACTCCAAATCTGTAATCACCAGGTGGCCTCTCTTTATTACAATAGCATAGTTTTTTTGTGAGCAAATCAAGGAGAGAGCCACAAAATAATCTTGTGCACTACTAATTCTGAAATTAGATGGAAAGAAATGAGAAATTAGTAATTTAGAAAAGTGCCTTTAAAGAATTGAAATTACTCATCCCTGAGCCATCAGAGAATACTTCTATAACTACTGGGAAAATTCTTACACTTTACCTATCTTTTGGCATGTGCATTTTAGAACTAATTTGCATCAGCAAAAGCTAGGGATTTTACAGATGACTGATGCCTGTGAAAATGAGATTTCTCCCCTGAACTTGCTTTAATTAAAATGCTGTAAGTAAGGGAACATTTTAATGTGCCAATCTCCATGTTTGGTTAGTGCTGGCTTTCTAGAAATGTGACTTTAGTTTACATATCAAAGAGCTCTGGCACACAGGTTCTGCACTGTTGATGTACTTGGCTATTTAACACTCTAAGTAACGTCAGTCTTGTTCCATAGCATTGTTTAAACGATGGCCAACATCAGTAAGGTCGTTAGTTAATTACACATCTTTCCTCATTTGTGTTTTGTTGCCTCACTTTTAAACCACTACATAAAATACTTAAATTGGTAGTGATAAACTTATGTACCAAGGAACTTAAAACTGAATATAGCTTAGACTTATAGACCCAAAAAAGGCATATTTTAAATGACTCTTCATCTTTTTTTCATGGGAATCAGTCTTTGATAAGCAGCATGTCATCTTGCTCATAACAGGAGAATTATTTACCCATAGGTTATTTTCCCTACAGTTTCAGATTACAAGAATGTTCATAGGCAGTTTGATCAGTTACCTAGTAATAATCACTTTCTTTTGCCTTATTCTTATGACTTATGAATCAATTATTTTTTATTTAATTTTTTAAATGTTTTTTATTTATTTCTCAGAGAGAGAGATAGCATGAGCAGGGGAGGGTAAGAGAGAGGGAGACACAGAATCTGAAACAGGCTCCAGGCTCTGAGCTGTCAGCACAGAGCCCAACGCGGGGCTCAAACCCACTAACTGTGAGGTCATGACCTGAGCCAAACTCCAACACTTAACTGACTGAGCCACCCAGGCGCCCCAATTATTTTTCTTTAAAAAAAATTTCAGGTAATTTTTAAAAGTTTTTATTAATTTCTTTTTGAAAGAGAAAGAGCACAAGCAGGGTAGGGGCATAGAGAGAGGGAGAGAGAGAGAACTCCAAGCAGGCTCCATACTGACACAATGCGGAGCATGAGATGGGGCTTGAACTCAACAACCCATGAGATCAGGACCTGAGCTGAAATCAAGAGTCAGCACTTAACCGACTGAGCCACCCAGGTGCCCCATGAATCAATTATTTTTCTGCTTATTTATTCTTCTACCTGCTCCTACCATCAAAAAACAAGTGCCAGACGTGAATACTTCTCAAGAGTTCACACTCTTAGTCATCCTGCTCTAGTGTCTACTAGATTGGACAGTGAAATAAAGGTTGTAGTGAGAAAAATCACAGTTAGAATGGGAATATGTACTAATTCAAGTAGTGGAACTCCTAGAGATGTCTTTTTAGCAAGTTCTGCCTTTTCTCTCCCTCTTGCTCTCTCTGTCTCAATATTTTATTGTGCAATATAAGACACATAAGAAATATAAAAACTCTTTATATATACATGCATATATGTGTGTATATATGAAGAATTATATGGTGAACAAGAGCAGTGGTCAATTCATTAAATATTTAGGACTTCCCCATGGTCAAAACTTGCTTATTCTGACTTTTGTGACATTTTCTTGATATTTTTTGTAGTTTCATTAGCTATATATATATATCCTAAGCGATATAGTTTATTTTTTGTTTCAAACTTCATTTGAATACAATTATTATTTTAATATGTGTTAACTGTTTATAATTTATATATATACAAGTTTTTATGAGCCTATAATATTCTTTTTATATTTTAATTGAATTGTATCAAGACTTTGATATATATTTGAATTCAGTAGAAGAAGCCCACCATTTTGGGGTTTTTTTTGTTTGTATTTGTCTAGAATGGTTTAAATAGTACCATCTATAGTTTTGTCTCAAATAATTGAAAAGAACCTGTCAATCGATATTATGGGAATAGTTGTATAAAAACTATTCTCATCTTTTTTTTTGTTTCCTTTATAGCTACATTTGAGTGAGTCAATTTTAATTTTCTCTAATATTACCCATTTCTTTTCATATTCATATGAAAATCCAAATACTCATCTGTTAAATGTTTTTGTCTACTCTCTATTTGTGATGTTTACATTTTTCATTCTTCACTTGTAATGAAAACACTTTTTTAAAACTCTAAATTATCAAAGAAATACAGGTTACTCTCAAAGATTACTATATTAACCTAACAATATTTTATACTTTATTATTTAGTTTATTTTTAGTTCATTTTATTTTTAAAACTAATGTTGCTATTCTGTTCATCTTTTAAGCAATAGCTTTTTAAAATTACTAATAATATTGTTAAGTAAATGAATTACATAAGATGTGGATAACTTATGAATAATATTTTGATTACACTTCATAATATTGACAGTATTAATTTGAATATAGTTAATTTGTCTGTATTCTATGATTGCAATCTAGCTGTTTATTTTGGCAATTCTAGCATTTGGTAAATATTTTTAAAATACTATAAGGTTGAAATGATTTATTCATTTTTTGTATTTATTTTTATTGTCCCATAGTTAATCAATATTTCTTTAAAAAATTTTTTTTAATGTTTATTTATTCTTGAGAGAGACACACAGTGTGAGCAGGGGAGGGTCAGAAAGAGAGGGAAACACAGAATCCAAAGCAGGCTCCAGGTTCTGAGTTGTCAGCACAAAGCCCAACGTGGGGGCTTGAACCCATGAACTCTGAGATCATGACCTGAGCTGAAGTTGGCCGCTTAGCCAACTGAGCCACCCAGACACCCCTGTTAATCTATATTTCTATATTTATTAAATCTTTCTATATTTTAATCTTTTAAAAAATTTGTGGTGTTGGAGACAAAAAGATATTTAAACACTACTTAAGGTGAATTTATATTACTTTAAAGCAGAACTATCCTATTTTAGTGGAGTAAAAATTTGTCAATATTACTAATATATTTGTCTAAATCATTAAGCTTTTGTGGCTTTCAGGAATATAATTCAAAGAGTTACAATATAGTATTAAAACTAAACTGTATCTATGTAAAATGTTATTATGATATAAAAATCATTCTAAACATTTTACCAATTAATCTTTTCTCCTTCACAAGGTTATGGAGCTGGGAAAAAAAACTGATACATGCATAGTTTCATATTCACTCTGTACATTACCTTATTACCAAATTACCTCCTTTCTGGACTGTTTTAATATTAAAATATCTATTTAATTTTAGGAAAAATATTAACCTCTAATCCATCTCTAAAGTAAGTAAAGAAAAGGAGTCTCAATCTTATGAAACACTGTAGAATTCTACTTAAAATACCCTTCACTCAAATGGCACTTGTATCAGAGAATATATACTTTCCTAGACATTTAGAAGCATGGTAACAGGTAGAATCAGATATATAATTGGGAATTTATAAAATACAAATTTTCTTTAGTAAGCACATTTGATCATGAAGAAATGCAAAACAAACTTCCATTTTTCTTCACAGACTTTTCTTAGTGGTGAAAGGAAAAGTTAGATTTGCTTTCACTTGAGGTACAGATAGTGAAGAAGCTAGCAGCTCAAAATTCCTAAAATATAACAAATACCTTTTAAAAGATGTATTATCATTACTATTATGTATCTTCCAGTTCTCTTCAAGTACATGGAATAGAATTCATTTGTTGAGTAAACATTTATTTTGTACTAAATATATGCCTGACTTTGAGCGAGAAAGGGGAATAAAAATGCCTACATATTTGAAGAATTAAATTTAGCACAAAGAGTTTTTTCAAATATAATGGTAAGATTTGGAATGCTAGTAAAACAACAAATATAGATGAGAAACATAAAGGTAAGTTTGTTCTTTATGTGCAAACTTTCTATTTTCACATATAGTTTATTTGAAATGGAAAATGGTAATATTTCAAGGCATTACACATTTTTTTAAAAACTCAACTCTCAGTTCTATTGAAGAAGTTATTTACATATATTTCTCAGGAAGAAATCGAAAAGCATTGAGAAAGTAAATGCATAGCATGATTTGCATCTTAAGCTTTTACAGAAAGAAGATTTATATTCAATAAAATAAAATAATATATAAAATATAATTTTCTACAAGTTAGCAATGATGGCTTATATACTTAAAGTGCTTTATTTTAGAGTAATTTGCTTTTAATAAAATTTAATATTATATTCTTCAATATTTAAAAAACACTACTCCTATTGTAAGTATTTTTAAAATATGATTGTAAAGAAAATAATAAAGTATATGACACAGCATTGTACCAAGAGATGATCCTAATTAATATGTTATAATGTATATTGCCAGTTCGTTATGTGTTAGGTTTGTGTGTAGAAGAGAGAGAGAGGGGAAAATAAATAGATAGATTAGAATGTATTAATTTATAACCCAAGACGTGCAACAGTAATAAAAATATCACACTATCTCTATAAACCAGGGAAAGAAGGGATTAAAATATAAGAATTTTGACAAGTTTATCATTTACATAAGGTATGGGATAAAATTAATAGAGAATGAACAGAAATGATTAAAATAGCAACTAACAAAAGAAAGTACAAGGCTTTGAGAAAAGAGGAACATAGGTAATCCTGTATCTTTGAAATTCCATGCTTGAAAGGTCAAAGGTAAAGAGACCAACAGAAATTTCCATTAGAAGGTATTTTAATTTCTGTTCTATGGAAATACTGTCCATTTAAATGGACTGAGAGATTACCAATTATCTTCGCATCTTGATTATCTTGTTCTTTGGGGCCTTTGAACTTTGCACTGGCTTTGAGCTATTTGTAAGTGTAAATTGTAGATAGCCTGCAGTAGTGTAAATCATTTTTTCCACAGATGTATAAATTGTATGTTGGAATGTAATTGGTTATTGTCTTATGTATATAAAAAAGTTTTAAGTTCTACTTCTCTTCTTAAATTTATTAAACATTTCATACCTGGACTATATAATTCTCATTTTTTCCCTTTGAATTAGTTGTAAGATCTAACAAACTCCCTCATGAATTAATGAGTAAATAGAATTTTTGGCATATAAGCAATTTATATTTCTATGAAAGCCATAGTATTATCTTTTTTAAAAATCCTTTAACTAGGGGTGCCTGGGTGGCTTAGTCGGTTAAGCGTCCGACTTTCGCTTAGGTCATGATCTCACGGTTCGTGGGTTCGAGCCCCGTGTGGGGCTCTGTGCTGACTGCCAGCTCAGAGCCTGGAGCCTGTTTCAGTCTGTGACTCCCTCGCTCTCTGACCCTCCCCTGTTCACGCTCTCTCTCTCTCTCCTAGAAATAAATAAAACATTAAAAAAAAAATCCTTTAACTATTTTGGCTGTTGTTAACTAAGATGCCCAACAGATTTATGTGAAGCTAGGTAAGCTGTCTTCCTGGAGAAATACACAATATGGGGAGCTTAGGCTCAACATGACTTACTTTGGTTTCCAGAGGAGCTATCCAAGCAAAAATAGAGCTTTAATTTTGCTGATTTTTGTTTCACCACTAGTATTTCCCCCCGCCTCCTTTACTGATGTTGTTTTATTTCTGTTTCTGCTTTGCTTATATCTGATATGTGATTTCACACTTGCAACAGCAGTGATTGCAAATTTGGTTTCATAGTTTGATATTTTGATGATCTGTAAATGGATTTATAGATTTATAGAGATCTATTATGTGTTGGGTGAGAGATGGCAAAGAATTTGGTTAGTCAGTTCCCATCATTATTAATTCTGTGCATATTTGTCTACTTTGGGCACACATCAACCCGCTGGAAAGCAGAATTATTTTTTGATATTAAGACCAATGAATTTTTATCTGTGTCTTTTGACATTTGTCTAAAATTGTAGAATTGAAGATACTTTTCTGTTTTTGTCCTTCAAGCTTTCATAATTCTTATTATTGAGAATTGAGTACTCCAAAGAGTTTTTCTTGTTGTTGTTTATATGGGTGTGAATTTATCTGTTGATATGTACTATATAAGAAATAAAAGCTAAGATATGTTTAACTGTACTTATTTATAAACTAATTTGATGATAGGAATAATTAACACATTGCATGTTAACACAGAGAACATCATATTATTAATACAAGTGCAGTTTTGCTCTCAAAGATCCCTACAGACCTGTCATCGAATAAAATGTCAGACTGTTACAGAATGTGAAAAAGCATAGGAACAAAGAACAAAGGATGGAAAGTGGCATTTTTGCCTTGGTTTACAGTACCTAAATCTAAAAACAAACTATGGAGGGTGTTAAAATATTAGCAAACTTTTCTTAATTTAGATGGGCTTGCTTTTTTGGTTCATTGGTTAATACCTTTACCCTGATAGTGGTAGAAGACATTCTATGTCTTAATAAAATAATGTTCTATTCATTCTGTTGACTATATTATGCCACTGATTATTTAATTAAAAAATCAAGGTTTCCTCCTTTATGAAAGAGTTGAGGTTCTTACAGTTAAGTTACCTTCTGTGTATATTTGCCATTTAAACATATTATCAAATATTGTTTCTCAGGCAATTGTTAACTCATTGTTAAATCATCATGTTAACTCATGATCCAAATCTCGTCAATTTTTTTTTTTTTTATTTTTGACTTCCAAATATCTGATCTTAATTTGGAAAAGAAAATCCACAAAACTTTCAGGATATCTTTTACATGTACAACTATCTTTAATGTTTCCCAGATGGTCTCTGGAGAATGACAAATTTTTTCCATCTTTTAGAAAGTGATAACAGAAACATTTTGATTTGTTAGATTATTTGCATGAAAGATTAAGTAGAAAGATGGCATACACCTCTCAATTTAAATTTGTATAGGTAGAATGTTAATATGCTTATTTCAGAAATGATAAGGTTGATGGGAAGTTTCTAGATGTTTGTCAATGCACTCAATGTTCATACTATGTTTTTACCTTAAAAGAAAATATTGATCAAGACCTTAGGATATAATTCTGTTGTTTTTCTGTATTTGCCAGAGTCCTGGAGATGCTTTGCCTGATATTAGGCATTGAAAGTATAATGTTTTCAGTTATAATTTTCTTATTATTTATAAATTTCTACCTGTTCACAATCTTATTCCTTTATTCTGAATGTAACAGTATTTAGGCTAATGGTTCTCAGTTGGGAAAGCACATTCAACTTTCCTAGGTAGTTTTTTTTTTTTTTTTTTAAACAAAAGTACCATGAAACAACTACAGAAACATAGAGATGGTTGGAAATTAACACGCTGGGGCACCTGGGTGGCTCAGTTGGTTAAGTATCCGACTCTTCATTGCAGCTCAGGTCACGATCTTGTGGTTCATGGGATCAAGCCCCACCTGGGATTCTCTCTCTTCTCTCTCTACCCCTCCCCACTCAGGCTCTCCTGTCTCGTCCTCTTTCTCTCAAAATAAGTAAATAAACTAAAATTATTTTTTAAAAAAGGATGAATACACTAATGTTTCAGCAAAGCTTGACTTTAAACTGCTCAAATTTTTCCTTCCTCATTCTTTCATCTTAATATTTATTTATTTATTTATGAGAGAGAGAGGGAGAGAGGGAGACAGGAGATAGAGATCCCAAGCAGGCCCCATGCTGTCAGCACAGAGCCTGAGACAGGGCTTGAACTCAGGAGCCGCATGATCATGACCTGAGTCAAAACCAGAGGTGATCCTTTAACTGACTGAGCCACCCAGGTACCCCTTATTCTCATTACTGAAGCCTCCCTTACCCTTGTCTTGCTTTCTATAGAATCCTTTGTTCCAGGAACTCAGTACAGATGTTGACATCTCGGTGACCTCAGTGTATACTTAGGGACGAGAGACCACCTTGAAGATGTGATCATGGCTGGCAGCATACACCAGATTCTTACTGGAACTTCCCAGATCCTGTATTTTCCTATAAAACACCTCAGCCATTTACCCCCAGTCGGTCTGCAGTTTTGAAGGCATGAGATTGCTGCAGTATCCTTTGCCTGGAACTGTTGTTCCTCTTTATCCCCAAACTGTGTCTTTATGCTCTATTTCACCTTCAGAATACAGAGTTTGATTCTTGACAACCAAAGGTGGCCTGTCTCTCTGGCCTTCTCCAGAGTTACTCAATCTCACACCAGGCATTCTTTGTATATGTTTTGGTTTGTCTCAGATTTATGTTTTGTTTTATCTCAGTATTTTTTCTTTATTAAAATATGTTCATTTATTCTTATGTCAGGAGTGTAATATGCCTTATCTTCATTGAAAATAGGCTTATTCATTATTCTCTGAGATATTTTGTCTGAATTTTGGGAGGAATAGTTTTGTTATCTTTATTGTCGTGTCACAGAAACAGATTTTCTTGTCAGTTGCATTGATCTTATTATGAATTCTATTCAGGCTTCACACATTTGAAATTTATCGTTAGAAAAAAATAATAGAAAAAACCCCCCACAGGATTTTGGTGTTTGTTTTGCTCTGCTACATGCAGATACCCTGCTATCATCTGTTGACCAGAATTTTATGTTTAACCAAGGATAATCTCAAAGCCCCAAGGAAAAGGACAGCAGCAGGTACTTCAAACTATTGACACTTCAAAAATGGACTCCTTATAGCAACTGGGCTGACATTGTTTAGATAATATTTAGACTCTATCAGTAGACTGAATCAAAATTTTCAAGATTACTTTTGATCAAAAAGAAGACAGTGTTCTGTTGGGCTCCTGCTAATCAAGATACAGCAGAAGAGAAGTTAAATACATAAGACTGGTTAGGCTGAAGAAGAGAGTTTTATTGTGGCTATTTGCTTGGATTATTGTTGATATTGCTTGAATGTTCTATTTTCCATATATATAAGAAAGCTCTTTTTCTTTTTAAGCTATCCCATTTCAATATAGTGACTTTGCCTTTGTAAACCAGGTGACTTACCCTGACATTGCAGAAATCATAAACTCATTATATTGTCTTACCTTTCATAGCAAAATAGTTATGTGTACAGGTTCAGGAAGCATCTGTCTTACTCTTTTCTATCATATAATGGTATAAATTGATGTTATACTCCACTAACATTTTAGTGGAGTATCATATTTTAAAATGATGCGTATTTAATCAGATTTTTTAAAAGTTTATTTATTTATTTTGAGAGAAAGAGAGAGAGTGAACAGGGGAGGGACTGAGGGAGAAAGAGAGAGAAACCCAAGCAGGCTCTGTCAGCACAGAGCCCAACTCAGAGCTGGATCTCACAAACTGTGAGATCATGACCTGAGCCAAAATCAAGAGTCAGATGTTTAATTGATTGAGCCACCCAGGTGCCCCCATCTAATCAGTTTTGACAAGCACTTTAAGAGACCAAGATTACCTATACTTACGGAGCAAATCCTGTAAAGCCCTCCTAGAAAAACTATCCTGGTGCCTTGTTTATGTTGTTCCAGCCTGACAGGTGGTAAGGAAAGTCATTTCTTAGACCAGGACATTGAGAGTATTTTAAGAACCTCTGAAATAGAAAGATTCACTCAAATTTAAAGGTAAATTGGATAAAATTTGGTGGAGTTTCTGCATTTGTCTTCTGGTCTCAGTATTGCAGATAATAGAGACTTTTTTTTTCTATAAATCCAGTCTGAGATTCCTTATGGAAATTTCCAGAAAGATTGAATACTGTATGACTCCAGATTTGTAAAACAGACTCAAGGAGATCTATATGACTGAGCAACACTTTTGCTGACCTATGTAAATATCAATACAAATCAGATGAGACCAGCCTGATTAAAAAAAAAAAATTGTCTATTTGACATGATTATAATCACAGGGAAGAGCAGATGCTGTAAAGAAGGGGGAAAAAAAGTCAAAGATTTTGAAATAGATGGAAAATTCTTGATTTGTTCCTCCCCCCCACCCCCGGGTCATCTGACTCCATGGAGGTACTGCATCTTTCTTTGCTTCGGAGTTATTCCACAATCACTTATATTGTGAGCTATACACAATCAGTTGTAAAATACCAAAAGTAGGGCAAATGATTTTTTCATAGAAATAGAAATTCTAATTAAATGCCCTGTGGATATTGACCAGATTCATGAATTTTTGCATCTATTTGTGAACTCATTCCAGCATTCTTTATCTGACTATACAAGTGCTTTAGTTTCCATTAAAATATTAATGAATTAAATAAAATCTTGGAGGGGCATCTGGATGGCTCAGTGGGTTAAGTGTCCGACTCTTGATTTTGGCTCAGGTCATGATCTCATGGTTTGTGAGATCGAGCCTCACATCCAGCTCTGTGCTGACAGTGCTAAACCCGCTTGAGATTCTCTGTCTCCCTCTCTCTCTGCCCCTACCCGGCTTATATTCTCTCTCAAAATAAACAAATAAACTAAAAAAATAGGTCTTTGATCATTTACATTTGTATGAGAGTCATTGTGATGAACAGACTGTAAGATGCTCTCCCCACCAAATGATTTCCCAACTCCTGGGGTCCATGTCACTGTGTAATCCCCTCATATTGAGTGCAGGCAGTATGCATCAATTGCTTCTAGCCCACAGAATATGGCATTCCTATAGGAATATAGGGATGTCACTCCTTTGATTACATTTTTATATATAAGACTTTACTTTAGTAGACTACACTGAAAGATTGTCCTTGTTGGTTTGATGAAATAAACAGCTATGTTGAGGAAGCCCTTGTGGCAAGAAACTGAGTAGAGCCAGAAGGAACTGTGAATGGTCTCTATGACCTGAGGGTGGCCTTTAGCCATAGTCAGCAAAAAACTGGAGCCCTCGGTCATTCAAACACAAAGGAATTTCTTCCTCCAATAACTTGGATGCTTAGAAGTGGATTCCTCTCCAGGTTAGCCCTTTGAAGAACTCAGCCTGGCCAACACCTTGACTGAAATTTGTGAGATACTAAGAAGAGGCCTCAGCCACACTATGCTAAGACTCCCAACTCAGAAACTGTGGGCTATTTTAAGCCACGGAATTTTTGGTAATTGGTTACACATGTGGCAATATAGAACAATTGCTGTCGTCATGATCTTACATTTTCTTTTTAGTTATTCATTAATAATGTGGATTGGTGGAATTAACTTGCAGTTGTCACTGTATCAGTACTTAAAAGGAACAGAAAATATATCATAGAGCAATTATTTCTGAATGGCAAAGCAAATGGCATAAGGTTGTATGATGGCTCCCATTTTACTAAGAAGGTGACTCACAAAACCAGAAGTAGGAACCACAACCATATGTGGCTACGCCATAGAGTAAGCAACAGAGATGAGGAAAATGGTAGCCATTCTGAGGAGGATTTTTCAAGGGACTTATTTTCTTTTTTAACTTGTAGTTGAAAAATATATATCCTGTGCCAGAGAGGAGGAGAGCCATAATCAATTGGTCATATCATATATTGGCGTTAGCAAAAATAGAGCAGAAATTGCTGAAGGCTAAAGTAACTACAGTAACTCATAAATTCTATTCTTCTTCTGGGAATATCACAGATCCAATGCATTCCTGACTCACTTTCAGCTTTAGCTTTAAGAAAAGGTGTATAAAACACTTGGAAGAAAAGATAGATATATTTTTAAAATTAGTCCGCAGGGATTTTGTTCTACAAGAGGATTGTTGCTCTATATTCTAAGTATAGATTTATGTTATTGTAGCATTTAAAATAGGGTAACAAATATTGGATAACATAACATTCTGAAATAAAATATGTGCAATAGAAAATGGTTCTCTCTAAAATATTATATCATCTCTTTCAACATGACAAAGAGGTATAAAAGCTGTGGGGAAATAAAAACTTACTACTTGATCGACCTCAGTGAGAAAGAGTAAATGGGATTTGATTATCTCTCAATAGGTCATTAGAAAAAACTTTAAGGCGGAATATAGGGTAATTAAGACTAAAGCAGGGGCGCCTGGGTGGCTTAGTCGGTTAAGCGTCCGACTTTCGCTTAGGTCATGATCTCGCGGTTCGTGGGTTAGAGCCCCGCGTCGGGCTCTGTGCTGACTGCCAGCTCAGAGCCTGGAGCCT
>NW_027533117.1:2261025-2311543 GCF_008692635.1 Crocuta crocuta
AAAAAAAAAAAAAATTAAAAAAAAAAAAAAAAAAGACTAAAGAAAATTATCCAAATCACTAGGTGAGGTTGATAAGGCTTCATCCACACTCTAATAATATTAGATTATTATTATTATTATTAGATTCATAAAATCTTCCTCTAGCATGGAGTCGAGCCTTGTAAGGCATTGACTTTTAAAAATTGAGGTTGGTATGGTTTCAGAGGACAAAGCATTAAATGTGAGAAAGCTGTGAGAAATAGTTATAGGTATTAAAATAATCTGTTGGAATGACAAAAGGATAAAACTAAAGTTACCATATAAAGCTTAGAGACTTTAACTATTAAAAGTGTGTGGCACATTTTTTTCCAGCAGAAATATAATTCACTTCAGTTACTTTTTAACATTTTGTCTCCTGATGGTGAATATTAAATCTTTATAGTGGACCATCTTTGCAACTTACCAAATAAACATTCAGGAATAAATATGCTATCATTTGCTCTTCTGTGTTTTTATACATGTATAGGTTTTGTACTTGTAATACCAATAATGACTTTTTAATTATAAAATAATTAATATAAATACTAGATAATTTTGACCATCGGTGCTTAAGTATTTCCTTTCTGTCCCTCTGACATTTACTACTGGTGTCAAATTAATCAGTTATCCTGGCTCTCTCTTCACTTTTTCATTTTGTATTTCATGGCTTAACATTTCCTCCCCAGCAAAACACTACTAGGGCCACTACTTCTGGCAACTAGTTGTTTAGTCTGTCCTGAAGTCTTTCTTGCTAAATGGGATTGTTAAAGATTGCCGCTTTTCTGCGTCCAGAGCAACAGTGGTTTGCTCACCAGATAGATATTTATTGAGTTAAGAAAACCTTCTCTTGGGGCACCTGGGTGGCTCAGTTGGTTGAATATCTGACTCTTGACTTCAGCTCAGGCATCTCAGGGTTGTGGAATTGAGGCATGCATTGGTCTCTGCACTGAGCGTGGAGTCTGCTTGTTATTCTCTCTCCCTCTGTCCCTCTTCCCCACTAGTGCACTCTCTCTCTCTCAAGTAAAATTTAAAAAAAGAAAGAAAACTATCTCATGCTCCTGCAATTAAATAAGGTCAATTGCCCTCCCCAATGTAGGTGACCTCTGTCCAGTTCATTGAAAGTCCTCCCTTTCTCCCACCCATGAATACAAGAAAACTCCTCTTTCCTGACTGGTTGAACTGGAGTATTGGCTCTTCCTGTCTCCAGACTTGAGCAGACAAAAAATTCCTGAATTTCACAACTGCTGGCTTTCATACTGGAATTTACACCTTTCGCTTTCCTGATTCTCAGGCCTTAGGACTCATGCTAGAACTACACAATTGGATCTCTCCTGAGATCTTGGGGCTTCTCAACCTCCATAATCATGTTAGCCTTATAATAAGCCTGTCTCTATGTATGCATTCTGTTGGATCTGTTTCTCTCCAGGACTCTGACGAATACAACGGGATATGTGTGTCTGGTTGCCTTTGTTTTTGTGACATTTGGATTAATGATCACTGATATATCTATGCTATTTAAGGATTCCAAAACATGATATTCTAATTCTTTTTTCTTTTTTTTAAATATTTTTATTTATTTCTAGGAGAGAGAGAGAGAGACAGCGTGAGCAGGGGAGGGTCAGAGAGAGAGGGAGACACAGACTCTGAAATAGGCTCCAGGCTCCGAGCTGGCAGTCAGCACAAAGCCCGACGCGGGGCTCGAACCCACAAACCGCAAGATCATGACCTAAGCGAAAGTCGGACGCTTAACCGACTAAGCCACCCAGGCACCCCGATATTCTAATTCTTATTTATTTTAGTTTTTCTATTTATTTGTTTGTTTTTTTGTTTATTTATTATGAATCTCATACAACTCAGTAACAAAATAAAAACAAACAAGGTTGAAAAATGGGCAGAAGAACTGAATAGGTATTTTTCCAAAGAAGCCATACAAATGGCCAACAGGTACACAAAAAAATTGTCTAATATCACTAATTATCAGGGGAATATAAATCAAAACCACAATGATATATCACATAACACCTGTTTATATGGCTGGAATAAAAAAAGACAAGAGATAACACGTGTTGACGAGGATGTGAAGAAATAAACCCTTATGGACTCTTGGTTTGAATATAAACTGGTGCAGCCACTCTGAAAAACAGTATGGAGGGTCCTCAGAAAATTAAAAAAAAAAAAATGGAATAACCATGTGATCTAGCAATCCCACTCCTGGGCATACATCCAAAAGAAATAAAAACAGGATCTCAAAGGGTTATCTGCGGTCCCATGTTCATTGCCAATTATTTACAATAGCCAGGATATAGAAACCACATAAGTGTTCATCAATGGATGAATGGTTAAAGGTAAGGTAAGATATCTATATATCTAGGTGAGTTATGAAAAAGAAAAAAAATTCTTGCCATTTGCAAATCATGGGAAGATCTTGAGGGCATTATGCTAAGTGAAAAAAGCCAGATATAGAAATACAGATAATACATCTTATTTATATGGAGACTCTTAACAAAAAAACAAAAATAATAAAAATAGAGTATAAAAGTGGTTGACAGGGGCTATGGTGTGGGAGAAATAGGGATAGATTGGTAAAAGGGTAAAAACTTTCAGTGATACAAAAAAAAGTGTATATATATAAACTTAGCTAATCTTATCCTATATTTCTTTCCTTTTCTCCCTGGGGGAAAAACATGTAAATATATTTATGGTTTATTTTTCTATTTTTTAATGTTATTTAGTACCATGCTACACATTCTATCTTGCTTTTCTTCACTATCAATACATTGTGAAGAATATAGCAGTATTATAAAATGATGTAACTTATCATTTTCATAGAAAGGTTTTTGAGGAAGTAATATGTTTGAATTGATCTGCAGAACTCACAACTTCTCATAGGAAAAAATGAAAGCGTCAAAATTTAGAAGGATGAAGATCAATTAGAAAGCTACTAGATGTGTCTAAATGAAAACATGAAAATTTTGAAATGGGTAGAGATGGCTGGAGAGGCAAAGACACAAAGTTAGAGTAGATGGTTTTGGGGAACTCTAAGATAGTTCTAAGATAGTGGGTAGTAAAAAAGCCATTGCCTAAAATTTCAAGGTTGCAAAATAAGGTGACTAAAAAATTATGATGACATCAAGATGAGTAAGAAATGCATAAAACAGTACTAATTGAAGTAGGGTCATTATACAATCAACATTCAATTTTGAGTCTATATTTTTATATATCTGCCATATTGTCTAGCAGTTTGTAAAAATGAAAGATAAGAGTTGGAGAGAGGTTAGACCTAGAGACATACAAATTCAATTGACTTACATAAAAGGGAGAGATCTGTACAAGAGATTCGTGAAAATGCCAATGAAAATAGTTTACAGCATGGAATAGACAGACACAAAAATGAGAAACAAATAAGTCAGTAAACAAAACACACCAATGTAGAAGCCTTAAATGAATGCAGTTAAGGAGTGAGAGGAAGCAAGTGTCAGTCCAAAATATATTTTGATCAATTTTTGAAAAGAAAAAACAATAAATTTTTAAATTATATTTAGAATATAGAAACCAAGTGGCCATTTTTTGATATTAGTAATACTTGTATCAGTTCGGTAGTAAAATTCAGAAAATATTATAGTTACTTGTGTGAATATAGAGAATTTACTTGTCAGTTAGATGAGCTTATTTATTTTGATGCCCTTAAGGTACTTAAAATCCACAATGTTATAGAACATATTTATACAATGAATGTTCTCACTTTATTTTTGTTTCTGCAGGAGTCTTGTAGGGAAGACAAACTGTGTCTACCCACATATGGAAAATCTTGGTAATATATACAGGAATAATGAGGAAAAGCTAATTTGAAACAGAAGGAATATGATACTGTATGTTTTTTACCTATGTTCCACAGGGAGTGTAAAGTTGTAGCTGAATCAATTAGAAATTTGTTACCTAGACATAAAATGCACAACAACTAAAAAGTACCTTTTAGAGTACAAATGCTGCATAGGAATTTGCAACTGAATATATTATTAGTTTTCTACATTTAATTCCAGAACTATATTTTCTTGCAGATACACACACACACACACACACACACACACACACACACACTCAAATATACCATGTTTAGGTTAAATTATAATTGAATTATAAATATATTGATTATTTAACTTGCTACTGGAAAAAATATTTTATTTTTATGCTTACCTTGTCATCATAATTCCATGGTGTCAATAAAGCAATAATGCTTTACAATGATTTGAATATAAATTTACTTTCTATCCAAGACATCACATATGTTTCTGTGACTAAATTCATCCTATAGAGTATCAGTATAAACATGGCCAAATTTCTTAACTTACTATCTTTAATAATAAATCTCACTTGTGCTTATCATGAATTCTTTCTATAGCCTTGAGAATATTTTCTCAAATAAGTTTTGCATATACAGCTATATACTCTAATTATGAGGTTTTTTCCTATGAATGGTATCTTTTAAGATTTGTAGTGCTGTTATAAAGCATGTGAAATGCAAATCATAAAACTTCTATCTGTAAGAAAGGGAGCGTGAGTATAAAAAAGACTTACAATAACTATATACTTAATTTTATCTACTATATATACACTAGCTTATTCAAAAACTTTTTAGTGTAAATTAGAATTCTTGAATGAAAAACATATGACATCCTTTCTTAATGAAGCAAAAATAATTGCTAAGGCTTAAAAACAATGTAGAAAAAGAAAGCTGAAGAATGCTTTAAATAGCCAAAAAGTGCCTGACCTGATAACCAGCATGACGATTGAATAAACCATTCCCTTTGGCATACTGTATTCAGGTCATTTGTATAATATTCATTTATTGAGCTGAACTTCTAAATGAAGTAATTTTTACTTCATATATCTGCTGAAGTGCACTGATGTTGAATGCTTTAATTTCTAAAATTCAAACAAATGTCTGTGGATTAGAAGTCAACTACTTGTCAGAAACAAACAAAAAATAAGTGAGCATTACACAGACCAAATACTATATATGTTATATATATAATTACATATATTATATATATTAATCTAATATATCAAATTTAAAAATAACTGCCCCCAAACTTCCTGATAAAACAGTTCCCTAAATAGGACCATAATGGAATAAAAATATTCTACTTGGATACATTAGAATCTTGTATACATTGGTAATTCCTCTATATTTGTGTCTATTTCCATATGTGTGTATATATATACATATATACATATGTGTGTATATATATGTGTGTACATATACATATGTGTATATGTATATATATACAGAGGGCAGAAGAGAGAGAAAAAGAGAGAGAGCGCACTAGAGCAGGAGATTAGCAGAGAGAGAGAGAGACTCTTATGCAGGCTCCATGCCCAACACAGAACCAAATATGGGGCTGGAACTCAAGACTGTGAGATCATAACCTTAGCTGAAGTCAAGAGTTGGACACTTAACCAACTGAGCCACACAGCTACCCCTGTTTCTGTATACTTCAAATGAGGTAAATTTTATTTACTTCTACTACTGTATACAGTACTTGTGAACAATTTCACTTAAAATCTTGGTATTTTCAGGGCTCCTGCATGGCTCATTCAGGCTAGTGTCAGACTCTTGATTTCTTTCTCACATCATGACCCCAGGATCATGAGACTGACCCCTGCATTGGGTTCTGCACTGAGCATGGAACATGCTTAAGATTCTCTCTCTCGTTCTCTCTCTCTCTCTCTCTCTGCTCCTCTCCCTGGCTTTGCACTCTCCTTTTCTAAAATAAAACAAAAAAATAAATTAAAAAATAAAATATTGGTATTTTCGAGGTATCAAGAAGAAGTTTTACAGTGTTTAATATAATTACCATTTTAAATATACTCATTTTATTTCCTAAGTTATAGTTTTCTTATTTACTAACTCATAACACATTTTTAGCATATACACACATATTTTTTGGACACAAAAGTTTTGTGATAGTAGAAAGCCAGTTTGAAGGAATTTTGCCTTCAAATATTTCTTTGTAGATGTATTTTTTTTCCATTTCTTTTAAAGCTCCCAGTGGTAAAATTTTCACATGCTTCAGCTACCAACACAGTTACTGAAAAGATGTGTAAAACATTTATCCTTAATGGGCTATGGATGGAACATTGATCTTAAAGTCTCTGAGGAAAACAAATAATGGGGTTCATGTAATTTAATTGGTTCCAAAGTTGATATCAGAATGTATAATCCACTGTTTTTAACAAATACCATGTGAATTAGAGTTTTAAAAGAAAATAATTTTATGTTTCAAAATTTTTTCCTACTGAACAATATATTTTTTCAGTGTCTCTCTCTGAACTTCAATTCTGCTTTTCATTGAAGAATATTAATATATAATTAATAGTATTAATATATGATATATATAATTCCACTTAAAGTATAATCTCTTTTATAGAAAGGTAATTGGACCTAAAGGATGTACGTTGCCCTTTAATGAATAAAGATCAAAATGTTAACATTGCTCTCAACTCAACCTAACTTTACACATTTTTCTTTCTGACCCTAGGTTCCTGATCTCTTTTTTCCAGGATACTTTTCTTTAGGTAATTGCAATTGCATTTTTTGTCTGTTTGTTTGTTTTTTGTTTTTCCCTGTGCCCTTACAAGAGTTAACTCTTTTTAAAAGCCTCTTCCCAGTTTTACAACCCAGGACTGTCTTTCTCAAGGACCTGGGCCCATCCCTTCGAAGTGTAATCATCAAGGCAGATAGTGCCCCACCTCTCAGCTTCTGGGGGAGGATAGGAGTCTAACTACAGGGGGCGCCTTGCGTTTAGCTGTAAAACTACCTCCTTCCAACAAGTCTCCAGTATTTTATTTCAGTAGAACTGTTTCTATCCTCGTCTATGCCCTCTTCCTTATTGCTGCTTTTAGTATCAAGATGAACTTCAGCTATTCATCTTGCTTGGTATTCTGGTTTCTTCAACAATAGGATTAGTTAATACAATGCTGGACATTTTCCTTTATACATCATTTTTAACAGTAAACATGCCCGTAGCTTGAATTTTTGAGTACAAGTTATGTCCTACCAAAGCACAAATTAAAAGTGTGAATATGATTCTTGACAAAACCGTGTCTAAATGTTCAGTTTAAGCTCTCTGTTAACAATAATAGAAAAGAGATATACTAGGGAAGATAAAGATAGATTTCTAGACAAACATAATAACTATGATCACTCAAGTTTTTCTAATTATTCATTTGTCTATTTAACAAGTAACTGTATACACATGAAGACATAAAGTCCTTGGATACCTGAAGTTAACTTTTCATTTAATATATGGTCATACACAATAAGACACAGCTAGATAGTACTTTAAAGCAGCAGACTGAATAATACAGGTCACAGAATTTCACAACTTTCAACACATGGTATTAGAATTTGGAAAAAGAAGTGAAAATTAGGAATTACCTTGGTCTTGAACTATGATAATAAATTAGAGAAGTGGAAAAAGGGGGAAAGTATCCTCAAGAAGAATACAATTCAATAAAAACCTTTCAATCAAGGCTGACTATAATGCATTTTATGGGCTACCTAGAAGAAGGAAAAGGAATGAGAAAAGATTTAGGATGCTTTAAAGAAAGTGGTTTTATAAGACTCTAAGAACCAGTAGATAAGAACCAGAAGGTTTACAGTGTCTTATACAATCAGACAAGTCATGGTGAGAGAGCTGGGCCCATGACGTGGAAGAATAGAGAGCCTCCAACTGTGAAGATCTCAAGTTCAGGCCAACAGGGTTTGCCTGTAGCCTATATGATTTTGATATAATGCGAGGAAGTCAATTTCAATAAAAAAGCAAATGAAATTATTTTAATTTCTCAAATGGGTATTTGCATATTAATCACAAATATTTAATCTAAGTGTCTTTCTGTCTCAAAAGATGTGTTAGTAAATTATTCTCAGTAAGGCAGAATTTTCATCTACATAGAGATTTATACTTTTAAAAAAGCAATTATAGGGTACTTTTAATTAATAGATGATTTATGCAAACCTATGTAATCCAATTTAAAATATAGTTAGGAATTAAAAACATAGATGGACTACTTGAGGTGATCATGGTGGTTAGTGATCTCTGCACAGGTCAGTAAGTGACAGATACTTGAAATTATTAATGTCAGTAATTCAGAATGAAATCCTCTGTTCTTAGTCAACATTCACATTTTTAGGTGCTTACTCAAACTGCCGCAACATCTCCAGCCCCTAGAATTCATGAATAGAATTCCTCTGTAAATTGACCTTGTCAACCCTATTGAAGTCCCTATTGCTAGTGTTAACCCCTCCAAAAGGCCACTATAGCATTAGACTGTGGTCCTTGTCCATCCCAGAGGCTCTCACACCAATCTGGTTGCCATTCGGCTCAAAATTTCTTGGTAAAAACTACAATTTACTATGATCACTTAATTTCATGGACTACCAGGACCCAAATAGTTATCCTATAGACATTTCCCTAAATTGACTCTATAACACATTTCTCAATATCTGCTCAAACCATTTCATTGCTTGTGCTGGAATTCATGACATTTCATCAGTATATTTTTTTAAATCTTCAGATTCTTTCTTACTTTTTCTTTCAGTTTTGTGTACTACTCCAAACATGCCTGTTCCTAGAGGATGCTGATATTCCCCAAATTATATAAAACAGAGTTTGTATTTGCTTTGCATCTCAAGGTCACTTTGAAAATATTTATTTCTTCAACACTTTCTTTTCACTTTAAAAACAAATGTTATTGGACTTTAACATCATCTTTCCTATCAACTATTGATTTAGGGGCCACTCCACTGCATTTAAAATTTTTTTTAAAATATTTGTTTTTGAGAGGCAGAGAGAGACAAAGTACGAGTGGGAGAGGGGCAGAGAGAGAGGAAGACTCAGAATTCAAAGCAGTTTCCAGGCTCTCAGCTGTCAGTACAGAGCCCGACGCAGGGCTTGAACTCATGAACTGGAAGATCATGACCTGAGCCTAAGTCAGATGGTTCACCAACTGAGCCACCCAGGCGCCCCAATCCCACCCCACATTTTTTAAAGTAATTATTTATTCATGGCATTTCACTCCTTACTATTATTCCTGTCATTATTCACAATCACTTCAATCTTCCAGTACAAGATTGGTTCAAAATATTCAACATTCTGGTCTCTTGGTTCTTTGTGCTCCTGCATCTGATCATGCTTTCCTCCTCTAAACTAAACTAGCATTTCCATGGTCTTAATCTGGACTGTATGGTCAATAATAACTACACCATCTCCAGACCTTTACCTTCAAGCATCTCACTGTCTAATCATTGTGTTTCATCTTTCTAGATCACTGAGCCACTGTATTTTTATGCCATGCTGAAAAGAATCTAGACAGCAATTATCAGCAAGTTTCCTAGGCTAGGTATCTTGACAATAATCATGATACAGAGAAGAGAAGTTGAATACATCATTCCATAGACTTTTGCCTACTCTGTAAACATAACGTGGGCATAAGGATTTCAATTACTCGAGTGAAAGGCATGGAAGAGGCTTGCATTTTTTTATCTTTAAAAAGAAAACAGAGTAATTAAGTTGGTAACTTAAAATAGGGAGCATATACTATATTTCTGCTTCTAGCTTTGTGTAGAGGCAGAAAAAATGAAGCTGTTCAATGTCTTTTGCCTATGTCCAGTACAAATATTTCTGTACTGGAAATTTGATCCTTATATGTTATATTTAACAGTGCTAAGTGCGTGAACATGATCAGAAAGCTACATCTGAACCTGATTTGGGCCGAAGATGAGAATCTCAATAGAATTCCTTAAGGTTTTTAGACAACGCCACCCTTTAGTAAGTATCTAGTTTTCTATGGAGAAATAGTTTCTGACTTTTTACTGGACTATTTTTGAGACTAAAGTCCTGACAAAAAGGTATCAGGTAATCATGCCACCTAAGTCAACAATCATAAAAAAGATCTATCCAGCCACTAAGTCAGCCATGTCCAACAGTCCCTTGCCATCCCAGCATCAAGTGGAGATATTATTTATGCATGAAATTAGACTATGGCAGAATTTGATAACATAAATCATAAATAAATTGCTGTCACACTTCCAATTCTTCCCCAAACTATATCTTTTGCATCATGATATATTCCTCATGTCCTGACTAAAAATTAAAACTCCAATTTCATAGAATGCTATTTCTGTTATTTGTGTAAATACACATACAAATATATATGTGTGTATATACACATATACCTACATATATATAGACATACTAATAGATGTATATATTTTTAATCAATGGAAAGATGAATTTTAGGATATTTGCATAATTTTTTGCATGTTAACTTTGTATTTTATCAATTTTCAATAACTTTTGAATTTTTTATGCTTACATATTGTTTTAGATATATTTTCATATTAAGAATATTAGCCCTTTATATGTGAACATAATGCAAGATTTTTTTCCCCAATTACTCATTTTCTTGGACTTTGCCCTTTTGTTTATTTGGTTTTTGTTCATACAGAAGCTTCTACTTTATTTTTCTATTATATAAACCAGCAATAAAAAATTGCACTTAGATTTGGGGGCCAGAATTTAAAAAGCTTTCCAGACATTCAGGATATAATGAAATATACCCAGAATTTTGTTTATAATTTCACATCTGTCTTAACATTTAGGTCCAATTTGCTTCATTTAGGAGTATAAGCAGTTATATTTTGATCCAATTGTCATTGTGCCCAAATAGCTATACAGCTGTTTTCAAACTCTTAGTAAAAAGATAATTTTCCTCAGTGATTTGAAATGCTACCTTTATATACAGTTAATTTCCATGTACTTGTATTTGATGTTTAATTTGTTCCAAATATATCTTTTCACAGGTCAGCAACATAGTGTTTTAATTATAGAGACTTTACAGTATGTTATCCTAATTTCCAACATTTAATTTATTGTCAATATTTGTTATCATTGAATATTGATATTTTTATATGAGCTTTAGAATATATGTGTTGACCTCCATCAAAAAATAGTTGGTATTTTTGTTGGTGGTGGTGTTGTCTTCATTATTATTTCAACATTACTGACACAATATAATAGTTTATCCAAATCAAAAATTTTCTGGGTTGTGTTTGATTATTCTGTGAGTAGAGTAATCAAATCAGGATATAAGTAACTTTATTGTCTTGCACTAATTTGGTGTGGTATCCTAATTCATAATATGCTAGATCTTCAAAATATAAACCATTCCTACTCTCTACCTTATTATCTTGGGAGACAGAAAACCAAATGTGAATTGTGACTAAATTTGCTTACAAATCAAAACTTTTCAAGACACAGGAAAAGTATTTTTATTCTACTTTGTAGAACATTAAAGAACATTAAAAATGTAGAACACTTAATAACATTAAAGGACTTTTCTATGCCGATTTAATATTTTTAATATTCTCAAATATGAATAATAATATGCCCTAAGAAATTCAAAGAGTATAATATGATTTCTGATACAAAAGTACTTCTAGGAAAACAAAATATTTTAAAAATGTTAACTATTATTACTACTCTAAATTCTTCAAACATGTGTCATTCTGATTTATTAATGAAATGATACACTATTGAAATGATTTCATTTTTAATAATGCCTCACAAAATATGAATATCTTTGCTTTCATTAGGTGATCATTCAAAATACCAGGTACAGCTGCTCACAGATGAGTGATCAAGCAGGAATCTCACTGCATTTTTCAATGTTCACCTGCTGACAACTTCTAGACATCATTCCTTCCTCATCCTTTTTGTCCACATCTGGGTGAGCTAATAAGAAAGCCTGGTGCTTTCTCCTTCAGGACCTTCTGGAAACTGAAACCACACAAGCCCCCACCTCACGCCTACCCCATCCTTAAATGCAATAAAAACTCCTGAGCCAGTCTTTTATTCTGGCACTCTCCAGACACTTCAGACCTCCTTGAGATCCCTGCCCTTAGTGGTCTACTACTCTTGACATTTCAATCAAATTTTAGTGAAAGTGCCCTGGCTTTTGCAGGGTGACCATACGGCTTGACCCCGGCAGGAACTGATCGATCAAGGAAGACAACACAACAACTGTATGGTGGGTAAATAACCAAAAACTTGGTGAGTCTTCCACTTTAATTACCTCAGTCTTATATTATGTTTAAAAAGTAATCCACATATTATCTAACGTCATTTTTAATATATTGCAGGGACAGTATATTAAATCTCAATAAAGTAGGCTAACACTAAAATAATTTGTACAATTTAGGGGCGCCTGGGTGGCTCAGTCGGTTAAGCTTCCGACTTCAGCTCAGGTCATGATCTCGTGCGGTTCGTGGGTTCAAGCGTCGCCTTGGGCTCTGTGCTGACAGCTAGCTCAGAGCCTGGAGCCTGTTTTCAGATTCTGTGTCTGCCTCTCTCTCTGACCCTCCCTTGCTCATGCTGTGTCTCTCTCTCGCAAAAATAAATAAAACATTAAAAAAGTTGAAAAAAAAAAAAGATTTGTATAATTTGGAAAACACGAAGATGCTATTTTGTAATCATTTTAATTACATGGAATACTAAATATATCTGCTATCAAGGTAGTATAAGCTACCCTGATTTATTTAAATAACTCTAATCTAAGATTAATGTTTGATAAGAGAATGGTAGAAATAAGATACAACTAATATACAACATTTTACTTACATGACTTCCTTCACCACCTATTGTTTCTATCTTCATAATTCAAAGTAAGTAATGATTATTTCTATGATATAATCTCTAGTTGCAAGAAAATGTACCAAATATAATGGCCTCCTTTTTTATGGAAATACATTATGGAATGGTAATAATAGTAACTAAAGTGTAATGTTCTCTTATAAAACTTTCATTATTTTTGAAAACAGTTAATATCTTTATGATGTGTAATTATTGGAATAATAGTGTTATTTTGTATGTAAAAACCTGTAAATTGCTGCTGTCAGAATAATTTCAGACTTTTTGTAGACAGAATACTTCTTTATGTCTTAATTTCTTCTCATGGAAATATTAGTTGCAGCATGCACTGTTTAATAAGGTTTGGAATAATAAACAATCCAAAAGATAAGTATCTAGAATTTGTGTTCTTGGGGGATATAATTTTCAACTTAAATGCCAAACAACTTTATTTTAAATATAATGCTTCAGTATTAATCATGTATAATTTTTATTTTATATTAAAAGACAGATGCGTAAATTCTAGAGCTGGAAAATTTTATTTGAAAAATTCTCTAACTTCACAGGACATAACAGGCTTTTTGACCACAATGGAGAAATAAAAATCTTTCTTTTCTTACTCTTCTTCAAGAAATATCAGAATTCTTACAATCTCTAACGGATAGACAGCTTCTAGTTCTAGGTAACTCTTCCACTTTCCAAACACAAGTGATAGCAACTTGAACATAAATATTCTTCACTGGACTTTCATCATAAACAGGTAGAAAGATAGCTTTGCATTAAAAGAAACAAAAAAACTTTTTCAAATTCTTTAACATGTTTACTGAGCAGGTGGTGGTTCCTATAAAATGAATAATGGTGTCCCTTTCAAATTCATATGCTTAAATCCTAACCTGAAATGTGATGGTACCTGGAGATGGGACTTTGGGAGGAGATAAGGTCATGAAGTTTGATGCCCTTATAAAAGAGATCCCAGAGAGCTCCCCTCTTATGCCTTCAGCTGTGACACACAGCAAGAAGATGGCCCTCTATGAACCAGGAATTGGATTCTCACCAGACACTGAATCTGCCAGTGACTTGATGTTGGAATTACCAGCTTCTAGAACTGTTGAAAATAAGTTTCTGTTGTTTATAAGCCACCTACTATATGGCGTTTTTGTTGTAGCAACCCAAACAGCCGAGGCAGCAATTGCTAACAGAAGTGGGGTGCTGTTACAACAAATACTTAAAAATGTGGAAGTGGCTGTGGTAATGGACAGAGGCTGGAAGAGCTTTGAGGCGCATGCTAGGAAAAGCATACATTGAACAGAGAGTGAAAGGTGATTCTGTGAAGGCTTGGATAGAAAAAAGAGACCTGTAGAGAAAGCCTAATCCTAGAGAATACCTAAGTAATTGTAAACAGATACTGGCAGAACTTTCCCACAAAGTCCATTTTGAGGAGATCTCAGATGGAAGTAAGAGACATGTTATTTAAAACTAGAGAAAAGGTTATCTTCATTATACAGCGGCAAAGAACTTCATTAAATTGTATTCATATTCTGGTGTTTTGTGGACTGTAGATCTTGGGAGCCATGAGATTGAAATATGTAGTTGAGGAAATCTGAAGCAAAGTGTTGAAGGTGTAACTTGGCTCCATCTGACTGCTTACAGCAGGATGTGAGAAATGACTTAAAGATGAAGTGCTGAGCAAAAAAGAAGCAGAACTTAAAGATTTGGAAAAGTATTAGCTTATCCATATTGCAAAAAGATGGGGACACTAAGAATATGATCAAGCTACTGTTTGATAAGGAGATTAATATGAGTCAGCCATCTCAACAGAAGTCAGAAGTTATTTTCCAATAAGATGGAATGACCCTAAAGGGGTCATCAGGACAGCAGTCCCATTATAGGCCTAGAGTGCAAAGCTGTGAGGGACAAAGTGGTTTCAAAGGGCAGCATCTTCAGGTGGGCCAGGGAAACCCCGCCCAGTGCCCCAGGGACTCCAAATACCAGTCTAGACTGAGAGAGCTGTGGGCATGAGGCAGTAGACACAAGCAGGAAGCCACCATGAGGGCAGGGCCCAGGCAGAACCACTCAGGCCCTTCCCACTGAACTGTAGGGGAAATGCTGTCACTCCAGTGGACCTAGAAGTCAGATCCTCAAGCCAAAGAGGATTATTCTCACACCTTAAGTCTTAATGTTGTTGCCTTGATAAGTTTTGGACTTACTTAAGACTTGTCATTCTTTTCTTTCCTACCTTTCCCTTTGGAATGGAAATGTTTATCCTATGCTATCCCACCATTGTATTTTGGAAACATATACAATGTAGAGTTTCACAAAGAATTAAATCTTTACTGTTTATAAACTACCAAGTCTCTGTTCTTTTATTTGTTTGTTTTTTGTTTTTTGTTTTAAAACAACTGAAACAAACTAAGACAGTAGTATTAATTTATAGGAGTCTAATATTCCACTTTCCACTCTGGCTTATCAGTCCAGAAAATGGAATCAATTAAATTTTCTTTTGATTATCAGATGCTTCTCTTTCTAAAGAGTTGACAAACAATTTTCCATTTCACATTTCACACACATATGCACAAACACACAAATTCTTACACTGACTATTCTCAATAAAGTTGTAAAAGACAGGAGAATTTCACAGAAGCTTGGTTGCTAGTTCCCCAATCCAGAGTGCACATCTATTTGAGATATATATAGAACAATGGGATATAGTAGTTACTTAATAAATTAAAATTAAGGAAACATTTAAGGAAAAGGAAGAAAATATATGAAGGTAATGGGTTAAGGAATACATAAAATCTATCTTATTTTGGCTTTTCTACTGGAGGTTTAAGATTCACAGATAATTTGAAGTTAATGATTTGTATTTTATTTAATTTTTTTCATTTCATTTATTTCATGAGAAAGAAAGTGAGTGAGTGAGAAAGAGAGAGAGAGAGAGAGAGAATCCCAGGCAAACTCCAGGCCCAAGCATGGAGCCCACAACCCTGGGATCATGACCTGAGCTGAAACCAAGAGTTAGATGCTCAACTGACTGAGCACCCAGGCTCCCCTCATGTTTCATTTTTAAATAATAATTGGACTACTCCTTAACCAGTAAGCTATAAGATCATATGCATTACACATTCTATATATAAGCCATTGTGCTATTACAAAACTCCATTTTATAAGCAACTTTTTGCTTGTTGTTGTTCCAAACTATTCTAATTTTATTAATGACCTGTTGGACCACTATGGGCATCTCTCATGCCAAGTACTGAAGAAATATTATTAGATTCTTAAATAATCCATTGTTTCATGAAACACTTAGGACAGGTTTTACAGGCAGACATTAGTGATACAACGTATGTTCATATACATTGAAAAAGTGAGATATTTTAGTACCAAAATATTTATGGATAATGACTTGAAAATATGGAATTATTTTTATAGTTAGGAGAGATTACTAGCATAACCATGGAAATTTTAAGATACTAAACATTTTTTCTCATTGGAAATTCTATTATACATTTTGAAATCAGACTTCTTTAAAATTAGGCCTTGCAAATTATGATTTATTATCCAGAAGTAAATATTATAAAACTATTTTCTGTGTTTTTTAAACCATTTTAATTTTGTATTTAAAGGGTATACTAAAAAATAACATATGCAGACCCTTACATACCATGACATACACCAGAAACTTCAGACATATTCTTTTGGTTTAATCATGAAAAAACTTTGGGAGTGAGCATTATTAAACATTTTTCTTCAGATGAAGAAATTGAGATAAATATAAACTAAGTAATTATCCCAGTTAGCACAGCTGTTAAAGAGAAGAAATGGGAATTGAATCTTATGTATATAGTTTTTAAGTTTATTTTCTCTATTCATAAATACAAAAAGATAAAAAGAGTTGGCTCTTACTCAGTTCATATATTGAAAATTTAAAAATGAGTTTCATAGTGTTTTGTGTTACATTGAAGAAATAGGGTGGATCCCATCTAAAATGTGTTTTTATGTCCAAGTTTATGATATCCCACACACCAAGAGAGTGTAACAGAAAGCATATTATTACTTACACAAGAGACTTCAGTGAGAACAAAGAGGGCACAAGCAGATCCAGGCTGGTTCCGGCAAAACTGAGGGACTATGTTGAGTCTGTATAGTAACTAGGATGGAGGACTAGAGAAAAGTTCCCTGAAGAGAGGAGGTTTACATTTCCAGCCTAATGGTGCCAAAAGATTGGACATATGAGAGCTTTATCAGCCTGTCCTGTGGGATCACAGGGAAAAGGGAGGGTGAGGCTTAGAAATGACCCTACAGTTGGGGCGCCTGGGTGGTTCTGCCAGTTAAGCGTCCAACTTTGGCTCAGGTCATGATCTCACAATTCATGCTGTCTCTCTCTCTCAGGAATAAATAAAAAACATTAAAATTTAAAAAAAAAATAAAAACTATGTTATAAAAATATTAAAACAAGCTAACAAATGACTTAAAGGAAGACAAGCTACAATGGATGACAGAGTTCATAGTTAAGAAATAAAACAGTGAAACAGTAAATAATATATAATATACTGGTCAATGACACTGATACACATTTTGGAAAATATAAAACAAGAGATAAACATCTGGTGAAACAAAGAAAAAGATAAAAACCTTAAGGTAACAATATAAAATGTATGGAGTAGGTTTTGAAAATAAGAAGTGTAGGTTATTGTAAACTGATAATTTTTAAATTATTTCACAATGGATGTTTTTTCATAATTTAAAGTTAAGAACATTGTCATAAATGTGGTAGAGAGTATGATTAGACCAGTAAAATTTTAAAAATCAATTTGGCAGTCAAAAAGTTACTCGAAAAGGTGCCTGTCACAGATTGTTATATGGGCAAGTCCTATAAAACCTCCAAGAAAAAGCAACATCTGTATAATTATTTAGTACAGAGAAAAAGATTAATAGCTTCTCAAATAATTCTACATGCTTAAATTGGTCATCGCATCTAAAAACGGAATAGGAAAAGTTTTTCAAAATATAGAAGTAGACATTTTAAATTACATATTAAGATATTAATACAGCAGTCTGGATTAATCAAGTCCAAATAAGATTTATCAGAGACATGGGGCACCTGGGTTGCTTAGTTTGTTAAGCGTTCAACTCTTGATATCTGCTTAGGTCATGATTTTGCGGTCTGTGAGATTGAGCCCTGTGTCAGGCTCTGCACTGACAGTGTGGAGCCTGTTTGGGATTGTCTCTCTCCTTCTGTCTTTCTGCCCCTCCCCTGCTTGTGCTCTCTTTCTGTCTCTCTCTCTCCCTGTCTCTCTCTCTCTCCCTTTCTTTCTGTCTCAAAAATAAATAAATAAAAGCAAAAAATGTTTTAAGGTTGTAACTTCAAACACTGAACTTACAGATTAAAGAAAATAGAACACATGCATTCAGGCAATGTATTTGATTATCTTTAATATACATTCAGCTGGGAGGAAAAAAAAGCAGTATTCTTCAAATGTATAACATAACTAAAGCTGAGTTATTTATAAGCTGTCCTTCCTGATGCACAATGAAGATAATGATGCCTTCTATCACCACTACCATTAAATGAGTGCCTGGCTAACCTTAGCAAAATAATACAAAGGAATACATTTGTCAAGTGGAGATGGGGGGGTGGTGGGAGAGAAAGAAGAGGAAATTTGGATACAGACGAGGACAGAAGAAAGATCATGTGAAGACACAGGGAGAAAATGGTCATCCACCAGCCAACAAGAGAAGCCTCAGGAAAAAAAATCAATACTGCTGACACCTTGATCTCAGACTTCTAACTTCCAGAACCAAGAAATAACTTTTTGTTCTTTAATACACCCAGTCTGTGGTACTTCATAATGACAGCCCTAGCAGACTAATGCAAGTCACCTCTGAAACTCATTTGTTGAGTTCATATTTAGTCAGGAAGGAGCCCATCTTTCCAACCAACTGCTTAACAAACGCCAACATTAACACCGTACTTCCATCTGCTCTTGAATAAAGAGGGACATTTCTGTACCCTGCAGGCTGTATAAGGAGATGAAGCATGGCATGGCAAAGGCAGGAGAAAGATTCGTCTTCCAAGAATGTTTCACATTCTATCCTTAGAGCCATATGGTACTTCAAAACAAAAAGTATTAATGGAAGCTTATGGCTTTTCTCCAATGTGCAGTGACTAAAATCTTCCTCGCTCAACTTATACCTGTATAATTTTATGAAGATATTCTTCAAAGATATAGGTATGTTGGAAAAATGCTCTTCTGCATTCTAATGATGATAACAAGATTTGTGCAAATTAAATATTTTGGATTATTTCATTGACAATTTGGGAGATAGGATGTGTCATAATTATGTCTTCTCACACATCCTAGAGATGTAAACTACCTTTCAACTAAAAATTATTTACTTACAATTTTTGTGCCTTGATATCATAAGAAAGATATGGAGTATTATAAGGAATGTTATATGAATTGTAATGAGGAGACTGACTCCATTTTTGATGACTGCTTGAGTCTTTTTTTTTTAAATGTTTTAATGTTTATTTATTTTTAAGAGAGAGAGATACAGAGTACAGCAGGGGAGGGGAAGAGAGAAAGGGAGACATAGAATTGGAAGCAGGCTCCTGGCTCTGAGCTGCCAGCACAGAACCCAGTGCGGGGAGATCATGACCTGAGCTGAAGTCTGACATTTAACTGAATGAGCCACCCTGGCACCCCTATGATATTGTTTTTAAAATTAATATATGCTAGCTCTTCTTCATAGAGTTTTCTAATATAAAATCACATTTTTTCCAGAATGTTAACTAATCAATAAAATTTGCATTTTTATATGTATAGATTGCTTTTATCAAAGCTCACTTTAAAGTTATTCTAATTCTAATTTCAGTTTTGTGTTAACCCTAACGTTAATAAGAACTATCTGTTAATTTTTCAATTGAGCATATTTTATTTTCAAATGTACTTTTTAAAATTACTAAATATAATGCTTTGTAATCAGTTCAAATGGAGAAATTTTACTTCTTGGAATTTGTTGAGATTTTACTTGAGACAAATATATGGCTATTTTGGCAATTTTATAAAATGTTAAGACCTATAGCAATTCATATTTATAAATTTAAACATATTATCATATTCTTTCCAGTATATGTATGTGCATGCATGTATATGTGTATGTGTGTACATATATATATATAAAGCACATATATAATATATACATACATATATATTTAGGTTTGTTTTGTATTTGATTTTAGTTTGTTTTTTTCCTTGTAAATTCCATCCCAGTATTTTGTATTTTTGAAGAATTTCTGGATGTGCTGATGCGTCTTTCATGGATTTTTTTCATTATTTTTGATTTATGAGATTTTTTTCTCATAACACCTTATTGGTCATTTCTTGAGATTATGCATGGAGGTATTATAGACATCTATGTCACCTTCTCTTTTGATCTCATTTTAATTGCTTTTTGTATGACAAAAGGCAAAATAGTAAAATGAAGCATTACATAATTGTGACAGAAATACCTGCTTTACTTACTCATCAAGCTACTAAGTCTTTTTTGTTTCATTTTTTAAAATTAGTTTAAAAGAATTTCTCTATTAAGTATTTTATGTATACAAGATAGCAGAGAACAGAAAACATTATTGAGAATATTTTTAGATACCTTATAATTATCAAAGAATACCACAGATTTTAAAATACAGACTGATTTTGAAAACAGCAAAATAGTTACTTTGTAGAGTTTGCCTTAGTCTCTTGTGGTAAGTCACTTTTGAAAGTGAAGTTTTCTTTGAAATCTCCCCTATTATTCTTATGCTGTAAAATATTTTTTTAGTTTATTTATTTGTTTTGAGAGAGAAAAAAAGAGTGAGTGCGTGAGCAGGGTAGGGACAGAGAGACAGTGAAACAGAATCCCAAGCAGACTCGTGCTCTCAGTGTAGAGCCAGACATGATGTTAGCTAGAACCCACAAACCATGAGATCAAGACTGAGCCAAAATCAAGTCAGACACCGAACTGATTGACTGAGCTACCCCGATGCCCCCATTCTGCAAAATATTTTTAAAGAACATATGGAAATGAGACTTTTTCTTGGGGTTTCCCCAATAGAAGGGGAAGAAAAGCCCTTCTCCCCATGTTCAGTATACTTTTAATTGCTGTTACAATACATCTTAATCAGGCTCACTGCGAGATAAATCTTTTAAGAATTTATCTTGTGAGTCTCTTCTAATGGAAGGGGTATTTTATTTTTATTTCTCTTGCTCTTCCTGGAATTGAAGATGTGCATGGAAATGTTCTTTCTAGGAGGAGTGCTCTGTTATATTTACCACAATAAAATGGGAACATAAACTCAAAACCAAAACAAACTGCAAAAATAACAAAAACAAAAAATAAAACATTGGCTTATTAGATCTTCTTTTATTCCCAATATGATAATACACACAATCACCTAACACTCACTCCTGTGCCTTTTTTCTGCTGTCTTCTTTTTCAACATTTCATTTCCACACACACATAAAATAAGAGCTACTCATTTTGTTTGTTCAGTAGGACTGACTTTTTGCCTAACATTTGCTCTGGAAAGAGGGAAAACAGTGCAGGTCATGCAGGAGTAGTGACTTTCAACGCATTTTCCACTCACGTCCTGCTGTTTGGCATGATGAATGCATTCAATCTTTGATCAGTGGCAATTTCTCCGTGTTTCTGGAAATAGTTGACTGATACCTGATTTCTCTAACATGGCCACTTAGTATTACTTTGTGTGATTATATGAGTGTTTCAGAGGAGAGATGGCAAAGAGGGCAGTAGAAGGAAAAACTGTCTCTAGCTAGTTAATATGTGACACCACACTTTGTATTATGTCTTGATTGTTCGAGATGAAAAGTCTAAGATAACAGATCACATAGGGAAAAAACAAAAAAAACCCAAAACCTCTGAGCTTAAGAATATGTGATTTCTCATCAGTAATAATGGAAACTGTAAGAAATATTCCATTCTTAAGATACACTGAATTTCAACAAAACTTAATAAGATTCAATGGTACAGCACACTACAGTAAAATCAAACATAAATATAGTTGTAAGGTTTCATCAGCAGTTTCCCTAGAATGATCCATCATCATCCAAAACATTTGATGTCACAAACTATATTGTTTTCATGTATATATTACTTCCCTAAATGAAACTGCATTCCTTTAATAAAAAGTGTATTGAGAATACATGTTTGAATATACAACTATATTCCCTGCTATATATAGTCTGCCCCTCGAGTTACCCAAACATCTATGCCTATTCTTGTTGTTAAATGAATATACTCAATCAGTTCTCAACAAGACAAACATGCAGCTATCCACTTCCTGCATCTTGTTCTATATATCTGTATGATATACAGCTCTTTCTCCATCAGCTACACTTTTGAGATTCTTGGACATTTAAACACTCTGGAAGGAACTGCTCCACTCCTCTCTCTAAGTCTTGGTTCAGCTCTCGAAGGGGCTTTTCTTGTTACTTTCCATATAAAGCAGGCTGTAGAAAATAGGTCTTCCTATACAGAGTTCTCACAGCTTTCTTCTTGTGGTACAGTTTTGGAGGAATATGGGTTGTATTATAGGAACACAATCACAATCTTTATATTTCAATATGAAAGTTTCCATTTCTTTCTATAAGAATAAATATAGTTTATTCATTATATTGTATGTAACAAACTCATTTTCTAAAATAACCTGTCTCAATTATTTGTTTGCTGAGACCTCTGGTGTTGTTTGTTGATGAATATTTTTTTAAGTTTGTTTATCTGTTTTGAGAGAGAGAGTGACCAGGGGAGGAGCAGAGAAAGAGGAGAGAGAGAATCCCAAGCAGACTCCATATTGTCAGGCCAGAGCCTGATGAGGGGCTCAACCTCCCAAACAATGGGGTCATGACCTGAGCTGAAATCAAGAGTCAGGCGCTTAACCGACTGAGCCACCCAGGTGCCCCTGTTTGGTAATGAATATTGACTTGACTCTGTGCCCAAGCTTCTTGCTGGCTGTGTGTGTGTGTGTGTGTGTGTGTGTGTGTGTGTACAAAACATGCACATGTATGTATATTCTGTTGTGTGTATATATTTGTGTGTATGTGTACAGAGTTGATATTAAGATTGTGGTAATATAAAACAATTTACCTGGGTGTTTAACTCTAGTTCAAATGTCTTTTTCTCTTGTTTAATATTTAATGAGTCCTAACACCGTGCAAAAGTGACTATGTAATAAAAAGTTATTTATTCTTGGCCAAGAAACTGAAGCTAATAGTGTTTAATTATCTTTTATGACTAAAAAACAAGAAGAGCATGCAAAATTTCCTTTAAATAAAAGCAAAGAAATGCCATAATAAGTAGTTCTAAATTTTTAAGTATTATTTCAGTCCAGAAGAAAAAAAATACTCTGAAAAGAATGGTGTATTTTGAACTGTGAAGAGTTCTGTCCAATCTAATTAAGAAAGTCAAAGAAAGCAGAAGAGTGGAAAATGGAATTAATGGTGTATTTAAACAATAATTAATACCTTCTTTTTAATTTATGGAATAATGTATCCTATTTATATGTGCCTTCTTGCATGAATTACAGGGTATTTTAAAACATAAAATATTGTGACTTCTCCCTAAACATTTAAAACTAAAAAGTTCTTAAGAAATGGATAGGTGAAAGAATCTATTACTCTAATACATTATTAAAAAGAGTAATGGCCATCAACATGCACTCTAAGTAAGCTGGGGTGACTGATGCAGCTAGTTGTTCCTCTGTGTTCATTCTGCATTGTTTACATGACTGACCTTACCTTAAGCCCAGTGTGGCCATGTGACTAGTGATGGCAAATGGAATATTGGTCTGCTGTGACATATGAATTCTGGTTTGTACTCTTTCATGGAAAAGTAGGTTTTTTCCATCATTTGAACTACTTCTTCACCCCTGGAATACCAATCAGGTGATAAACGATTTTGACCTTGTAGTATGAAAGGAAGAAAAAAATGACAGGAATTTTGTTCTTTCCACAGTCAACTTAGTCAATTTATATTTAATTAAAAATTAATGACAATGGTGTGTAACATAAGTAATTTCCTAAATTTTTCAAAATGCACTTATACTGATTTCCATTAAATTGAGTTAAAGAAAACACTGTATCTTTACCTATAACTTACACATTCCATTTTGGAGATTGATTTCAGTATTTTCTATTATTTTTTCTGCTGATGTTTTTACTTTTGTGCTATATACAATAATATCATGTGATAGATTACAAATATGGAAAATAAGTGAAAAGCAAATAAAAATGTGCCAGTGCTTATGGAACAGAAAAAAAGTAAAATATTCATGAAATAATGGAAATACTTTTGATAAGATACTTAGTCTTCATACATATTTTAAAGTACTGTTAAAGCTTGGGAATAATTTCATTCAGAACTTTTTGGTTTTGTTCTGATTAATAATGTAGTCATCAGACAGAAGGGAAAACACCCGACTGAGTTTTAATCAAGGAAACAAGACAGGAAAAAAGTGGCATTTAAATAGTAGAAGTGATTCTAGAATCAACTAATCAAGCTGGGGAAAAGCAGGCAAATTAAAGACATAATATGCAGAAACAAAATGTGAAGCACATTTTAAATGGGTAATTTTATTGTAAAAATTCATTTAGAAAACAATGTATTCTTTCAAGCATTTAAATCTGTTATCATATCTATATCAATAGATACCATGTCTTTAAGAATACATTGTTACCCTTTGGTGCACCATTTTTTACTAGTCTCAAGCTTCTCTTTTCTAATCTAGCACTAGTGCTTATATTATTAGTTAAGTTTATGAGTCAGATGAGGAAAAAAGAATTATGCTTACAAAAGTAATTTACATTGAATTCCTAGAAAAAAGTAATAATATTTCCCATTGAACCATTTGATCTAAAATTCCAGATACTGTATGAATCAAAGAATTAATGCTATCAGGTCTTGGTTAGAGACCTACATCATAGTTGGAAAGCATTTAATTGTCATATTCAATTGAGTAAGAGTATATCCATTGATTTGATAAATGTGATGAGGTATTATTTTTTTCTGCAATTTTTTTCATTTCAGATGTATTAAATGTTATATGACAGACTATAAATTACAAGCAATAGTGTGCAAAAATTTCAGAAAATAGAAATAGCAAAGTCTACAAAGTAGAAATAAAGTAGAAAAGACTTATTTATTTGTATTCTATTTTTACCTTCACACATGCACCATAGTAGTGTTTATGAAATATAACTAACTAAACTAAAATACATTTTTCAATAAATATAGGATAAAACATTTTAAATGACAACAGAACGTTGATTAAGTTAATTATCAGCATTCTTTTCTTCCTTGGTAATAGATAAAATAATGGTTATAATGAAAAAAATTTTGAATTGTATGAATTATAGCATATCTTGGAATAATGAATTATATTTGGCAGATATTTGATACCTGTGCTCTTTTTTGATAGTCAAAGTCTCTCATTAATATTGTTGACAAAAGTAGTAATACAAACATATTTTTATTGTAATCTAGAGGTCAGAGATGTCTCTGACTTTCAAAAGTGCCACATTAAATGCAAACCTAAGAAGAGAAGTAAACTGACATTCAGAGATACTAGTTGAAATTTCCAAAGCAACTAAATCCTAATGCAAAGTTTAGACTTTGCCTCTCAGTTCAACAGTCTTTCCAAAATACCATTTGTTGGAGAAATAAGCAAGAGCAGAAAAGGATATTATTTGATTACCACAGCCTCTGGTATCAGTCATCAAAACTAGAATTATGTTGAGGCATCTGGGTGGCTCTGTTGGTTAGGGGTCTGACTTCGGGTAAGGTCATGGTTTCACGGTTTGTGAATCTTAGCCCCATGTCAGGCTCTGTTCTGACAGCTCAGAGTCTAGAGTCTGCTTCAGATTCTGTGTGTGTCTCACTCTTTCTCCCCTGCTCACACTCTCTCTCTCAAAAATAAATAAACATTAAAAAAACAAAACAAAAAACTAGAGTTATGTTAAATACCCAAAATCACAGAAAATGTTAATTGTATTCTGTATTCTACATATTATATCATGTACTAAATTATTAATTAAATAATAACTTTATGTTATCATTTTGTGTTTATAACTAATGACACAACAGTAAAGTGCTTACCTTCTAATCATTTACTCACTCATTGTGCTTTTTTTTTTATCTACTTGATGTATCACTTGTTTTAGAACCCTTTAGAATATTTTTTAAATTTTTATTTATATTTTTCATGAAAAATATTTTTTCTATTTATAGAATACACTTTATTAATATATATTTATTGCTGTATGTTTATTGCATTATCCAAATTCTCTCTTCAATTATTTTTCTCAAGTAAATCAATTTTTGAAAATGATATTAACATTGCCATTCTTGTTTCCTCTTTTATTGCATTTGCCTGAATATCTATTATCTGACATAATTATACATTTCAGCATTTAGTTCTTTAGTTTCTCTTTAGTTTCCTTTTTATAATGCATAGTAAAGTTGATTTATCTCAGTTTTAATATCTATTTTTTAAAATGCAAATTAATTTATATTTAGTCTGTATGATTTTACTCCTTTCATCTTACTTCAATTTTTTTTTTTGAGAAAGAGAGAGAGAACATGTGCACTGTGGGGACGAGCATAGAGAGAAGGAGAGACTCTTAAGCAAGCTCCACACTCAGTGCGGAGCCCATCCAAGTGGGACTCAATCCCCTTGGGATCATGGGGACCTTGGGATCATGACCTGAGCTCTAACCAAGAGACAGATGCTTAACTGACTGAGTCACCAAGATGCCCCATCTTAGTTCATTTTTAAAATTATGTATTACTCATATGTGGAATTTAAGAAACAAAAGAGATGAACATATGGGAAGGGAGGGGGAAGAGAAGAAAGAGAAACAAACCATCAGAGACACTTAAGGATAGAGAACAAACTGATGGTTGATGGAGTGAGGTGGGTGGGAGATGGGCTAGATGGGTGATCATCACTTGCTGTTATGAACACTGGGTGTTGTATGTAAGTGATGAATCACTGAATTCTACTCCTGAAACCAATATTGCACTGCATGTTAACTAACTAAAATTTAAATGAAAAAAAAATGCTTTACTTTGTTACATTCTCATATCTTTTTCTTATTATCCTGATTTGTTTTTATTCATCCTCACTGTTAACTCCAGTTATTTTTGAAGGTCCTTTAAGAGTTTCCATTTATCAATTGTTTTTAAAACATTCCCAGTGTCAATAATCAATTAATATGTTTCCACTATATGTAAATATATCAACTCTATACTACAACCAAACCCTCCATGTTTCCATGCTTCCTTTTCCCAGAACATGACATTGTAGAGATAATGCTTTTGTTTTCTCCTCCTCAATCCAACACTCAGATTCTAGATTTTGCCATTAATATTTTGATGATTTTAGTTACAGGCTATTATTATATTTTCAGTGCAATTTGGCTCTTATTTCAAGGAAATATTTTCGAATAGTAATTCAAGTCTTCAATGCAGGAGGAAATATCCATTATCTTCTTTCTTGGTGTTTAGGAGTGTCTGGGCTCTCTGAAATCTCTGCAGTAAAGTAGTGACCCATTATCTTTGCTGACCTTTTAGAAACACTGCCATTACTCTGGGATCAGGAATATCTGGGATCAGGAATATCTGACAGTCATTTTATACAAGGATTCCAAATGGTTAGGTGCTACACTATAATAGGGTAAAATGCTTTTTAAAAAAATGTTTATTTATTTTTGAGAGAGAGAGAGAGAGAAAGAGAGAGGCAGAGAAAGAGGAAACAGAATCCAAAGCAAGCTCCAGCCTCTGAGCTGTCAGCACAGAGCCCAACCAGGGCTCAAACTCAGGAACCAGGAAATCACAACCTGAGCTAAATTCAGAAGCTGAGCCAAAGTCAGAAGCTTAACCAGCTGAGCCATCCAGGTACCCCTAGGATGAAATGCTTTCTGAGGGCTCACCTTTTCTTGACAATAGAGTACTATTTTTTACTTTAGTCTCCTCCTTCTATTCCTGCCTCAGATGTTGGCTTATAGCAAAACAAAAGCCTTTCTGTTTGAACTTCCTTACAAATCATGACTTACACCTTTACCAGTCCTGTCTGCTTGCACTGACACATTAATTTTTATGATTTGGAAGCAAAAAACACTGATGAAGGAGTATAAGTAAATTGAGGTTCCAATAGACAATGATCTGGTTAATAAAATTGCATTAAATAATGGTTTTAATATTAGGAAATATGTTTTACTTAACATCTATACTCAGTACATTTATACTCGTGCTCAAAGTGTAACTAGGCATAGAAGATTTGGAGAAAAAAATTTTGAGTATCTATCAAAAGATTTAGCATTTTACTATGCAAATGCATTAATTTCACAGTAAAGTTTACAACAAAAATATCAATGTGATGCAGGTAGACTTTGATAAATTATAACAAGTTTAAAAAGTACCTATGACTCTCATAGCATAAAAATCAGAGCCTCTCTATATATCACAGGCTACTTTTTACTTTCCCCTGTAAGTAAATAATTTGTGTTTTCTGAACACTACTTCCCCAATGTTATATGAAATCCAAACAAAAAATATAACACTTTAATATATTCATATACTTTAATGAAAATCACATGGATTAGCCTCTTAAATTAATTGTACCTTTTTATTGATCATACTCTCTTTGATTATTCTACCTCAGTGAACCCTTTGTATACACATAGTAATGAATTACCAACATTAATACTGATTAAGTGTTACAATTGTTCCAACCTGAGCAATTTTACATGAAAATACATGGAAAAATATGCAGGTTTTTAAAAATGAACTAAGAAGCACCAGATTCTGGGTAATTTAGCTGCTCCATGAATTATTTTTAAGATTCTATATATGGAAAACCTACTAGAATGAATCAAACTACTAACGTCTATACAATAGGATTAGTAAACTTAACATTTCCATTGTCCTTGTCATAAATATGTTTTAGAATATACATTTTAAATAATACATTATAAATGATGATTCTTAGATGCATATGCTGAACTCAAATTCATTGTAAAAGGTCAACCCACAGGAGGTTCATTCTAAATTAATAGTGGTAGGAATAAGTCCATACAATCAATGCTATTCNATATATATTAATTATATATTAATTAATTAATTAATTAAATATATATATTTATTTGAATATATATATTCAAAAAGCATTATATGAAAAGGGAAAGATGCTCTTGCTTTCTTCTTTGTAATATGGAGAATGAAACACCTAGACATGATATACTATAAAAATCTAAATTACATGGCTGATGGTAAATGAAAGAGCACAATAGTAAATTTCATTTTCCTTTATTTTTAAAAATATGAATTGACATTTTAAAGGGGGTACTCACTAGATATATATTGTAGAATTTCTATCTGTTTTGTGACTTTAAGTACAAGTGTTGATAATAAGGTGATTGAGGATTTGTAGTTGAAATTAAGCCATTGGTTTTGTTTTGATTGATTTTATTCTCAGTAAAATCAATATTTGTTTCTTGTTTTTATTGTACACATAAAAAGAAGGCAATGGTGAATAACATGAATGTCTTCCTGATTTATTTACATAACCACAGTCAGTATAGCTGGTTAGTTGTGTAGTTGACCTATTTGCCATCTAAGTATTTATCTTCCCTTTTTCAAAGGATTAAACCATATAGGTGAGAAATTGTATCATGCTCTAAAACCAAGTAGCTGGGAAATACCCTGAATTCTGGGGCTGTATCAGGTACTGGTCAAGATGTTGATATCAGGGTTTCACCAGTGTTTTTCAAGTATAAAGTTTCCTGCCTTCTCCTCAAAGCTGAAGTTAGTCTTGACAGGTTTGAACTGGATTCCCTTACCATCTGTATACTCTGAAAATGACATTTCCCACAAAAGAGACTTCCTTCCCAATGAATAGGGCCCTGGGTTTTTGGGAATTGATATTCACAAAGGACTGGGCAAAAATCTTTGTCAAATATGTTAGCACAAAATTCCTTTTAAAGTAGAATGATGTTTAGAAAATATTACTAGTCTTAAGATTTAGTTATGTAATGAAAAGTGACAACTTCCTTTTAATTAAATTTCATTAAGTACCCATCATATGAAGTTAAATGTAATAGCTGTTGTGTGAGACACAATAAAGAACATGAAACAAGAAATAAGAGAAAAAAGAATATTTCTTTTGTGAACATATACTTCTGTTTAAATAATGATTCAGTGGCTCAGACCTCTGGAGAGTGATCTCCTCTGAGGCCGCTGGTGTGAAATAAACCTCTTGCCTTCCAAGATCTCTGGGTGCTGCCTGGTTCTCCTGCTGGGTGATCCAGACCTGGTTCCATAACACTGATAGGGCTACCTCAAGAAACAAGCCAAAGTACACATGGTGGAGAGTCCCAAATACCACCACGAGAAGGGAAATGAAATAACCAAAGTCTCAACAAGAGAGACCAAGAGACATCATACAAAGAACAGTCAAAAGAGCCTTCTTTAATATAGCAGTACTTGCAGATGCAGAATGCATAGCAAGTTTTAAAACTAACGAGAGATGGAAAGCTAGCCAAAATGATGAAACGGAAGAACTCTCCTCTAAAGAAATTCCAGGAAGAAATGATAGCTAAAGAATTGCTCAAAACAGATATAAGCAAAATAACTGAACAAGAATTCAGATCAATAGTTATAAAATTAATCGCTGGGCTTGAAAAAGGCATGGAAGACATCAGAGAAACTATTGCTACAAAGACTATGGAGCTTAAAAATAGTTGGGATGAATTTTAAAAATCCTATAAATGAGATGCATAATAAAATGGAGGCATTCAATGCACAGATTGAAGAGGCAAAGAGAAGAATAGGTGAATTAGAAGATACAATTATAGAATAAGAGGAAGCCGAGAAAAAGAGAGATAAAATGATCCAAGAGCACGAAAGGAGAGTTTGAGAGCTGATTGATACAATCAAACGGAACAATATCTGTATCATAGGAATTCCAGAAAAGGAGGAGAGAGGGAAAGGCACTGAAGTAGTCCTCGAACAAATTATAGCTGACAATTTCCCCAATCTGGGGAAGGACAAGACATTGTAATCCAAGAGACACAGAGAACTCCCCTCAGACATAACTTGAATCAATCTCCTACATGATTATCATAGTGAAACTATCAAAATATAAGTACAAAGAGAGAATTCTGAAAGCAGCTAGGGATAAAAGAGCCCTAATATACAAAGTGAAACCTATCAGTGTGGTTACAGACCTATCTACTGAAATTTGGCAGGCCAGAAAGGAATGGCAGGAAATCTTCAATGTGATGAACAGAAAAAAAAATATATGCAGCCAAGATCCTCTATCGAGCAAGCCTGTCATTGATAATAGAAGGAGAGATAAAGGTCTTCCCAAATAAACAAAAATTGAAAGAATTCATCACCACTAAACCAGCCCTACAAGAAATCCTGAAGGGATCTGTATGAGGGAAATGTTGCAAGGAACGGAAGGTACCAGAGACACCACTACCAGCATGAAAACTACAAAGAACACAATGACTTTAAACCCATATTTTTCAATAATAACACTGAATGTAAATGGACTAAATACTCCAATCAAAATACATAGGGCAGCAGAATGGATTTAAAAAATCCATCTATTTGCTGTCTACAAGAGACTCATTTTAGACCTGAGGACATCTTCAGATTGAAAGTAAGGGGATGGAAAAAATATCTATCATGCTACTGGAAGTCAAAAGAAAGCTGAGGTAGCCATACCTATATCAGACAAACTGGACTTTAAAATAAAGGCAAGTAACAAGGGATGAAGAAGGGCATTATATAATAATTACATGGTCTATCCATCAGGAAGAACTAACAATTATAAATGTCTACGGACCGAATACAGAAGCACCTAAATACATAAAACAATTAATCACAAACAGAAACAATCTAATGGATAAGAATGTGCTAATAGCAGGGGATTTAAATACTGGACTTATAGCAATGGATAGATCAACTAGACAGAAAATCACTAAAGAAACAAGGAACTTGAATGACACATTGGACCAGATGGATCTGACAGATATATTATAACTCTACATCTTGAGGCCATGGAATTCACTTTCTTCTCAAGTGTGCATGGCACATTCTTCAAGATAGATCACACACTGGGACATAAAGCAGTCCTCAATAAATATAAAAGAATTGAGATCATACCATACACATTTTCAGGTCACAATGCTATGAAACTTGAAATCAATCACAGGAAAAAGACTGGAAAACCTCAAAAACATGGAGGTTAAAGAACACCCTACTAAAGAACGAATGGGCCAATCAGGCAATTAGAGAAGAAATTTAAAAATATATGGAAGCAAATGAAAATGAAAATGAAAATGCAACAATCCAAACTCTATGGGATGTGGCAAAGGCAATCTAAGAGGAAAGTACATTGCACTCCAGGCCTACTTCAAGAAATTAGAAAAAGCGCAAGTACAAAATCTAACAGTACACCTAAAGGAACTAGAGAAGAACAGCAAGAGCACCCCAAACCCAGTAGAAGAGAAATAATAAAAATCAGGGCAGAAATAAACAATATAGAAGCCAAGAAAACAGTTGAACAGATCAATGAAGCAAAGAGTTGGTTTTTGAAATAATAAACAAAATTGACAAACCTCTATCCAGGATTCTCAAAAAGAAAAGAGAGTGCACTCAAATAGACAAAATCATGAATGAAAATAGACTTATTACAAGCAACCCCTCAGAAATACAAGCAATTACCAGGGAATACTATGAAAAATTATATGCCAACAAACTGGACAATTTAGAAGAAATGCACAAACTCCTAAACACACACTCACTACCAAAATTCACATGGGAAGAAATAGAAAATCAGAACACACTCATAACTAGTGAAGAAATTGAATCAGATATCAAAAATCTCCCAACAAATAAGAGCCCTGGGCCAGATAGCTTCCCTGGGAAATCCTACCAGACATTTAAATCAGTTAATACCCATTCTTCTCAAGCTATTCTAAAAATGGAAATGGAAGGGAAACTTCCAGACTCATTCTATGAAGCTTGCATCACTTTAATTCCCAAGCCAGACAGAGACACAGCAAAAAAAGAGAACTAAAGGCCAATATCCTTGATGAATACGGACGTAAAAATCCTCAACAAGATACTTGCAAATCAAATGCAACAGCACATAAAAAGAATTATCCGCCATAATCAAGTGGGATTCATTCCTGTGTTACAGGGCTAGTTCAATATTCACAAATCATTCAAAGTGATACATACATTAACAAAAGAAAAGATAAAAACTATATGATCCTGTCGATAGATGCAGAAAAAACATTTGACAAAATACAGCATCCCTTCTTAATAAACCCCTAGAGAAAGTCAGGATAGAAGGAACTTGCTTAAACATCATAAAAACCATCTATGAGAAGCCCTCAGCTAATATCCTCAATGAGGACATACTGAGAGCTTTCCCCCTGAAATCAGGAACACGACAGGGATGTCCACTCTCACCAGTGTTGTTTAACATAGTGCTGGAAGTCCTAGCATCAGCAATCAGAAAACAAAAGGAAATAAGAGGCATCAGAATTGGCAAAGAAGTCAAACTTTCACTTTTCGCAGACAACAAGATACTCTACATAGAAAACCTGACAGATTCCACCAGGAGCCTACTAGAACTGACCCAAGAATTCAGCCAAGTTGCAGGGTACAAAATCAATGTACAGAAATCGGTTGCATTTTTATACACCAACAATGAAGCAACAGAAAGAGATATCAAGAAACTGATCCCATTCACAATTGCAGAAAAAAACATAAAATACCTAGGAATAAACCTAGCCAAATATATAAGAGATCTGTATGATGAAAACTATTGAAAACTCATGAAGGTAATTGAAGAAGACACCAAGAAATGGAAAAAACATCCATGCTCATGGATCAGAAGAATAAATATTGTTAAAATGTCATTACTACCGAAAGCAATCTATACATTCAATGCAATCCCAATCAAAATTGCACCAGCATTCTTCTCAAAGCTAGAATAAACTATCCTAAAATTAGTATGAAACTACAAAAGACCCCGAATAGCCAAAGTAATATTGAAGTAGAAAACTAAAACAGGAGGCATCACCATCCCAGACTTTAGCCTCTACTACAAAGCTGTCATCATCAAAACAGTATGGTATTGGCACAAAAACAGACACATAGATCAATGGAATAGAATAGAGAACTCAGATTTGAACCCACAGATGTATGGCCACCTAATCTTTGACAAAGTGAGAAAGAGTATTCAGTGGAAAAAAGACAGCTTCTTTAACAGATGGTGCTGGGAGAACTGGACTGGAACATGCAGAAGCATGAAACTAGATCACTTTGTCACACCATACACAAAAATAAACTCAAAATGGANAGTATGAAACTACAAAAGACCCCGAATAGCCAAAGTAATATTGAAGTAGAAAACTAAAACAGGAGGCATCACCATCCCAGACTTTAGCCTCTACTACAAAGCTGTCATCATCAAAACAGTATGGTATTGGCACAAAAACAGACACATAGATCAATGGAATAGAATAGAGAACTCAGATTTGAACCCACAGATGTATGGCCACCTAATCTTTGACAAAGTGAGAAAGAGTATTCAGTGGAAAAAAGACAGCTTCTTTAACAGATGGTGCTGGGAGAACTGGACTGGAACATGCAGAAGCATGAAACTAGATCACTTTGTCACACCATACACAAAAATAAACTCAAAATGGATAAAAGACCTGAATGTGAGATAGGAAACCATCAAAACCCTAGAGGAGAAAGCAGGAAACAACCTCCTTGACCTTAACTGCAGCAAGTTCTTGCTTGACACATCCCCAATGGCAAGAGAATCAAGAGCAAAAATGAACTATTGGGACCTCATCAAGATAAAAAGCTTCTGCGTGGCAAAGGAAATAATCAATAAAACTAATAGGCAAGGGACAGAATGGGAAAAGATAGTTGCAAATGACATGTCAGATAAAGGGCTAGTATCCAAAATCCAGAAGGAACTCACCAAACACCACACCCGAAAAACAAATAATCCAGTGAAGAAATGGACAGAACACATGAACAGACACTTCTCCAAAGAGGATATCCAATGGGCAACAGACACATGAAACGATGCTCATCATCACTCATCATCAGGGAAATACAAGTCAAAAACACACTGAGATACCACTTCACATTGGTCAAAGTGGCTAAAATGAACAAATCAGGAGACTCTAGATGCTGGCGAGGATGTGGAGAAACGGGCACCCTCCTACACTGTTGGTGGGAATGTAAACTGGTGCAGCCCCTCTGGAAAACAGTGTGGAGGTTCCTCAAAAAATTAACAATTGAACTCCCCTATGACCCAGCAATAGCACTGCTAGGAATTTACTCAGGGGAAAAGAGAAGTATGCAAAAACAAAGCAAGTTGAAAATGTCTATCATACAAACATGCCACATAGCATAGTGGCTTATGTATTTCGCTCAATAAGAATTAAAAAATCTACAGCAGTTTCTGAACTTCAGAAGCAGATTTCAATTGTCCTTTGTAACAAATACGTTTGCAAATAATAGCATAAGTAGATAAAATTCAAAGGATGTAATAAAATTAGAAAGACTAGCTATCAACATATATTAAATATGCTATATACAATTATATTATTAAATAATAAATAGCTTGATGCAAAATCAGAGTCTATAAGTACTTTCAAGTTCATATATAATAAAGGTCTTACTGCTTATAAATGGGAGAAAGATGAATTGTTTTATAAACATTGTTTGCAGAATTTGCCTTTCTGGGAAAAATGCAAATTTAGAAGCCTTGAGAGAAAAGATGGGAAAATTTACTTGCATATAAATAACAAATTATTATATAGTAAAAAAAATACTATGAATGATCTATAAAGACAAGGAAACAAGAAGAATATTACAATCCATATAACAAAAGGATAAATGTTATTATTGTAACGTGTCCTATGAATCATTAAGGAAAACAAGCCAAGGGAATATAGCCAAAGAGCAGGAACAGCAAAGGCACAATGAAGAAAATACAGATGGTCCTTAAATATTTGAAAAGAATCCTAGCGCTATTCAAAATAGCACTAATATTGATAAAAAGGCAGTTAGAGAACCATCTTTCCATGTGCAGAGAAAAAAGAGTTGCTGATACTTTTACTGTGAGGTTGAGTGTACAGAAACATTTGCAAACATTGCTGCTGAGGACAATTTGGCAGTGATTATTTATCAAAAATTTAAAATGCTTACACACAAATGGAATTCATCTGGTAATTCCATTTATAATAATTTATTCTACAACCCTACCCACATATGTATACAAAGAAATATGTACACAGCTATTCACTGTGTTAATAGTGAAATAGATATATGGAGTATAATTGTTTATGTGAGGATCATAGAACATCCAGCACAGAGGTATTACCTAATGGCTGAGGAGCCATGAACTAATGGAGCTCTTGCTTTTTTATGGACCTGTAGGCCCCTGGGATAGGGAGAAGAGGAAGGGTTATGGGTAGAAAAGTATTAAATAAAAATGGTGAAAAGAGGCTTAGCCTTTGTCTCTAAAAAGGAAAACTTACGAAGGCACCTGGGCGGGCTAGGCTGCGCCCATGCATAGGAGCTCTTGCCAGGGGAGATCGGGGGCTCACGTTTTGATTGTAACCACCTCCAGAAAAACGGTAATGCACTGGCCGTGCACAGTCTGGTGTGGGGAGAACAGCTTCCCTCCATGAAACCTTCCAGGCAAAGCCTTGTAATTGGCTATGGTTGGATCTGAAAGATCCCACATAAGATTTTGGCTTAGAGCCAGACTCCCTAATCTTTTGCCTTATGTTAAGTGGGAAGACAATAATACCATCATTCACACGATGTATTTTTAATATGCCTTTTTAATGATTCATGTTATGTTTTTGTAATTACTTTCATTTAATTGAAATGATCTTAAAGGGGGATTTTATTCATAAACTCTTTTAAGTGATGTCTATAGATTTTTTTTTCTACCAAACACAGTGTGGTAATGTTGAAATCTTACATTGATCTAGTAAGTAAATTAAGTTCATGATACATGTGATTGGCTGTTGTTACACTGGGACTTTAATACTAGTATGTGTGTATGCGAGTATAAAATTAACTTTGGGTTTATTAACTTGAAAGTCAAGAATGACATGATTTTAGAGCATCACAAATAAATTTAATTTGGGGATCTTCAGAATGAGTCTAAAAGGATAGGACTTTAGTGTTCTGATGTTTACACACTTGTACAATGTTAACATTTAAATGAATTTGCAACTTCTGGGATGGAACATATGATCTGGGTGATATGTTGAAATCTATTATTGAGGAATTCTGTCACCCATTTTGATGTATTCCATTGATTTAGGGAATAAGATTTTGACAAGACATGTTTTGTGGCCATATACCTCCTTCATTCCACAGAGTTAGAGTGTTAGAATCTACTTAGAACAGTAAGTATTTGTAAGTTTTTAATTAAAATCTGGAGTTTGGATATTTGCTAAATTACTACCCTATGTGTAAGAAGGACATTTTCTGTATAATGAGCATTTAAGACACAAGGCAGAAATAGATAAGGCTGAGTATTGGGTCTTTTTGCATGAATCTACACTCTAGCTTTGGCTTTCAGTTGTTTGTAACACCTGAAAAAACAAACAGAAAACAACAAACAAAAACAAAAAAATAAAAGCAATATTTGGGGAGCAATTCTAAGTACTCCAAATGAGGCGAAGTAGAAAAAATTTTCAAGTGTTTAGCTAGTTTTACTTCATCTTACTAAGCTAAATCCTATGTCCAAAGTTGACTAACTAACCTTCTGGGTTGGCAGTGTCTCAATTTCTCTGGAAATGGAGTTAGTTAAGAGTGAGAAAAAAAAATTTTGGAGGGCTTCTGAAAACAAGTTTTTTTCCCCAGCATCTAAATCCGTATCATATGATTTTGTAATCATAGTGATTACATAAATAATTACATAATACATAGTAAATGATGGTTAAATCATTATTGTAATCTATGTTTGACAATCTATGAATTTCATGTCTGATAAATATCCTGGGAAAAGTGGTAAAAATCAAATACTGAGAAATATGAGGCTTTCCCATTAGGAGAGCATCATTGATAGGGAACATATATGTTGAAAATGTCTTTTTCTCCAAAATGCGGGTGCGCGCGCGCACGCACACACACACACACACACACACACACACACCAGTGGATGGAATGGAGTATGAGACCAGTTGTTATGATTGGAAATCTTTAGACATCAGCTATGAATGGACAAAAACTGTGTATAAAAGATCTAGCTCAAAGTTCAGTTAGTTCTACTTCGAAGTTACTATTTGAAGCTGTAAAAGAACTGTTATTGACCTTAGCTGGCAACTCATTCATCAAGACTCTAGAGGAAGGCAAGCCTGGCTCCATCCTCAGCCCACAGGATGGACAGCACATGATAACTGGTGCCTGAGACAGTGCCACACTCACCATCCTAAGGTGACAATAGCACAAAGACAATTTCAATTGTATTACAAAATATTTTAATTTTCTTTCCGTCTCTTTTTTTCTTCGTTTTCTTTGCCATATTCCACTAGAGATGAGAATGTGTGGGTAAGATACCCGAAGTTTAAATTCAAGAAGAAATTAAGAAATGTACATATGTATTCAATCATGTTTTTTGGGCACCATCTGGTTCCCAAAAATTAAAATAATTTAAAAGTAACTTGTCCTTAGTTTTTCATCCTTTCTAAAAGACAAGAACAATACATCATCAAAACTTAAAGGAAAATATGTTTGCCATTCATCTTTCCCAGCAGAATTTGTTCTTTTCCTGGTAAACTGATAGGCACTTATGGGATGTTGAACAATAAAGCTATACACAAAAATATATAAAATATAATTATAAAGTATTTAACTAAAAGGAATAAGATATCTTTTGAAATAGTTAAGTAGAATAAAGAAACTGTTTAAACTTAATTTTTTACGCGAAGTAATTCAAATTGCTACTTTCTCTTTGTGCTGGTACGGAAATACTGCTCTTTATTCTCAATTATACTAAATCCAAAAGGATCTAGGTAGCCTTTTCTCTGTGCTCAGTATCACAGATGTAGCATGACTATCCTTTATATCATCTGAGTTAGGATCTTGATGTTGTTCTTTCTATTACTGTTGTCCCCTTATTTCAATAAATTATCAACTCATCATATTTAGATTTAACTGGAAAAATGTATTTTTAGTTCCTCCTTTATAGTAACAGTCAATTCTTGACTTTCGGACATCCTTCTTTTGCATTTATTAAAATTGCTTCTTTGTTTATACATTTTACCTGGTTTAATGTTTTCTTTGGAAAACTTAAGAACCCTTGTTTATATTAAGGCCAATCTTATGTAAATACAGATCTGAGTGTCTCAATTCTTTTGACTCCACCACATCACATACAACCACAATAATTATACTTTATTTTCTTCCACTGACCACAGAGTACAGGACAACCCTATAGCACAGCATTGGATTTTCATTATTCTATTGTGGCAAGGACTTTCCAGATATCATCTTTTATCTCCTTTAATCCAATAACAATTCTGAAATTCTTCCATTCTCTACAGCACCCACCTTAGACAGCTCATTTATCTCACACATTTTTTCCAAGTGGCCCTTTTTAAAATTGAAAACCCATCACTTAATCTCCACCTGTAACGTGATTCTGATTTCATGAATTAATAAAGCCAAAGGCATTGATAGAACAACAAATATAAAAATATTGCAAAAAGCTGATTAATATTGCATTTGTCTCTTATTGCTGCCATAACAAATTGCTGCAGCTTTAGCAACTTAAAACACGATAAACTTAATATCTCACAGTTCTGTAGCTTAGAAGTCTCAATTCATTCAGCTGACTACCAGCTCCAAGTTTTACCAAGTTGATATCAAGTTGTGGGCAAGGCTATATTCCTTTCTCGAGTCTCTCAGAATCAACCTATTTCCAAGCTTATTTTGATTGTTGAAGATTTTGGTACCACTGGTTGTAGGACTGAGGTCCACACTTCCTCACTGGCTATTGATCAGGAAGATTTTCAGCTACCTTCTGCCACCATATTCCTATTCTTATGGCCATTGCCTCCATCTTCAAAGCCAGCTGTCGGAGGCTGCACCGGTTCCGACAGGTCCAGGGGTCCCTGAAGGATGGACGGTGTCGGCGAAAGAGAGTGAGAGAGTCCCGAGATCCTTTCTGATCACCAGGCAGTCATCTCTGTCCTGTCGGTTTTGGTGTCTTTATTTATAGGTCAAATGTTAACATGGCATCAGGAAATGGAATGTTTACAATGGATAGCTCTTTGTGATAAGGTGTTTTTGGAAAATGTACAGAAACAGGTTTTACACAAGTCTTCTTGCAGAACTGCCCCAATCATAGTGAGGTTGAGTAACTAAGAAAATAACAAGGTGTTCACATTTTAATAACACTAAGATAAGTCATAGGTTTGTAGATACTCTTATCCATCCTCATCACAGCTGTCAGGGTAAGGGAAGGTGTTTGTGGAAAGTAGGCCTTAGGGAAGGGGCTGCTAAACACCATCAGTTAACATAGGTGTATGTACTAACTTATCTTCTGCCCTTATCTGTTCCTTCTCTCTAAGTTAGGCTCTTCGTCTCCAGGCAAGACTTGATTTTCCAGTTATATGCTTTACTGCACCAGAGAGCCAACCATACGTTTAAAGAGTTTAGTTTATTTCCAATACATAGAATAGCCTCTTCGAGTGCATTTACCTTTGTGTCTAGTTTTATGATTTGTTGAATAGCTAGGGCATGAGAGACATTTTTGGTTAGTTGATTTACATGTTGAGCTGTATGAACACCCTGAACTGACGCAATGGTAGAAACAGAATTGTACGTGTAAAGGTCAGTCTTTTATGACTAGGGATCATTAGCCTGTTCGTAGCTCAAGGGAAAGTATGGAGGGAAACAGGACCTGCTGGAGACACGATGTCTGTTCCCATAATCAAAAGAAGAAGTTCCCACAGTAAGTTCCTTCACAAGGTGCAATCATCATACCAGGGCCGGAATAAGGGGACAAGTCACTCCCGATATTGATCAACAAGGTACCCTAGGGGTCAGTGCTCAAACAGAAATAATTGAGTGGGGGTGGATATCGGTCGTCATCTGATTGGCAAGAGACCGTGCAAACTTGCTTTCACCTCAGCAGGAGTTTTCTCGACTAGTGGGCTCAGAATGGCTCCCAACAGCCAGCAACTGCAGGCGGTGTTTCTCCTGCTCTGAATCTCTCTGCTCTGTCCTTTCATTTCATTTCTCCTGTTTTTCAAGCCTGAGGAAGTTCTGAGACTGGGCCAGCATAGATAATATGGAATGATCTCCCTGCCTCAAGTTCATTACCTTAATCATATTTTCAAATTCCATTTTGCCATATTTACTCCCTATTCACAGGCTCCATAGACATCTCTGGGAGGCCCTTATTCTGACTACAACGCATATATTCAAGAAGAAAAATATGCCAAAGTAGAAAGAAAAGAGTTAATAGAATACATAGTAACACACATTTATGTATTTGTGTGTATAAGGAATTGTTAATTATGGTCTTTATTTTTGACTCTCACCTGATATTTACATATGTGTTATTCCAAAAAGCCGATTTTATGTATGAATCCATGCTTTAATAGAAAATTTTAAAGTGTTCTGATTGAAAACGTTCGTGTTTTATTTATATGTTTATTTATTTATTTATTTTGGGAGAGAGAAAGAGAACCTGCAGGGGAGTGGCAGAGAGAGACAGAGAGGGACAGAGGATGTGAATTGGACTCTGAGACGAACTCACAAACCATGAGATCATGACCTGACCAGAGCTGAAGTTAGAAGCTTAACCAACTGAGCTACCCAGTCGCTCCAAAAATGTTCATGTTTTTAAAAATTCCTGTTACTATCACTTCATATCTGTTCCTATATTTGATTTTCTTTAAATCATATTGCTCTTTATTATTTTTCAGACTTTTGATAATCCATAATGCTCTCCCTTCTTCTAACAGTTTCTTCCTAACCATTACTTAGTTTTTCCTGGCACTTGACTTCTAGTCTACATTTATAAATTGTTCTTGTTCCTTTTAATTTTCCCAGTTCTGTTGCAGCTACACACAGTTCCACTAGCTTATTCAAAAACATCAATTCGTATTTTTAAAATTATAGTATTATAAATGCTATCCAAATAACTCTAAGACTTGCTTTCATGTATAAATTTTTTTCTCCATTCTTGGTATTTCCTACCATGTTTTAATCTATTATATACTCATCCTTCAACTACTCTTGATGGGTGAGATTGAAAGGAAAAAAAATAGACATGAGTAATTGGTCGCCATGTTTCTTGCTTATTCTGGAGAGAGATCCCTTTGCTGTTGGCATATCATAGGCTTAGGCCTGTCTCTTCAGCCCAGGCCTGAAGATCTGTAGCTGGCTCTGTAAGTCAGGAGAAATCTTAGTTTGCCTCTGAAATTCAGCACTTGGAAAGCCACTTCTCCCATATGTGGAATTCCCTCTCTATTTTCTCCAATTAAGTAGATATTTGACCTCCATGAACTATGTATTTTTTGTTTTATTTAGTTTTGAATCTGAGGAGGGAAGAATGGTACTGTTTCTTGGATCTCTACACACCCCAAAATGTACAAATGGTCATTGTGGAGGAGGGACAAAATACACATTTTTATTACCTTTTATGGGAACAGCTATTGCATGTGAATTAGATTATTCCATCCTAAAAGTGACATTAGGAGTTAATCATTGTCTGTATTTTAATGATGAGGATAAGAATAATTTAAAATAATTTGCCAATAGTCACAGACATAGGGAAAAACCAGGACTCAGTTTGGAAGCCATCTCTGCTTAACATGAAAGACAATGCTATTTTTACTTCATCTTCTCCAGGAGTTTACACATATTCTTATTTTTAATTTTTTTACAATAAGTAGATACTATATTATTCATACAAAAACACTTGATCTATTATTATTTGCATCTCACTTTGTATTCATACAGCAATTTCTCACTAATTAGTTTTTCCTCATAGATATTATCTCGCAAGTCCCTTTAGATTTGTATATTGATCAAAGTCATTCTAGATGTAAACAGCAAAACTAAGTCTGGACATTTTAAGCATAAAATGTAATTTTGGGAGTAAAAATGAGAGTTTGCAAGATCAAAGGAACTTTTGAAAGCTAAGCTTTCTAAAGGGCAGGTAGCAGGGATGATTCTGGCCAAAAAGAATATTTATGGATCTCTTCTCAAGAGGTCTCTAAATAACAAGTTTTAGATTCAAGCAGTCATAGATTTTATTTCTCTTTTTCATCTTTTAAAATTCTTGGACAAAGTCTATGAGAGACCAAGTTTGAGTTGTATACTTATTTGCCTCTTGACTCATGAACCATGGATGTGGAAAGCAAAATCTTACATTCAAACTAGCCCAGTGGAGGTCTGCTCCTATGGATTGAGTACCACATCCACTAGAAGCCAAACAACCACTTCAACTACAACCTGCATTGAATAAAATACCTGCATGAATTACAAGCCAGTTATTACTTCAGACATATACAGCTTTTAAAACTTCATTTTTCACTTAAATATCCATTGATGTGAAAAAACAATGCTATTTGAAAATAAACATAATCCATAATACAATGGATGCAGTGTTATAAATTTGTAAATGGAGAGTAAATTTCCAAGACTTATGGAACTAAATCAGATCATCTACTTATGTCTTTAGAGAAGTCTATTTTCTACATTTTATTTTCCCATTAAATATTTACTGTGGCTTCAGCATTACTCTAGAAGTGGCACAATAACTTATGAAAAACTCATAATCTAAAACAGTACACATGACAAATCAAAGAAACTAACCAGCTACTTCAGAATCTCTGAATGTATTTTATTATCCAAAGTCATGGTTTATATAATCTGATAAGAACTACACCTTAGGGTATTCCATAAAGTGAAAGGACAAGCAATGGTATTAGTCAGGACATACACAATGGTAATGACAATATTTTATTTCTTATATACTAAAGTCTACTCTTCTACCTGTTATACCAACATCCAATGTCTCTACTTAGCTATCTGGGTAAAGTAAATAGCATTATATAAGTGATTGACAGAATCTTTGTTACATATAATATATATGCTTCCCTTAAAAAATATTTCACATTCTTTAATCTCTGCCATATGCTTTTCATCTTTCTCATAATTATTGCATTAATGGGGAATAAAGTATGATTATCTAAAACTCTCCATATTCCTTTAAATCGTTATTTGCACATATAGGCAAAATTAGAAAACCACGCAAAACTTCTGGAAAGTCAAAGACATCTTTCTACATGGCATAGAATGTCTTAATTACTACTACTGTCTTTCATGACCCAGGTTTTATAAGAAAATTATTGGGAATTTAACTATCTTCACAGACACTCATCCTTTATTCATTTTATTTGACAAGTATCTATCATTTACTATGTGCCAGATGCTATTCTAAGTGCTTCTTAAGTATGAGGTAAGTAGTTTTATTATATCTACTCTACAGGTGAGGAAATTACTATGCAAAGAGTTTAAGTGATTTGCTCAAGTGCCAAAAAGTGGCATAGCATTTATGTAGATATATAAGATATCTATATTATGTAGATATATAATTTAATATAACAAATTAAACTATGCCTGGAGGTTGGACAAAGCTAAGTGGAGTGAGGGTTAAATGCTTTTGTTCTATTCATTTATATTTATTCCTCTTTAGGTCAATTACTTTATTTTTAAAAATAAACTTATATATTTTTTTAAATGTTTTATTTATTTCTAGGAGAGAGAGAGAGACAGCGTGAGNCCTTAACTTGTATAATATTTTTAACATATAATGAATTGCTATCCTTACTGAGAACTTCCACAAAATATAAATTGATATAAAATGGTATTAAAACTGTTAAATTTTTATTATAATAAATGGTACAAAATATTGATTCATTTTTATAGTAAAAATGATCATTTCTCTACTTCTTATAATAAAGTACTGCAATTGAAATACATAATTGAAAAAATGTTACATATTTAAATGCTACTTTAATTAACAATCCTCTTGCATACGTCTTTCACTGACCTCAAACTTACCATTATTTTTCCTTGCTTTTAAATGCCTATTTGCTTTTCTTTAATGTATGCAATTATATGTCTAGATATTGTTTTGCTCCTTCGTTTTGTTTTTCTTTGAAATCAATAACATTGATTACCAAATCCATTTATGCTTAAGGATCAAGAAATGTAATGTATTTAAAATGTTCCCATTTATTCTTGACCTCCACTGCAGCAACTTCTTACTTGACACATCCCCAAAAGCAAGNTGAACTGGCATTTCTCAACAGCACCATAAACATTCTAAACGTTACAATGCTTATTAATAAAATTTGTCCAATGTCTGATGAAAATGTGACTGTGTACTTTTCGCATCTGAAGTTTTGCATTATTAGGCACACTTAAATGAGTCTTTTTAAAATAAAATAAATCTTTGGCCACTCTCTGTGGTGTACATTGGACAATATATTATATAAAACCAGCAAATTTCTGTGTGCTACGGTTAGAAAGTGTTCTTGAAACTTCTAATACCTTCTTTAATTAAACATTACCCTATGAATCTGTTTTTCATTTTTTACTCTTCTCATCACTAGAATCTGATATTCTTTTCAAGAAAAAAATTTCAATTCCAATCCTGCAATTAATAACTTGGTAGAGCAAGGCTCAATAGATGTCAGCCTTAAAAAAAAATTAGACACCTTGAAATCTCTAATTAAATAAAACTAGCATAATTTACCAACAGAAATACTGAATTTTAATTTTGCCAAGGGGTAGCTTTAGGGCATCATTTAATCCAATAGATTGCCATCCAAACAACTATCAAATCAAAGGCTATTAGCTAATACTCAGTAGGAAACTGAAGGTTTGAAAAGTTTCCTAAAACACCCCTGAGGTGAAGATTGATGATTATTTTATCTAAACAAATGTGAGTGAGATTTATTTTCTTTAGTGTCTTTGTGACCAGAACATCAAAGGCTATGGATTTATACTCTGTAATCTGTTTTCAGTATGAGAAAGCTATAGTGAGAAAAATTTCTAGAGAGATAATTTAACTGCACTTGAGATTCTAATTACATTTCCAGATACACATATTTCTACTCAGGACTCATTATGTAAATGTATCCATTATGTAAATCACTAAACTAAGACATATACATGTCCTTATTTTACCAAAAAATAAACTCTTTCCATTCAATAAGCAATCTTGAGTGAAACCAATAAAAATCAGCAATATTTACTGACAATGTTATTATATATTAAGATACATTTTAATGAACCATAAATTATGATTTGTTGTTGCCATAGAGCATTTTTCCTGAATACTCGCAGCATAAGACAGAACTGGTTATTTAAGCATGGACTTTAAGCATGGATTCTTCAATATTACTTAGATATTTTTAAATGGTTTAGTATCTTTAAAGCCCTGAATAGTGCTCCAGACAATGACATTACCTCTGGCAGATTCTGTTGATGCCCCACTGATATCTTCTTGGCTCTTCTACTTTCTAGCTATGTTTGTTTGACTTCCAAACGCCACCACCTGCATCCTTGTGCCCTTGGGCTTTTCTGGCTGACAGAGCCTGCTCTGTTCATTGGCAAGGCATGCAGGAAGTGCCAGGAGTTTTATCCCCTTCTCTTGTAATCACTTCACAAATGACTGACAGAACCCAGATTAGGAAAGTACTCTACTAAAGGCCATAAATTCTAAAAGTGTCCTGACCAAGAGGGCCTCACTGTTCCCCTTGGCTTGGCTAAATTTTGGACAAATTTCTTTCTTATTTTCAGCTCCCCCCATATCCCCCCTGTTTTTGAGTATACTTACTTTAGAAAATATGTAATTGTAAATACTTTCTCTGCCTCTTTGAGATATAATGTTTTCAAAAGCCACTAATGGCTTATGAATGATTCTTATACATTCATATATTGGCTGAGCCACTTAACTTTGTAAATACAAATTCAAAACATTAAAGGTTAATAAATGTTAATCAGGTTTATGCAAATTTTGAACGCATTTTGGTGAAAATTTAGATATTAACAAGGATAAAACTAATTTTTGTAACAGATCTCTATGTAATACAGACAAAATTTGAAAAGTGGTATAGCCAAAAAGGAAGAAAAATGGTTTAACTAACTGGGATACAGTCATATAAAAGGATAATAAATAGCCATGAAAACCGTGAAATTTTTACTTGATCAGACAAATCAAATAATTTATACATAAGTACGTATAAATATATACACTTTATAATGTACCTAGGTATGTAAGACAAGCTTTATATCAACTACATTAGTTGTGGGCCTCTATATTTGTGGATTTACATCTGTGTTTTTAAAATTATTTCCAACTTTCTCCATAATCCAAATGATATCAACTCAACAACTATTCATTTCGTTAGGGAAAACAAAAAACCCAGATGTTAGATATTCCAAAAATAAAACAATTTTTATAAAAAAGAAGGAAATTAACAATTATAGATACTTTTAGATATGGAGATAGTTTTATAATATCAAACAAATTTGCACTATTTAATGGCTTTTTACATCATAAAAGACATAAATAAATGTTTTAAAATTATGGACAGATGCTTAGATACTTTTTTGATTAAGTATGCAATCATTTCTCAATAATATTTCAAATAAGTAAAGAAAAAGGATCAGGGTCAGAGCATGGCAGGAAACAGAACTAATTATCACCCCCAGCATGAAATTGTTTCAAAGGATGTTTTTTAAGTTAGAAAGCATTTTTAAGAGTATTTTAAAGTTTTGTTATAAAATACCATAAACAAGGGAATAAAGGCCAAAAGCAATGCCTATACTGTGCTTTCTTTGTATATTTTAATGTGCTTGGAATAAGAACTATTTCTGTTTAGCTGATCAAAGCTGTTTTGGGTTTCTTTTAAGGTGGCAAAGCTTCACCTGTGAATTTTTATAGAAGCCTGGGGAAACACTCAGCAGGATCTAACTTTTTGTTGTGGGTAAGAAACATTTTCCCTTTATGTGAAAGTTTGCTCTTTATTTGGCAGAAGGAATCCCCTGGTGAGGAGAATTTTAGCTGAAAAAAAAAAAAACAAACAATAAAATATACATCTTGAGAATGACAGGCTTCAAAGTGAGGCGTACCCAACTGAAGATTTATTCATCATTTATATTATCCAAAATGATGCCCTCTTTCTGAAGTAGATGATAGAGTTTTGCAAAAGTGTCCCTGAACAAGAAACATTAGCTGTCTTTATTTTGTAGTAGTGTTTAAGAATCTTACATCATGTTGAGCATTAAACTGATTGCATTCTCCCTCCTTTTGTTTAATTAGTGTATAGTAATATCTACTACATATCCAATCATGTATATCTGATAAATTAATATGATCAAACTCACAATTCATATACAAATTACAATATGCTTTCAATTTTGCATCTTAAAAAACAGGATTTTTGCTTTTAGTTTCAAATGAACATTTGTTTCAAAAATAAATATTTTGTGAGATTTATACTATAGTAAGCATATTTTAGTATGGTAAGTATTAATATTATTGTTATAGGTAAATCATATCCCCCCCCAAATTCGTATGTTGAAGTCCTAACCCCATTACCTCAGAACCTGATCTTGTTTTGCAGTAGTGTCATCACAAGTATAATTAGTTAAGAAGAGATCATAGTGGAGTAGGGTGTGCCTCTACTCCAAACTGTCTGATGTCCTTACAGAAAGGGAAAATTTGGACCCACGTGCATGGAGGATGCCATGTGAAGACTGGAATTATATTGCCATAAGCCAAGAAAGACTGTGGGCAAACTAGCAGAATCTAGGAGACAGGTATGGAACAGATCATTCCCTAGTGCCCTCAAAGGGAGTATGGCACTGCTACACTCTGATCTCACATTTCCAGCTTCTAGAACTGTGAGACCATAAATTTCTGTTGTTTAAGCCACTCACTTGTGGTACTTTATTATAGCAGCCCCAGCAAGCTAATTCAATTGCCAATAGAAATGTCAGAGAAAATTGTTTCAAAATGTTCAGTTGTGCAAGTATTAAAGTAGAGGTCAACATGAATAGAATGAGTTTGCTATGAATATTTAATCCATGACAGTTCTGATATATAACTTTTTTCAAAGTAATATCCAGTTATACTTGGACAGATGTGATTCTCTATGTAATTACATCCAGACAATTACTTTTGGAGTCCCACAGAAGTGTAACTTCAGGGAAAAAAAGTCATGAAGACATTACCCAACTTTCCAAAAACATGATAGATTTTAAAGTTTGCATCAATGTATTTGCTGTGACTCAGTACATAATTAGTATGTACTTACTACAACTTCCTTCCCCAATCATTAAGAATGAAGTTTCCAGTTTTGTCCATGTCAATGGGTAGCAATTATGTTAAAATTTAAATATATATATATTTTTTAATTTTTAACATAAAAATAACATATATAACATATATAAACATATATATATGCTGATCAAGGGATGAGTCAATCAGCTTCAAAGAAATTTAAGAATAAACATATTTATGTAAAATGAGCAGTTCATAGTCAGCACACATGAAGAGGAATTATTCTGTGTTATGTGAAATATCACCACAGGAAATATTCCACTGAATTGTTGGAATAGTAGGGGGAAGGAGAATACCCCCTGGAGATCCCTGGAATTTCTATGGTTTAATAAAATAAAATTTTGATGAGGGTCTCAGATCTCTTAGTGTTAAGATATTTCTGTTCTAATCAGTACATCATATCACACTCATTTAAAATGTAATTTGCCAAGGAAAAATACGTGTCACCAATAGTCATCTCAAATGTCAGAAACAAAGGCAAAAGAAAAATAAACTTTCTTTACAACTTACAGCCCATTGACAAGTCCTTGAAATAGGCAGAGTGACCTTCCTCTAGGAACTTAACAGCTTAACAGCCTTGATGTCGATACTTTGCCTAAGGGCAAAAAGCAATCTTAGCTTGACATTGTCCCAAACTAGGATCTGGTAAATCTACTTTAACATATAAAAAGTCTTTTGAAATTTCCTTTATCTCTACCTCCCAAATATAAGTTAGCATCATCCTCCAAGCATATGGCCCACTGATATATATCTGAGGGGTCTCATGACTAAGGTTTTATTAGGCAGTAATAAATGATCATTTCCTAAAAATATTTAGCCCCCTCAAGGTTCTAGAAACCTTGCCTCCAAACTTCCTCAGAGGCTTAGGCTATCCCTGACCCCGTCCCAGCTTGAAAGTACATAATACCCATTACAACACCAGGGCAGCTCTTTCTGCCCATGAGTTCTGTCCCTGTGCTTTACAAAAACCACCTTTTTACACCGAAGATGTCTCAAGAATTCTTTCTTGGCTATAGGCTCCGAACCCCAACATTTCTACATTAATCTACCCTTACTTGATAAGATATTGATAGAAACTTCCCAGATTCTCTATTTTTAAATACACTAAGACTTCATTTATAAATGCCATATTTATAGAACATATGATGAAATTTGAATAGTTCAAATATTCTGAGACAAAGTAAACTAACAAATATTTATGTCTATTATTCTAATATTATATATATATATATTTTTTTTTACAGATAGTTTATTGTCAAATTAGTTTCCATATAACACTCAGTGCTCATCCCCACAAGTGCCCTCCTCCATA